>NC_133952.1:8674669-9038274 GCF_031877795.1 Strix aluco | reverse complement strand
TTGCTGGAGAGCAGAAGTTTGCTCCATATCAGCCTTCGGGGTGATGGGGATGCGTACGTCATCCCAAGCAGCTCGAGGTGAGGGATGTGTTGAGATGAGACTCTCCAGCCTTGGGCTTTGTCACCATCCCCTGGAGACAACTGGTGCCTCTCGTTCCCAAGATGGGGACAGTGGGGCAGTGGAGTTGATGGCTGCTGTGTCCCCAGGGTGGAGCGGGAGACGGCAGCACGCATCTCGGAGGAGATTGGCAACCTCATGAAGGAGATCGAGACGCTGGTGGAGGAGAAGGCCAAGGAGTCTGCGGATATGAGCAAGTTCATCCGAGAAGGTGTGGAGGGCCAGGAGGGGAGGTGGGATGGGGACCTCCATGTCCCCTGCTGCCAGCTCATGGTCCCTCCGCGTGGGAGGTGGCAGGAGCAGGTGGCAGGATCACAGCTTTCCCCAGTGCCGTACCCCAGCGTTGGTGGCACCCATCTCTGTGTCCTCCTTTGTGCCACAGGTGGCCCTTTGGTGTATGAAGGAGCCAGTGTCACCATGAACTCCAAGACCCTGAACGGCTCCCAGCGTGTTGTGGTGGACGGAGTCCTTTCTGCCGAGGAGTGCCAGGAGCTTCAGAGACTCACCAACGTGAGCGTGGGGATGGGAGGAGCGGGCAGGGGTGGGGCAGGGGATGATGAAGAGTTCCATCCTGCAGCTCAGAAGTCAGACTGGTAACGCTGATTGGTTTTGCAGGCAGCTGCCTCGGCTGGAGATGGCTATCGTGGGAAGACATCTCCTCACACCCCCAGTGAGACCTTCTACGGCGTGACTGTCCTCAAGGCCCTCAAGGTTATGGTGCCTGTGGGGAGGGGGGAGAAACAGGCTGTGGAGATCAGGGAGGGAGGGTCTGAAGGCAGCTGCCTGTGCTTGCCCAAGCTGCCTGGGGCTGAGGCCGTGTCCTGTCCATCCCCTACAGCTGGGCCAGGAGGGCAAGGTGCCCCTGCAGAGCGCCTACCTCTACTACAACGTGACGGAGAAGGTGCGGCACATGATGGAGTCCTACTTCCGTCTGGAGGTCCCGCTCCACTTCTCCTACTCCCACCTGGTGTGCCGCACGGCCATCGACGGTGAGCGTGGCCTCGGAGGAGCACAGTCTGAGGAGAAGCAAGTCTCCTTCAGCCTCTTGTCCTGTCTGGGTCCTCTCCAACAGCTGGGGTGGTGTGGTCTTGGAGCTTTCTTTGAAGACCACTTTGCTGCTCCCTAACCTGCTCCTTTTCCCAAAAGGAAGGTGTGGGGAGCTTGTCCCTAAGGCTGGTTTGGGAAGATGAGCAGCTCTCTTGGTTGCCTCCAACGGGGCAGGTGGCTTCATGCCATACAAGATTTCAGCACTCAGAGGCTTTTGGGATCGGGTGCTGGGAGAGGCTGTGTCTGGAGGGCCATGGAGATGCCATGGGACAAGTCAACCGAGGCTTGCACCACCCAAATGGCCTCTCATGGTCCATACCCCAGCAAGTGGAAGGGCTTTAGGCTACAGGAGACTTTCTTGTCACCTCCAAGCATGTGACATATGGAGACAGACCCTGGTCCTGCAGGGTCAAAGGGGTCCTGACGTGCCAGGTCTCGTTCCACCCTAGAGAAGCAAGAAGGCCGGAGTGACAACAGTCACGAGGTGCACGTGGACAACTGCATCCTCAATGCGGAGGCCCTGGTGTGTGTGAAGGAACCTCCAGCCTACACCTTCCGGGATTACAGGTACGGGTGGTGTCTGTCAGCCAGAGCTTCCCCACCTGAGGGCACCATGGCTTGGTGGCACCTGGGTTGGGAGGAGTGTGGTGGGAGGACAACCCAACCTGGGCTCTCCTGCCTCTGGCTCTTGCCATGGTGTTGGGGGAGCTCCAGACTCGTCCACTTGCTGGAGCTCTGGTGATGGTTGTCACCTTTGCTTGTCCCTTGCTTACTTTAGTGCCATCCTCTACCTCAACGGGGACTTTGAAGGAGGAGCTTTCTACTTCACTGAGCTGGATGCCAAGACCGAGACTGTAAGTAGCTCAGCTCCTTGAGGAACTGTGTGCAGCACCAAACCCACCACCATCCCCTATGCCACCACGAGGGATGAGGTTGGGTTGGGGGGGACCAACTCATCGCCTCACCCACCATCACAGGCGGAGGTTCAGCCACAGTGTGGCCGTGCCGTGGGCTTCTCCTCCGGTTCCGAGAACCCCCACGGGGTGAAAGCTGTGACCAAGGGCCAACGCTGCGCCATCGCCCTCTGGTTCACGCTGGACCCTCGACACAGTGAGCGGGTAAGCTCCCTCCCCAGCATCGGGTGGGGTTTTTGGGGGGGGGTAATGGCCATGCTTATCCCCATGGGTCTGCCCCACAGGAGCGAGTGCAGGCAGATGACCTGGTGAAGATGCTTTTTGGGGCAGAAGATGGGGATTTGCTGCAGGAGATGGAGCCAGAGCAGGAACCACCGGCTGCTGTCGCAGTGGGGAAGGATGAGCTGTGATGTCCCACGGCGACCAGGATGTCCCTGCTGGGACCAGTGACGCCAGCGTTGTGGCTTCAGGCTGCTCAGCTGTGGGGCTGCCAGACAGGCCCCCCCTCTGCCCCAGCTGCCATGGGACGGGGAATTGGAGGAGGCCCTGCACCATCCCTGTGGTACCCAGTGTCCCCCCCTGCGGGGCTGACCTGGGGGTATCCCAGAGACTCTGGGGGGGTGATATGGGGGACGGGGGGGAATGCTCTTTTAGGGGTGAGGACCCGGTGCCATGGTAGCAGACACGTGCCTTTCCGCTCAGCTGAACCGGCGGCTGTTTAAGTGCCTTCTGCAGAAAATGGGTGAATAAAGACGTTTTGGTTTTTTTTTTAAGCTGTCGCTTACTGAGCAGGGGCCTGGAGGCTGCTGCACCCCCTGCCCTTAACTGTCATCCCGTGTCGGGACACATCCTTCCCTCCTTGCCAACATTCACCCGGAGGGTTTTGCAGCCCTGCAACCCCGGGAAGGTGTTCTCTGGGGACAAGGGGGACTTTTTGGGGGGCAAGCAGGTCCCGGGAGCACTACAACCTCTACGTAAGCTGCGTAGCATCCCCTGGACTGTGCTGCGGCGTGGGAAGGGACCAAGGCTTCCAGGGAGGAGGGAACCGTCCTTGAACAAGAAGGACATTGAGCACCGTGGCACCCCCCAAACAGGCCCTCGAATTGTTCCCGCGTGTGTCTGGCCCCGGTCATTACCATAACCATCTGGGGAATGTGAGTAAATAAATCCTGCCCCACGCCTCCGGAGCCAGAAACTCCCATAATATTTGGAGAGGGCGTAGGGCAGGTCCCGTTCAGCATCGGGGAGGGAGAGGGGGGGTCCTGGGCCATGGTTCCTCCAGGATGAAGGGATGGTCCCACTGGTGGTTGCCCACCATCCCGGTGTCCGACCCCGGCCGGCTGCGCGCGTGAGCAGACTGCTGATGAGGCCGGGGTGGTTAACGATTGCCAGGTCCTGGGGCTGCCGCTTGCTCCGTGTCACCGGGGTGGTGGCATGTGTCCCCCCTCCACCCTGTGTCCCCCTCCTGCGGGGGGAATGCCACCGTCAATGGTGGCTCTTGTTAACGCCGCAGGAGGTGCCTGGATTCCCCCCCCGCTGCCCCATGGAGAGGCGAGGGTCAGGCCTGGCGGCGTGGGGGGCACGATCAGCTTCCCTGCTCCCCTGCCAAATTCCTGGAGCCACCCCCGGGGCCTCTGTGGCTGGAGGCGGGGTCCTGGCCCCCAGCAGGGGTGCAAGGGGTCGGGGATGGGGTGGGGGTTCAACCTCTCCCAGTCCCCCCTTCCTGCCTCTCTTGGGGGCCCCCATTTTCCCCAGCTCCCTTCACTGTCATTGGAGGGGTCCCCATCTCCCTCATGACTGAAATGTCCCCCCTAGGACCCAAGTAGCCCCCACACCCCAAATCTTCTCCCCCCGACCCCCGCCCTGACCCCCGTCTTCCCCCAAGGACTCAGATCTCCCTCCCCAGCCCCAAATGCCCCACCCTCGGCCTCAAATCCCCCCCTCCAGGCTCCAAATCTCCCCCTTCCAGGACTCATATCTCCTCCTCCAGACCCAAATCCTGCCCCCCCCCCCCCAATCTTCCACCTTTGACCCAAATTTTGCCCCCAGGCCCCAAATCTCCACCTGAACCCAAATCTCGCCCCTACCCGTAGTACCCCAGTCCCCCCCAGGACCCAAATCTCCCTCCCAACCCAAATCTTCCCCCTCCCGGTACCCCAATTCCCAGGACCCAAATCTTGTCCCCCTCCCCCCCCCCCCCCCCCGTACCCAAATTCCCCCAGGACCCAAATCTCCCCCTGAACCAAAATCTCATCCCCCCAGGACCAAAATCTCCCTCCACCACCACCACCACTACCCTCATCTCCCCAGGCCCCAAATCTCCCCCTGAACCAAAATCTGCCCCCCCCCCCAGTATCCCAGTCCCCCCAGGACCCAAAGCTCCACCCCAACCAGTACCCCAGGCCCCAAATATCTCCCCCCCACAATATCTTGCCCCCCCCCCACTCCCCCCCAGGACCAAAATCTCTCCTCCAACTCAAATCTCCCCCCCCAGTACCCCAATCCCCCCCCAAGCCCCAGATGTCCCCCCACAGACCCCACTCTCCCCCTCCTGCACCCACTGTCCCCCCCCCCCCCGGCCGACTCCTCCACAGCCCCCTCCCCCCAGGACCCAGGTCTCCCCCCCCCAACCCGGATCTCCCCCCCCCCCCCCCAATCCCCCAATCCCCCCAGGACCCAAATCTCTCCCCCCACCCCAAGTTTCCCCCTCCCCCTCAGTATCCTGATCCCCCCAGGCCCAAATCTCCCCCTGAACGAAAATCTTATCCCCCCAGTACCCCAATCCCCAGGCCCCAAATCTCCCCCCAAACCAAAATCTCCCCACACAGTCTCCCCAGGCCCCAAATCTTCCCCCCCCAACCAATATCTCGCCCCCCCCACTCCCCTCCAGGACCAAAATCTCTCCCCCCACCCAAATCTCCCCCCCCAGTACCCCAATCCCCTCCCCCAAGCCCCAGGTATCCCCCCACAGACCCCACTCTCCCCCTGCTGCACCCACTCCCCTCCCCTCCACAGCCCCCTCAGCCCCCCCCCGCCCCATCTCCCCGGGGGCGTGTCCGGGGGCGTGGCCTCGACGGGGGGGCGTGGCCTCTGGGGGCGTGCCGGCGGCAGCGGCGGCGCGGGGCAGGGCGAGGCGGCGGCGATGGGCGGCGGGGCGCGGGAGCTGGCCGGGTACCTGGCGGCGCTGGGCGGGTGGGTGGCGGCGCTGGCGGCGGCCGCGCTGCCGCAGTGGAGGCAGAGCTCGTACGCCGGGGACGCCATCATCACGGCCGTGGGGCTGCACGAGGGGCTGTGGATGAGCTGCGCCGCGCAGAGCACCGGGCAGGTCCAGTGCCGCCTGCACGACTCGCTGCTCTCCCTCGACGGTGGGTACGGGGAAAGGGGGGGGGGGGCCGGGCCGGGCCGGGGCCCCGTGGGGATCAGCCCCGCTTCCCTCCGTGGGGCTGAGCTGCCCTTGCGCCCCTGCACGGCTGAGCCCCTCCGTGGGTTCGGACCCCCACCTCGATGGGGGGGACCCCTCTATGGGTTTGACCCTCCCCGTATGGGTCTGAGCCCCTCTATTGGTTTGACACCCCCCCCCCGTATGGGTCTGAGCCCCTCTGTGGGTTTGACCCCCCCCCCCCCCGTATGGGTCTGAGCCCCTCTATAGGTTTGACCCCCCCCCGTATGGGTCTGAGCCCCTCTGTGGGTTTGACCCCCCCCCTGTATGGGTCTGAGCCCCTCTATGGGTTTGCACCCCCCCCGTATGGGTCTGAGTCTCTGTGGATTCAAGCCCCCCCCCCCCCCCCCTCCTCAACAGGTCTGTACCCTCTGCCCCCCGAGTGTCCCCGTGGGTCTGAGCTCCCCTGGCCCCTCCAGTGCTCTGAGCCCTCGGCAGGTCTGAGACCTTCTTGCACACCCCCCCCCAGCCATGGCTCAGAGCCCCCCCTAATGCACCTGAGCCCCCCTCAAAGGGGTCTGAGCCCCCTTTACCCCTCCACTGATCTGAGCCACAATGCAGGTCTAAGCCTCCCCCCCCTCCACCCTGTGGGTCTGAGCCCCTCTTGCCACCTCCCAACCCCAGGTCTGAGCCCCTCTTGTCCCCATGGGTTTGCTCCCCTTCGTGTGTCTGAGACCCCCCCCCTCGGCCCCTGTGGGTTTGAGCTCCAGGGTGGGCATCACATCTGGGGACCGACAGTGCCCCATGGGGACATCATAACCCCTCGGGCTGTGCATCACCCTTGTGTGCCGCTGCGGACGAGGTGTTACCCAGCCCGGGAAATCACAGCGAGGATGACTGTGGCAGGGAGGAAGGTCAGGGAAGGCGCTGGGAGAGGTGCTCTGGGGTGAGCTGAGGTGTCCCCACCAGCTGTGTGGGGAAGGGGTGACACGGGAGACACGCAGCGAGGACAGGGTTAAGGGCAGGTTCATCCCCCGCGTGGGACAAGGTGACCTTGGTTTCAGAGATCTGCTGTGGCCGAAGGCACACGCTGGCAAGCGGCTTTTCTTCCCCCCCTCCCCGCCGTTACAGTTCACATCCAGACCTCCCGGGCTCTCATGGTGATTTCTCTCCTCCTGGGCTTCTTCGGCATCATTGTGAGCGTGGTGGGCATGAAATGCACCAAAGTTGGTGAAGAGGATCCCGTTACCAAGAGCCGCATTGCTGTTGCTGGAGGTGTCCTCTTCATCCTCTCCGGTAAGGCGGCTCCAGCCTTTGCACCTCTCTGATAGAGACCTCAAACACCTTTTAAAAGCTGTTTGATGGAGGAAGGGGAGAGGTTTGGTGATGGGCTGGGGGTTCAACGTCTGATGACTAGTTGAAGTTGTCCCTGCTCATTGCAGGGAGGTTGGACTAGACAACCTTTAAAGGTCCCTTCCAGTCACAGAATCACAGAATCATTCAGGTTGGAAAAGCCCCTCGGGATCATCGAGTCCAACCATCAGCCCGACTCTACAAAGTTCTCCCCTACACCACATCCCCCAACAGCTCATCCAAACGACCCTTAAACACACCCAGGGATGGGGACTCCACCCCCTCCCTGGGCAGCCTATTCCACTCTCTGACCACTCTCTGTGAAACATTTTTCCCTCATGTCCAGTCTGAACCTCCCCTGTTGCAGTTTAAAGCCGTTCCCTCTTGTTCTGTCACTAATCCCCTGGGAGAAGAGACCAGCACCAACCTCTCCACAACGTCCTTTCAGGGAGCTGTAGAGAGTGATGAGGTCTCCCCTCCCCTTCTCCTCCTCACACTGAACAGTCCCAGCTCCTTCAATCTCTCCTCACAGGATTTATTCTCCAGGCCCTTCCCCAGCCTCGTTGCCCTCCTCTGCCCTCGCTCCAGCCCCTCGAGATCTCTCTCGTATTGAGGTGCCCAAAACTGGACACAACCCTCCAGGTGTGGCCTCACCAGTGCAGAGCACAGGGGGACTGTCACCTCCCTGCTTCTGCTGGTCACACTATTTCTAATCCAAGCCAGGATGCCGTTGGCTTTCTTGGCCACCTGGGCACACTGCTGGCTGGTGTTCAGCTGCTTGTCAGTGAGAACCCCCAAACCATTTGGACCATGGTCCAAACCGTTCTATGATTCGATGTCCGTCTGTTCTATCATTCCATGATTTTATGTCCAGGTCTGTGCACATTGGCCGCCGTGTCCTTGTATGCAACACAGGTGACCTACGAGTTCTTCAGAGAGAGCACTGTTCCCATCAACGCCAGGTAAGAGCCCGGTGGTGGGAATGCTCTTTACCTGAATCCCACCTTGCCCCTGCACTTCCCATAGGATCTTCCCTTGCCGCCAAGGTTGCAGGCAGATGTTGCACCTGGGGTGGGCAACCACAGCTGCCACGTTGCAGAAGATCTCCCCGATGCTACAGCTTTAGTCACTACCTCTGCCAACTTCGTGCTGAGACAGAGTAAGAGCGCTCACGTGGAGTTTCAGCCCAAGGGAGGATTAAAGCATGGGGAAACCTCATAGCTGGATCCAACCAACATGAAAGATGGGGATGGCCAAGGAGAAGAAGAACCAACATCTGCCTTGACGTCGCCCATAGTCTCATCAGGGCTTCGAGCATCCTTGTGCCCATCTCAATTTGCCCCTCTGCCTTTTCTGCCACCCCCCCATGACACTCGCCTCTGTTTATTGCCGCAGGTACGAGTTCGGCTCGGCTCTCTTCATCGGCTGGGGGGCCGCCAGCCTCACCGTGCTGGGGGGCTCCCTCCTGTGCTGCTCCTGCCCTGCCAAGGAGCGCCGAGGACAGCAGTACTACCGGCAGTCGCAGCCTTCGACGGCTCGGGAGTACGTCTGACCCCTAACCCTGCCCTCCTGCCGCCCAGCACCTCCCTCCCCTCCCAAAAACAGGCAAGACCCCGGTGCTCCCACCCCGCGTGGTCTCTGGATGCCCCGTGAGAACTTTCTTCTCCTCTTCATCTTCCAGGTTTCAGAGCCATTTGCAGCACCATCCTCTGAAATAGGGGTTTTTTTGGGTCGTAGCTCCCACATCCATCCCTGCCAGGCTCCCCCCCCACCAGGCAGGTTGGCCCCCCCGGGGTGGCCGAGGCTGTGGGTGTCTGGACCGCGTCCGTCTGTCACGCAGATGCTCTGGAGCGACGGGGTGATGCCGGTCCCGTGGGGGCACGGTGTCAGTCCCGCGGGGGCGTGCTGCACAGAAGCGCTTTGTGCCGTGACACCCCCGCCTCTGCGTCCTGGTTTTGGGAGCAAAGCTGGCTCTTAGTTCTCCCGGGTCGAAGCTGCTGCCCACCCCCATCAGATCCAGCCCAACCTGGGGGACTCGAGCGTCCCCGCGCCTCGCTTTTGGCAGAGGGATGCTTTCAGGGTTGCAAGCATTCCCCTGCCTCATTGCTACCCAAAAGCAACATTTTTTTAAATGATTATTAATTCTTGACTTGAGCCTGGTGCTCCAGCTGAGCTCTGCCAGCTAAAATCTGCTCTGGGTTTATTTCTCACCAGGCACAAGTATGTGGCCTTGTTAAGCAGAAGAATAAATGGCGTTGGGCAAATTAAAGCAGGCAAAAAGGGGGCTTTGAACACAAAGCAGCGGTTTGTTTTTATTTTTGGTGCCCAGCACAGCTATTTCAGGTAGCAGATGGACAGACACGTGAATTTTGATGCCTCCCCTCTGTGTCCAAATCCCTCTTCCCCTGACAGGATCCCCCGGAGCGGGCAGTGAAGTCCTCAGACGCTGATGTGCTAATTGCCTCCACCTCCTTGTACCTCGTCTCGACCACTACTAACTGCTCTGCAAACGCCGTAGCTCCAATTTCACCTGTAAATCCCCCAAAACCCACCCAAACCCACCCATCCATCCATGTTGCATGTGCTATGTCACCTAACCTGCAGGAAAAAAACAGTGGAAATGATCCAAAGAGCTTGATTACATATTTTTTATTATTATTTTATTTTTTTAATCCCAATTAGCTGAAGTAGCTGATTTTTTTAAATTTTATTTTGCTCTGTTTTATTTTATTTTCCTCTATTTTTTTTTCCTCCTAGTGTATGCCCATGTGCTGCTTTGGGTCCTGGAGGGGAAGCAATGCTATTTTTGCCCTGGGGGGGGGTTACTTTCTCTCTCTCACGCAGGACTAACAGCCCTCTTTCTCTTTTAAATTGCAGACCCCCTGTAAAAATGTCTTCTTCACCCAGCAGGGGAGAGCAGTGCTTGTAGTCTGTCTTCACCCATCAGGTGCTTGGTTGGCTGAACCCAATTTACAGGGTTCCCTTCCAAAAATACACACCAAAAGCTACTGCAGTGAGGATTGAAAAGGAAACTCGTGCTTTAAAAAAAAAAAAATCAATCAAAAAGGCGTTTTTATATCAAGAGCACAGCGTTGTGTAGAAGAATGTTTTTATTCTTTTAATATAAATTTGCATTAACTTTTCTATGGGATGCATGGCCGTGGGAATGGGACTGGTTGGGATTTTTAAATGCATTTTTTTGCTGATTGTTTGTACTAAAATTTGTGACTCAGTGGTATTAAATATTTCCAATCATGGGCATCTTTCTACAACTGTCTCTTTGTTCTTCCCCCCCTTCAAAATCTGGGCCAGTCCCCTGCAAGTGACTCCTTTGCTGGGTCAGAGCAACTTCTGCCTCGTGGTCCAGGCAGGAGATGAATGTTTTTTGCCCTCCTGGGCAGGTGCTAGCTAAATATCTTGAGTCTTTTGCATGTGTTGCTCTCGAAGGAGGGGATACAGCCTCCAAAATTGTTCCATTTAAGGCCAAACCCACGGAAAAGCCCAGATGTCCCACGCAGCAGGGTTGCACCCACCATCTCGTGCTTGCAGCCACCACTTGGCCCCTCCACAGGGCTCTTCCCCAGGCTGAAATGCCACCAGCATCCTCCTCTTATTGCCCCTCTTATGGACCCTCAGAGCTGAGCTCTCCCTTATTTTCTCCCATTTTCTGTGAGTTCAGAGCTGGTTTGTGCCTAATTGGGCGCTTTGCTAATTTAAACCGATTTTTGCTTTCCCCCCTCTGCCCAGTGCTTGGTTTTCCTCAGGGAACAGTTTTTGCATGGCTGCTGTCTTGTCTCAGCATCCTCATCCTGCCCGCAGCACCTGGTCCATAAAAACATCCCATGTCACCTCAAAAGGCAGGGATTTGGAGTCCTTGGTGGCTCCTGTGACATCTCCACAGGTCACCCAAGGGCTCCGTGGGGATGGACGCCTGGGCTGGAAGCATATCAAAGCGGGGGGGTTGAGAAAATAGCTGAGCAGCAATAATGTGTTCGGGGGTATAAAGGCCCCCACTGTCCTCTGGACAATCCCTCGTGTGTTTTGCACAGGGCAAAGCGGGATAAAATATGGCAACGGGATGCCGGGCTCGCTGCAATACGTGGGATCTGCCTCCGTCCACATCGCATCCAGGCGAAAACATGGGGTTTTTTCCCCCCAACACACTTCTTTTATTAATAAACCCAGTACGATGAACAATATTTAGGCTTCTGGTCATACCTCTTGCTTGCATCCAAAACCCTGTGAAATAATACTCGTTTTAAATGGGTAGAAATGAGGGAAAAGGGAAAACTACTCCCCAGATGCCAAGATAGCAGCAAATCTCACCAAATTGCCACAGCACCAAAATTCCACAGAAATAATAGAAAAAAAACCCAACAGCTTTTTTCCTAAAAAACAAAAAAAAAAAAACCAAACAAAATTATTAAAATAATTAAAAAATCCATTTGAGTGCCCCTTGTTACATTTAGCATGAAGCTGTTTCTGTGGCAGCGCTGCCCTTGGCTGGGGCCCCGCAGCTGGTCCACACGCAGAGGGGCTTTTCTCACGCTCCTGAGCTGGGACTGGTTTAATTCAGTGGTGTTTTTATTCATTTTTATTCATTTTTATTCGTTTTTATTCGTTTTCCTGCCCCATCAGCATCTACCAAGCGCTCTCCACCTCTATGAGATGGTCCCATCAAATAAAACCTCTTCAGTTCTTTTCGTTCTCCCTTCCAGCCATAGCAGGTTTCCCCTGCACAACATGTTCTAAAACACAAAGATTTGGGTCTCCTGTGAGCATCATTTTTTTAACATAGGGGTTTTACAAACCTAGTGGGACATAAGATCTGATTTTCACCTTCATTAACCAGGGGAATGATCTTAATTATTCAACTACTGATAGAGCTGCCCCTCTGCTTACGCCTCTTCTGCCCCCCAAAAGGTTTCAGTTGAGAATTGACAAGGCAGATTATTTTGATATATAATAAACCAACTGTTTAGATAAGCAGAAAATAAAAATAAACCTATTTTATAGCTGTCACCAGGGCGTGCAGCTGCAGTTTTGTACTGCTTGGAGTGACACCGGAATTTCACGTCATGGATGTCCAAGTACCATAAATTCCTGAGATGTAAATGTTGGAAAATGAAGGTACACAAACCCTCCTGGATGTGTTCAGCACTAATTCACAGCTACATGCCAAAGAATTGGACCTGCCATGTGCCAAAATCCTGGGAAAGCAGGATAACCCAAAATAAAGCCACAGCAATTGCACACATCAAGCACCCGGGTGCCTCTGCGGGGCTGAAGCTCAAGGATTTGCCAAGACCCTGGTGCATTGCCAAAATCCCCACAGTTCAGTGCTGAAGAGGATTATCTAGAGGGGAAAAAAAAGCCTAAAAAAATATAATCCACCAAATGGAAATATGGATGTGTTTTCCATGGGTCTGGGAGATGAGGGTGTAGCAATGTCTGAGAGCCGTGGGGCACAGCTGATCCCGGGGATGCTCAGAGGATGCAGCAACACGATGCTTTGGGAGAAAACGAGAGCAAAAGCAATTTTTTTTCAAATAATAGGGGATCAGGGAACAAACCTGAAGTTTTTCGGGCAGCTCCAACTGCCAGGCAGCTGGGGTACCACTTTCCAGGGTCACGAAAACTTCTTTGGGGGGCTGACCAGACGCCTTAACTGAGCACTGCAGTGGTTATCACTTGCTTACCACTTAATGGGGGGATATTAAAAAAGGGTCTTAATTATTGGCTGCATGCCTGGCCAAGGGTTTTTAATTTTTTAATTATCCTTCTTGCATTTTAGCTTCTCTCTTCAGCCTCCTCCACACCTCTGACTCTCTTGCACCCATTCTGGGGACCTGACATATCTCAGGCCACTCACTCTTAGGCATTAATTAAAAGGTCTAATTAACAAGTGTGGGATATTCGCCCAGGACACAGAGTCCCCCACCTAGGGAGTGTTCCCAGCGGGCTCCCACAGGTTTCCCCACGTGATATTTTTTTGGGAGGCTCCATTTCCAACTTATTACCGTTTTAACGGCAGGGATGCCCATCACGCCATGGAGCACAAAGCCCACGTGACGTGCCTTGGAGAAACCTTAAATAGCCCAGCACAGGCTCTGGCAGGCGCTGCATTCCCCCAGCTCCATCAGGTGGGTCAGGATCGAATCCCACCAGCACTTGAAAGCCTTCAAGACCCACATCCCCAGCCCCAGGAGACAAAGAGCTTTTGCCATCGTCCCACCCCAGAAAGGATGAGCCTGTGGTGAAGGTAACGCTCCCCACCCCCAAGCCCCTTTTTATTGCTAACAGGGTTTCGAGCTGGTTTCCACTGGGATTAAGGATTTCTTTCTTTTCTTTTCTTTTTTCCTTTTTTTTTTTCTTTCTCATATAACTCAAATGGCTGAACAGATTTTCTTCAAAGGCTCCAAAACAGCCAGAGTCTAGTGGAAAAAAATAAGCTTATGGAGAGTTAGCTCAGAAGGGAGCCTGGGAAATTAAAAAAAAATATTGTAAATTGGGGTCTAAGAGCCTGACTCTTAATAAGATACACTCTCAGAGTGAAGCTGTTGAAAATTCTCAGAGAGACGGGGTGAGTGGTACCTCTGGTCCCCGCGATGTCCCAGGAGGAGATGTGGTGGGAGATGTTGCACTCTGGGTGTGGGGACCATGAGCCTCCTTCCCACCTCTGCCCCACGGGGAAGCCTGTGCCATGCCAGAGAGGGCAGCATCTGCCTGAAGGTCACAAACCTGGTGATGCTGAAGAGTCATCACCCTACAATAATCAACCCGTGCAGCTCAGAGACCCACCTGGTCTCATTAATTAACCCACTCATGGAAACACCTCTGCCCAAAGGGCTGTCACAGTGTTTGCAACTTCAGCTCCTGAAATATTTAGCATCTTGGGTTGAAAAGCATGGCAAAGCGGGATTCATGTCCAAGCTGTGGAGATCCGATGTCCTCTGCTCCATACCTTGGGCACAGCTCCCCTCTCTGCAAAGTCCATCTCTCTCTGGCAAGGATGGAAAACAGATGATCCCCCCTCTTTTGGTCTTTGGAAAGTCTTGGCAGCACTTAAGGTCACCGACATCAAGCCCCAGCAGCCCTCATCCACCTCTGTAATGGGAGATGCTTTCTCTGGGCTTGCCACTTGAGATTAGGACACCTCCATGGGACACTTGCTTGTGCTCCAACTGGGATGTTTCAACACTTCATTGCTTCTGTTGGAGAAAAAACAATCAAGAAAAGGCAGGTGATCTTCCCACCGAATCACATGGCTGCAGGGGTGGAAGTGTTTAAGGGTCGTTTGGATGAGCTGTTGGGGGATGTGGTGTAGGGGAGAACTTTGTAGAGTCGGGCTGAGGGTTGGACTCGATGATCCCGAGGGGCTTTTCCAGCCTGAATGATTCTGTCATTCTGTGATTCTGATCAAGAAAACCTCAGAAGGACTTGGGAGTATTAGAGGATGGAAAACTGACCATGAGCCAGCAATGTGCGTGTGCAGCCCAGAAAGCCAACCGCATCCCGGGCTGCATCAGGAAAAGTGTGGCCAGCAGGGCAAGGGGGGGGATTCTCCCTCTCTGTTCCACTCTGGTGAGACCCCCCCTGCAGTGCTGGGTCCAGCTCTGGGGGCACCAACATCAGAAGGACATGGACCTGCTCGAGTAGGGCTAGAGGAAGCCACAAAGATGCTCGGGGGGCTGGAGCACCCCGCTGTGAGGACAGGCTGAGAGAGTTGGGGGGGTTCAGCTGGAGAAGAGAAGGCTCCAGGGAGACCTTAGAGCGGCCTCCCAGGACTGAAAGGGGCTACAGGAAAGGGGGGAGGGACTCTTGATCTGGGGGTAGGGATAGGACCAGGGGTAATGGTTTTAAACTGAAAGAGGGGAGATTTAGGTTTGCTATAAGGAAGAAGTTCGTTAATGTGAGGGTGGTGAGGCCCTGGCACAGGTTGCCCAGAGAAGCTGTGGCTGCCCCCTCCCTGGAAGGGTTCAAGGCCAGGTTGGACGGGGCTTTGGGCAACCTGGGCTAGTGGAAGGTGCCCCTGCCCATGGCAGGGGGTGAGACTGGATGATCTTTAAGGTCCCTTCCAACCCAAACCAGTCTGTGATTCTACGGTCAGGACACACATGCTCAGATCACAAGTTTTGACAATAGTAGTCATTTGACAATGGTTTCCAGCAGTTCTTGATTCCCAAAGGGCAAGTACTAATGGTTGGCAACTTTGAATGGTCTGTTTGGAAGAGAGGACATCTAGATCGCAACCCGATGTGCGTTTGTCTCCATTGCAGAACGAATGTATCCCTGAAGGCCCTGTCTACACGCAAACCTGGTGGCCCAAACTCAGCTAAGGTTATCGGAACATTTTGGCAGCACTGAGGACCATAAGATGGGGCCCAGATGATTTATAGGTGTCCAGAGGACACCCTGGCCTAGGTGGCACTTTGTTCTTGGTGGGTCTGGTACCTGGGAAGTGGCCAGAGCAGAGGTGGCAGATGTCTCTGTGCCCTTGCAGGTAACCCCATGAGCACAGCCCTGCAGATGACGGCGTTTGGTCTTGCTCTTCTCTCAACCTTCTTCCTGCTCCTTGCCACATGCACCGACTGCTGGATGGTGAACGCTGATGACAGCCTGGAGGTGAGCAGAGAAACCATGTTCAAGTTTATCAGCTGAGCGCAAGGTGGGTGCCTTGATATCCATGGGGTTGCACCATGACTCCACGGGCTTGGAATGGGGACGTGGTGGGACAAACCCACTGCTTTCTGCATGAGTTAGAGGATTAGAAGATTAGAGAAATGTGGGGCAGAAGGAGGAGACAGGGAGCAAGGTGTGGGTAGAGAGTCACTGGGACATGTCCTGCTGTGGTGGTGAGAGCCTTAAGATCTTCTTGCTGGGGTGGGTTTTGGTGCTTTTTGCTTGAGTGTCTTTCTCCTACTTCCAGGTAAGTCACAAATGCCGGGGGCTTTGGAGGGAGTGTGTCACCAACATGCAGGACGGGGTCAGGACCTGTGACCAGTATGACTCCATTTTGGCTGACCATCCAGGTAAGCTGGCATGGCCTGGAGGCACTTTTAAAGTTCACAAGTTTTCCCTCTTCCCTTTTTGAGAAGATGATCCTCGTTGCAAAGGGTTGACCTTCATCAGTTAGCAATGCAGGCCCAGGGCTTCTCTTGGTCTCCTGCCCCATCAGCACAGCCTGGACAGCAACCCATGGTTCAGGCAGATCTGCTGTGGGGTCACCAAACAGGACGGAGGCTGTGAAGCTGTGCCACCTCACAACAAAAGTGTTTTGGCACGTAGAGCCCAAGCGCAGCTCCTGCCCCCTGTTGCATGGTGGGATTTGCAACCCCGTTGCATGCAGGGGTGAAGACCATTCCCACTGGCCAAGGACTTGTGTCACAGAATCACAGAATCGTCTAGGTAGGAAAAGACCTTGAAGATCATCCAGTCCAACCATGAACCTAACATTGACAGTTCTCAACTACACCATATCCCTAAGTGCTATGTCAACCCGCCTCTTGAACACCTCCAGGGATGGGGACTCCACCACCTCCCTGGGCAGCCCATTCCAACGCCTGACTACCCGTTCTGTAAAGAAATGCTTCCTAATATCCAGTCTAAACCTTCCCTGGTGCAACTTGAGGCCATTCCCTCTTGTCCTATCACTTATTACTTGGCTCAAGAGACTCATCCCCCCTCTCTGCACCCTCCTTTCAGGGAGTTGTAGAGGGCCATGAGGTCTCCCCTCAGCCTCCTCTTCTCCAGACTAAACCCCCCCAGTTCCCTCAGCCGCTCCTCGTATGAGATATGCTCCAGACCCTGCACCAGCTGTGTCCTCAGCTCATGGACAGTCATGTTGTGGTATGAAGACTTCTCTTGGCCTGCACAGGACACATCAAGCCCTGCACAGCAGAACCTTTGTCCTGTATAGGGTGATGACATGGGACAACACAGGTTCAGGCAGTGGAGACGGGAAGAAGAAGTCAACATGGACTATGTGGGGCTGCTGTGCTGCTCCAGGGAAAAAGCTGTGTAGGGAGAAGTCACATTGCACACAGCTGGTGATGTCAACCATGCCAACTGTCATATTTTTCACCGCTATGTTGACATTTGCTGTTCAAAACACCAGCTACGCAACTTGGAGGAAAAACCAGACAGTTTGGACAGCAGCACCTTCTGTCCAAGTCTGTGCAAGAAGGTCTTGAGTAGGTGACCACATTCCAGGTGCTGATTGGTGCACCATAAGTTGTTTGGTTTCATGAGCTGTTCTAATAACGGGCTTAGTAAGTCCTGTTGCAAGGTTTCGGGTGAGCCTGGTGAACACCTGGCCTATGGCAGATGGCAGGCATGCGGGTGGTGGGTGCAAAAGTAGGTATCTCTGATGATCATGCCCACTGGTGAGCTGGGTGACTCTAGCAGGGACACAGGCAGCAATCTGGAGTGGGGAGACCAGTTCCTCTGACCATTCCTCAGTCCCCTTTCTGTTTTGTTTTTTTTCTTCCCTGCCCAGTGAAGATCGTGGTGACGCGGACCCTGCTGATCACAGCAGACCTCCTGGCTGGCCTGGCTTTGGCTACATTGCTCCTTGGGCTCGACTGCATCAAGTTCCTGAAGGAAGATCCTCGTGTCAAACTGAAGATGTGCTACGGGGCTGGTGTCATCCTTGGCGTTGGGAGTGCGTGGCTAGGAGAGCTTGGGGGAAGATGGACTTCATGTCCCACGGGGAGCAGGGGGGTGCTGGGAGCTAAGGGCACCCCCTCAGAGGGGTCCTGGGGAACATTGTGGGGGTTGTATGGCTCTTTCTTAACCAGCCCCATTCCTCCTAGGCATCCTGGGACTTGTGGGCTCCGTGTGGTACGCGGTGGACGTCTATGTGGAGAGGGCCATGTTGGTGTCGCACAATATATTCCTGGGAGTCCACTACGACTTTGGGTGGTCGTGTTGGCTGGGGATGGCTGGCTCGATGGGCTGCGGCGTGGCATCGGTCCTGCTGACGTGCTGCCTCTACACCTGCACAGGTCAGTCTGCCCTGCCCCGCCCCACCGTAAGTAGCTTTTTGCCCTGCAGGGATGTACCGGGGGTGAAGGACGAGCTCAGAAGGTGCAGGCGCTTCTCGCAGGGTTCAGCCAAATCAAGGGGAGCCCCTTGGTGGGGGAGGTTGGGTCATGCCAGGCAGGACTGGGCTGAAGCGAGGACCCCGTAAGGGCATGGAGTGGGTGCAGAAATACCCCATCCACGTCTGTGGGACCTCGAGGTCCTGGTGAAGGTGTGTTGACATCTACTCAAAGCAGTGGCCATGCTGGAGCTGTATCACTGTGACCAGCCAAAGCTTGAGCCAGTGGCCGCAAGGCTGTGCCAGTGGCGATGTGGCCACCCCACCATCAGCGACGTGGGGTAGGTGACACCTCGGCAGACACCATCCCCGGCCTTTATGCCCCCTGGGTGGAAGTCGATCCCACAGCACCAGCTGTGTGGGTTCATTCCTCCTGCCCCGTCCCTGTGCCATGGCCCCCCCCCCGAGCCCCTCGGCTGTTACCGGCCATGACACAACCCCAACTCTTTCCTGGCAGACCCTAGCAGCCGCTGGCAACCCCCAAGGCTTCCCCAGCCCCGGGGCCGAACGGCCACCAGCAAGATGTACGCCATGGACTCACGTGTGTGACGGGCAGCAGCACCCCCCGCACCTGGCCCCGCTGTGAGACGCCCTCCCCTCCCCAGCCTGACCCATTAAAGCACCATTGCCTGTACTGGGACATCTCTGCCATCGCTTCAAGGCTCTGACTGCAGGGTCCACACAAGCTGGAGCTTCGGTGGCTGCAAAAAAGCAAGGGTGCTGGAGAAGTCACCTGTAGCAGAGGTTTTTTTCCCCACTTCCAGCCAGGTTTCACGAAAATAAACCCCAGAAAAGTGTTGCTTTAAGAAAAGATGCCCCCCAAGTCCCCTGGAGAAGCTGTTAGGACACTGAGGGCAAAGGAGCTGCTCTGACATTGCTCAGCTCTGACACTGCTCAGCGCTGCTTTGGAGGAATTTAGTGGAAAAACCTTTTCTGCACAGAGCAACACTGACACCACATGGCTGGTGGCCCTGATCACTCACACCCCAGCCCTGCTGGGAACCGCCCCTGCGCTCAGAAAAATTGGCAGCACAAGGTTTGTATTTACAAACTGGGTAAAGCCTGAAGCGTCCATTAACGTTGTCGTGGGGCGACGACTGGAGGAACTGTGTAGCCATAGGGGTCAGGCACGAGTTATCAAGTGATAGGACAAGAGGGAACGGCCTCAAGCTGCGCCAGGGCAGGGTCAGACTGGCTCTTAGGAAGGATTTCTTTGCAGAAGGGGTTGTTGGGCGTTGGAATGGGCTGCCCAGGGCAGGGGGGGAGTCCCCATCCCTGGAGGGGTTGAAGAGTCGGGTTGACCCAGCGCTGAGGGATCTGGTGGAGTTGGGAACGGTCAGGGTGAGGTTCATGGTTGGACTGGAGGAGCTTCAAGGGCTTTTCCAACCTCGATGATTCTGGGATTCTGTGAAGGTGAGCCCGTTTGAAGCCTAATGGAGGTGTTCTACCTGCAAAGTTGGGTTTTTAAATCCACACAGAAAGGGAATTCTGTTTTCCAGGTGAATTGTTATCCTTCTTGACTTGCAAACTGTCACAGAAACAAACCAGAATTCAAACCCACCAACAATCCCCCTGCAACTGCTGACTGCTTAGTCTCTGTACTGATCCCTGACTTCCCATCCAAGGTTAGCACATGGAAACCACGTCAGCGCAGGGAAGCTGGGCAAAAAGCTCCCCGAGAGGGGCTCTGTGACCCCCAACAGCAGCAAAACAAGCCCCCAGCCCGAGCAGACATCGCTGCAGGGCCACAGCCCGTCCCCGCAACGGGGAGGTGCAGAGCACGGGCAGCAGCACGGGCAAACACCCCCAAAGCAGAAGAGTTTGAAGGGTCCTCCCGAGCCGTTTGTCCCCAGGGAAGACGGGGACATCGTTTCCAACCTCACACGAAGCTGGGAGGCAGCAAACCTGTTGCTTTATGGCAGCTCCCTTCGGGTGCGAGGCAAACACCACCAGCCAACCGCCCCGTCCTGCAGCGCGGGAGCGAGTCTGCCCGGGGTATTAGCATAGGTTAAAGCAACGCCCCAGGGACCTGAAAAATGAAATCTGATCACTGTGTGACAGAAATACAGAGCAGGCCAGACGGTTTGCTGTTAAACAGCAGGACGGCTGTGGCCCAAAGGATGGACAGCTTACAGCTGGCACGCCTGGAGGGTTGGCAGCCTGTTAGAAGGTGTTAGAGAGCAAAACTTGACAGCTCTGTACGCTTAATGGCTGGCGCTTGAAAACAATTAAGGAGAGGAAGCGTCTGCATGATCCGAGGAAAGCTCTCAAAAGCACACACCCCTCCCAACCGGGTGCTCCTCGGCGGCAGCCGCATTCCTTACCGGTAATTTATAACCAGCGTGAGGAGCAGCCCCGGGAGCAGCAGCAGGAGCTCGGCCGCGGGTGGCTCTGCCCAGCGCAAGGTCTGAGCCCAGCAAGAGCTGGTTTTGCTGCCCAGTGCAGCTATTTCACTGCCCCGCGGCCCCGGCGTGGCAGCCAGGCGCCTGGCCGCTCACCACAGGGACACCAGCCATGGGTCACCACCCGAAAAGCCATCCAGGTCCTCCAAGAGGCAAAGCAGCCCCCACAGAGCCGAGCGCGGCCCTTAAACCAAACCCACACACGAGGCTGCTGGTGGAGGCTCTGGACTTCAAACCCAGCCAGGAACCTGCATTTCCACTGGTTTTGCCTCAATTTCCCTTCCCACACAGCAGGAGGACAGACACCAGCAACACTTGAGGCAATTGTAAAGACACACATCTGTGTTGTAGGAAGTCAAGAGCAGCTGTGCTCTGCGCATCTCCAGTAGCACATTTGGGGGGGTTTTGTGTTTTTTTTTTTTAAGCACCCCAGTTTTGTGACATATTCCAGGGGGACGCAGCTGAGCTGCTCTTGGGAATGCCCCCGCCTGGCACTAAGCACCTCCCCTCTTCACCCTTCAAGAGCCTTGCCACTCACTTGCAGTAGAGCTTAATCACTTTTGGATTTTTTAACATTTCCCCCCCCCCCCCCGCATTTTACACCAACAGCCTGTAAGGTAAAGAAATAAAGCAGTCATTTTTTTCCCCAAACCTTTTATGAACACTTAAACCCTTTCATACAGCAGTGGGTTTAAAACAACCAAGCACACAAGGTAATTCTTTAAGACCTTTATTAACAGATGCTTGCAGTTTGACTTGAAAAAATCAGGTGTATATTTCATACAAATTAAAAATGAGGTTCTTAAAAATCTCAACTTGACCAGATATGAAACAATTTAAAAACCTTTAAAGGTATATTGAGAAAAAACAGGCTTTTAAAAAACATTGTTTATCGTTTCCAAAAGGAGACTTCTTTAGATAAAAATAATAAAAACCCCATGCTGCATAGATAATGCAGATAGTTCTAGTAATCTGGTCAACAGCAAAAAGCAAGCACTTAAGGTCTTCAGTTCCAATTCTTTTGTTCATTTCTTATTGCTGGAATTTCATTTTCTTTTCTTCTTCTTCATTTCTTAAGTCTTTTCTTTGATGACTAAACTGAAAAAGAGAAAAAACACAGAAAGGACCATCAGGCAGGTGTAAGGCTCACACAGGTGTCTGGTCTGCCAAGATCCACCTGCAATTCCCCAGCTCTCCCTGAGCTGCCTTTCGCACACACACACACACACACACACACACAACACAATTCTTACCAACTACAGCTCTTCCATCAGCCCACCAGACCCCCACCATCAGCCCACTTTCAGCCACCAAAACTGCCACCTCCCACGCAAAACAAGCGCAGAGGACGCCAGAAAGAGAAGACGCTCTATTTAAACACCATCTCCACCCCTCCCCAGCCCGTTTTGGGACGGGGTCTGCAGACACACACAGCTCAGCGCTGCGGGACCGGCACTTGCCACGCAGCTGGAAGCCCCGAGCCACCCCCGGGGAAGGCACAAGGACAACTGAAGAGCTTCAGAAGCGGCCGAAGAGCAGAGTCCTACCTGCGCCTAACAGGCAGCCGGGCTTTGGTAAGCCACTGCCCAGACCACAGAAACCACAGTTTATATTCTCCGATACTATCCACAGACAGAAAGAGCAACCAAGTGTCCTCTTGGCGGTTCTTTGAAGCCCACGATATTGGGAATTCATCCAGCTTGTGTTAACCACCACGATGAACACCAGGATAAAACCAAGGCTCTCATCAAGCACAAAGCCCTGTATCAAATAATCCCTCTGCACAATGAAACCAGCAGCACCTGAGCCCTCAGAGGAGCCCCTGAGCTCTCACAGCTGGGAGCTGCTCCCCATGCCCAGCTCCCCCAGTCCCTGTTCATCCCCATAACGGGACCATTCGAGCCCAAATGCCTCCTCCCCTTTGCCCACCCTCCAGGCAAGGAGTGAGACGCTAAGGAATGGGATATAAACTCTGGTTGAGAGGAAATACAGAGAGAGAGAGAGTAAGGACAGACAAGGTGCCAGAAAAGAAGCAGAACAAGTAGAAAGAGTCCTAGCAACGAAAATATTTCCAAAGTAGCAAAACTGACCACCAAAAGACAGCACCAGACAGGTGCCACATCACAGCCAGTCTAACAAAAACATTTTAACATGGACCTTTACACAATCCTCCCAAGCAGCAAGTCACACCAGTATCGCAGTACTTCAAACACAGGCACTCTGGATGCTCCATAGAAAGGACCGTATCTACCAGTTTTTCCAGGACTTAGTTTAGATAAAAAGCTGCTACTGAGATACTCCTGTAAATTCTGCACCAACTTTCTAGAAACTAACGCCTAAAGGTCCTGATGCTGTTCACTTCCCCTTCAGGACTGAGCAATAAAAGCTCAGACACTTACAGAGCCCAGTAAATCCCAGTACCTGTTTCTCCTGGCTCCTCTCAAGGCACTATACCAGCGCCGCTGGAATTACTGTTTCTGGGTAGATGAAGACTGCTGTAAACCTGAACCACTAAGCACAGCCAAGACCAAGATTAATCGTATTTTAGGCAGTGACTTCGTCAATGAAAACTAAAGCCTGATAACCGAGTCCTCCCAATCAATCAGCATTTGTACAGCAAAGCCTCACAGTTCGGAACTGCAAGCGTGCTCCCAATGCACGAGCAAGAGCAGGCCAGACCTTGTAAGGCGAAAATTAAAGGAAAGCATCAAAAGACAATAAAAGTCAGTGATCAAATCCTATCCCCGAGAACGTCCAGACACGCACCCGGATGATGGTAGAGATGGTAAGCCGGTATTTACTCAGCCCCGCCCTGCTCGGCCTCGGGAGCGGACGTGTTCTCAGCTGGTGGTTCGGCTGTCTTCGTCTCTTTGCCATCTTGTGGTTTAGGGTTCTCTGGGCGTCTGCGTCGGTAGTTGAAGTTACGACGGTACCGACGTTGAGGTGGCTGCTGACTTTGGGTCTCATCCCCTTGGTTCTCTTTATCTTCTTCGTTCCCATCCTCTCTAGGCTGTCTTTGACGAGGAGGACCCCTGAAAGTTAAGCTAGGCTTTAACAATGCAGCATCTGACCATCGCCATGTTCTGTCTCTGTTGCTAAAAGGCAAGGTGAAAGAAAAAAAGTTGATCTGCGGCATACCTGCGAAATCGTGGTCTATAACCTCGATACATGTTCTGCCTGACTGGTCTGCCTTGTTCTCCTGCACCCTGGTTGTCAGCACCCTGGAAGACATTAGGCAACAAACCATCTCAGGCACATGCAAAAGCCTACTAATGCCACAAGCTCGCCAAGGCGTGGGGAAGAGAGCGTAAGGGGGCTGTCGGGTTCAGTCTGAGGAGCACAAGGGGGGCACAAGAGGACACACCACAGAGGATCCGTGTTTCTTCCCATTAAACATGTAGGTAGTTAACACAAATTCCAACATGCTGTTTTTTAAAAGCTGTAACATTAAGAACTTCAGCTTGTCAAAATCTGCTCCGATGTCTCTGGTAAGGTTTGGCAGCAAGACGAAACAACCCAAATATCTACAAAAAGCTGCATCCCATCACCCTGCTCCAAAGCAATCAAGCTTTTTTTGTTACCTCCACTATCTCTCCCTGCACGGGAGGGTTGGAATATTGTGGTCGACGCCCGTAGGGCCTACGCATATAGTAAGGTGGGTACCGCCGCCTGCGATAGGGACGGCGTTGCTGGGCTTGACCTTCTGGGATGTTCTCTGCTCCTTCGTTCTTTTCCCCACTCTCACTGTTCTGGTAGTTTTGCTGGTAGTTGCGTGGAGGACCCCTACGACGTGGATATCGTCTGTAATGGTTACGGTCTGCTGCGTATTTACTGCCTTGCACTGGAACTCCACCAGGACCTGTAACATTAGCTGCCTCCGCACCCTAAAAAGCAGGGATAGTGTTGAGTCAACAGTCAGCATCACATCAGTTAGAGCATAATATAATTTAGTACTGAGCAACAATTTACATCCCACATTGTAAAGCAATGAAAAACCATTCGTCTCCTCGGATGTCATCAGGCACCAACTCAAGCCACAGGCACCACACCAAAGCCTGCGGACCAAGTCTTCCGTGCACACTCCAACACCCAAGAGATGTGTTTACCTTTTCTCCCTCAACCACATCAAACTCCACGGTCTCTCCATCTCCTACGCTGCGGAGGTACTTCCTGGGGTTATTCTTCTTTATGGCAGTCTAACAAGATAACATGGCAGAATTACATTTACTGGCACAGCATAAGAATACTACTTAGCACATATGAAGACTTTTTTTTTTTTTTTTAAAGATTAAGGAATTTGAGTATTTATAATCTTAGGAGAAAG
This sequence comes from Strix aluco, assembly GCF_031877795.1. Taxonomy (NCBI): domain Eukaryota; kingdom Metazoa; phylum Chordata; class Aves; order Strigiformes; family Strigidae; genus Strix; species Strix aluco. The sequence continues at coordinate 9,013,637 of NC_133952.1, read as the reverse complement.
ACCTGTACTCCCGAAAAAGCAGTTAAACCACTGTAGAAATCCAGGAGGCTATAAAATGTACCTGTATCACTAAAGTTCTGGCCTATCTGAAGCGTGCAACAGCTTCACCATTGACTGGAAACATCTGTTAACATGCTGTCTGTGAGCTGAAAAAGCAGTTTGAAAACAAAACAAAAAAACCAAACCCCACAATACACACTGGCCGTACTACTCGTAACCAGAGTTTAGCATTAAACACCCCCACAGTATTTATACGTTCCTCTGAAGTATACACACCAATATATAAGCCTTCCCAATCATACACTCAGAGTCCCACACCACCACAGTGTGCAGTAGCCTACATGTCCCAAGCTGTGGAAATACACTGATGGACAGAAACCAAAAGATTTCTTTCCCCAAGGCTTACAATACCATCACTTCAGCCACGGTATTTACCAATTAACAACAAATCTACTCCAGCTGTGTATTTTACACCAAGGATTAGGCCTTCCAAGATGTCAGCACCAGACAAACCTTTGCACCAGCATGTTAAATGACATTACTAGAAAACACTGAATTTTCTGTGCTATTCAGCAGTGGATTAAATTTTTGACAGATGAGTTAATGCTCAATATGCACCGCACTCAGCCACATTCTGCTTATCAAACACTTTAACCGAACAAGTTACACAAGTGTGTGGCTGAGTAACAGCTCTTCATGAGACCCAAGCTTGATAGTGGGGATGGGAAAAAGCACACACAGCCAGAACTCCTCAAACAAGCTCATTTCTTTCAGATTAGGCCCCTAAAATTGTTTTATCATGAAAATTACTACATCAAAACACATCACTGCCAAACTGTGCTTTCAGAAACATAGACAGTAGTTACATGACAAGTCCTGAAATCTGACTTGTCAGTCAAGGTCACCTACAGGTTACCCTACTAGCAAGTTGAGTAATAAAGTCTGAAAGTTTTCCTTCAGGGTATATATTCCTGTCTCAGTACACAGAAACACGGTAGAGCCACTTGGCCTTTCTCCACTGCCCATTACAGAATAACCTTTTATAAACAAATGCCTCTACATTTTAATAGCAGGTAATTCAGACACAGCACAAGGAAGAAGCTGAGCGCTGGCAAATCAAACTCAAGTCAAAACACTTCCCAGGGGTTACTTTTTCCTCCCTTTTATGTTTACAACACCAGCAGTATATCTCTAACTCGAAACAAAAGAACAATCCATGGACTCCTAAATGCCAGAAATAAACCATGCTCCACTAAGAACTCTTTGTGGGCTGCTCCACAAGAGATCCTAAGACAGAAAGGGTAAAAAGCACATTGCTGATCACAGCCTTACAAGTCAAAGGGCTAAACTAAGGTCAACCTGCTCCATGAAATAAGCCACAGGTGTGGTGGGCAGTCTCACCCTGGACTAGTTTCCAGAGGTTTACATGCTCACCATACATTATATCTAAGTGTACATATCTGTTAAATTGAGAAAGTACCTATTAAAATGTTTGCAGACTTTCATTGAAAGCCTGGAGCAATAAATTCTATAGAAGTTTGGCCTAAAAAAAAATATCCTCACTGGCACTTCATCCCTATTACAGCCCAATTAATTTCTGTCCCTGATGCACACTTTTCATTTAACTTTATTTCCATATGTTACTTAACAACTGCATGAATCCACAAAGCAACTTAACTGGACTTCAAACAGTTATTCCCCAAGCCAGTGCAATTTTCATCACCACAATTTTCATCAGCCTGCTCACCCCCCCATATCTCACACCCTCATGATGGATGTACGTGGACATACAAACCCCCAGCAGCAGGCAGGCTCTGTCTACCATCCAACAGCAAGAAACAGTTGTTTCTGTGCAAGTGACAGCTCTTGGAAAACGTGAGGCTCTCTCAGAACTTCAATCCTACCTACGTAGGTCATGCATAGCACATTTCAGAGGTAACACCTTTCAGCTTCAAAGAAATCTTACCTGATGGACAAACACATCTTCCTTGGTGTCATTCCTGCAAGACAACAGGAAATTGAAATTCATGTATGAAATGCACAGTAAATTAAAAATTCAGTTGTTTGGGGTGGGGACAAAACAGGGATCTGTCAAGACAACCAGCTTTCAGCATCAGCCTTGCCACTCAACCTGCTCTCAACTAGTCCCCTACTAGCTTACTGCTTAAAGTAGAGAGATTTTTCAGGTAGCCTATGCAAGGTTCAGAGCACACGCTGAAGTCGCACGTGAAAGCACTCTTCCTCCCTCCTGCGCACCCCACCGATGGAGATGTTTGAGAAGAACGAACACCTGACAGTGGCCGGTCAATCATTTCTGGGAGAGCTCTGTGTGGAAGATCAGCTACAGCAATCTCTGTGTTGGGCTGCAGGATCAGGACTTGAGCCTTGCATGACCTCTCCAGAGTTACATCCTTCACCTAGCTGACCCCTGAAGGCAGCAGGTTAGTCAAGCTGCATTTGTGAGCACAGAGAGGGAAGAACTTGGGTTCCTCCCCTCACAAAAATCAGAAAACAGCTGAATTCTGTACCTACCAGTACATCCTTCAGCACGATACAGCTTCCACAATTACCAGGCTGAGGCCAGACAACCACAATATGGTACCAACCTAAGTCAGAGAAGTTTCTGTTCTGCAGTGAAGTTACAGCTGGAACAGCCTCTGGGCTGGTTTGAGAGCTCTACGTGCAGTTTCCACCACTCATAACAAACTTAGGGCCATACATCCAAGCTCGCATCATACCAACTGAACGTCGCTATTTCGTTAGTCTGTGGAACGGTTTGAATCAAGAGCAAAGTGGCTTTTTTTTCCCCGAATGACTGGTTAAAGACATCGCAAAGCAAGCTGGTGTGAAAATGTGCTCAGAACTGGAGAGCTTACAGGTATGGGTAACAGAATAAAGAATTATTTTTTTTAAAAGATAAAGACAGGTGTTCCTCACTACTGGATTTAAAATGCAAGGATTACAATTAAGACTTTTCCAAAACCTCAATCCAAGCTATGGCTATTCTGTTAGCACCAGTAAAAATAAGTCACCTTGTTTCCTCACGGAATCGATGCCTACAAGCCTCAAAGGTTACTGGAAAAAGGTAATCAAAAGGCAACAAAGCAGAGCCAGTCTGATCATCACGAGGCAGTTTATCTCCAAGGCCCCATGATGCAGCATCCAGAAGCCCTTGCAAAGCCTGAGCCTAAACACTTTCTTCTTTGCAGTCTCTTATCAGATGCTCTCCAAAAGCTGAAAGCCTTCAGAAGAGCCCAGTAACAGGTTTTCAGCAAAAATGTTTAGCACCTTCCTTCACTCTCAACTGAAAAATGGTGGTAGGAAGCGCTCATGGTCTGTGCTCTGCAAGTGTGGACACTCCACGCTCTTGCCCAAGTCTGATTTGGGCAACCGTACCAGGTGCTTGTTTTCAAAGTCCTTTTGAAAATGCAGTTTCCATTTAAGAAGACATTGGAGGTTTGGATCAATGGATGACTCAGTTACACAGATGTAGCTCAAGGTGTATACACAGTTTGTTAAAAAATATACAGGTCAATTTTGAAGCCCAGTGCCTGCCACATGATTCCTGATGCTGTTTTCCAGCAAGCCCATCTAGAAGCAGCCAGCATACCGCTGCTTGGGTGGTGCAACAATAATAGTGGTCGCTTCCTCGAAGAAAACTTGAAATAGTACAAGAGAAACCCACATTCTGAAGGACTAACAAGCCATTTCACTTATCTTTGCACTAAATTACTCTCCCTTCAACATCTTTAATCCATAAAAATTAAAAAAAAGGTATCAGACAAGCAGATGGATTAAGAAAACAGCACTGTTAAGTCCAGCAGAGCACTAAATACAAAGTCAGATATCAATGTGCAGCTCCAATTATGGTAAGAGGACCAAGTCAGTGGCCTGCACATCCATTTATTATTTTGACAACTGTGAGAAACAATTGACAGATACTCAGGAATTCATACTAGTATTAAAGAACAGAAATGCATTTCTAACATTAAAAGAACACAGGAAATATTTGAAGTTAACGTGCACCCACACCTAAGCTAAATTTTAGTTCCAAAGCTAATTTTAGCTGCAAGCAGACCCGGCTGAAGCAAAGACAAGCAAGGGCGGGAGCTCCCGCAAAGTTTCCCTTGCAGCAAGCCAGAGAGATTCCAGACTTGAGGAAATGTCCTCCAGTTCGGTTCTCAGGCTGCAGCTCTCATCTCTTGATAACATGAGATCACGCTGGGTTTCTCATTAAAAATGGCAACCTCAGGGATTAAACAGCTGCCAAATTAATGACTGGGGAAGCCATTCGGATGTCTTAACTAGCTGCTGTTGCTTCCTTGCTTGACTCACATCACTGAGCATTTCCACTACTGAGGGAAGCAGGAAAAAAGCCTTCCCTAGAGGTAGTTTGTGGCCTATGACTTTATACGTGCTTACAAAAGCCAAAGATGCTAAAGTCTACAGCACCGACGACCACACGGCATTTAACATTAAAAACCTACATGAGGAATGCAAGCTGGGCAGACTCAAAGTCAAGTTTATAAAGTTGCAGATACAAAACCAATTAAGGAGCTTGGCAGACACTTAAGACCAGGTCATAAGGTACACAGACACTTAAAAAAAAAAAAGCTGTATTTAAAATAAACCTAAACAAAAGGCCCAATAAAAGCACTACTCTTGCTTCCCTAAAGAGGGATTCCCCAACTCTTCTGCCAAATTCTGAAGCTGTGGCTTTGCAGTACCAGGTGTTTAAGGGGGACAGTTCTTTGGAATATGGCCTCTGCAGAGTAACCCACAGGGACGCCCTCCAGAACTGAGGGGTACCAGAATTGCCCATTTTCCCAGAACTGGTTTGCAGAGCCATTCCAGGACTCCTCCACCAGTAGACAGCCTCATTGATAAACCTATTTTAAGTATTTACACAACTCTAAGTGTCCAAATTTTTCTTTCAACCAACTACAGCCAGAAAAAGAATCTTCTAGGCACTTGTTTCTTGAGGCCCCCTTATACGCTCCAGTCTTGCGATATAAAAGAAATCTGAATTTTGCTCATTTCCCCGTACACGTAGGGTTTCCTCAAGAGAGCGTGCTGTTAACTACCAAGCACTCAAAGCAATTTTTGCTTGTATTGAGGAGACCGAACTTCATGCAGAAGTTTAAACAGGCATTTTGCGTATGCTAACAGCTAGCAGCAGACTTTTATGCCCTTAAAATCAAAGGCCCAAACCACCATTAAAAAAAATAATCTTAACGTAAGAAATATCACCATGAAAATAAATCCACTAAGAGAGAGCAAGGCTGTTACTAAGACTGAAGTACTAAAAAGCCAACTCAATAAAAACCGAGGGGGTAGGAGACCCTAGGAGGGAGGTAGGGCCCATCTTATCGGTTTGTTTTGCCAAGTGTCACCAAGCAGGGTGACAGAGGTGACAAAGGCGTTGCCACCGCTGCCCCGGAGCCACCCGCCCCGCTCCCAGCAGCACGTGTCACCCAGGAGCGCTCTTGATCTCGGGTCCAACGTCTGCAAGGCCCGAGCACAAGCCACCCCCACCCCGAGCCCTCTCCCCGGTGCTCCCCGTGGCGGGGCGCGGAGCGGCCGCCGCCCCCAGGCCCTCACCTGTTGATGAAGCCGTAACCGTTCCTCACGTTGAACCATTTCACTGTTCCCAAAACCTTCGTTGCTGAGGGAAGGTGGGGAGGGGGGAGAGAGGGAGAGGAGAGAGGAGAGAGGCGGCGGCGTCAGGGCGGCACGTGGCGGGGCGGCGCACACAAAGGCCCCGCGTGGCGGACATTTTGAGCCGCCCCGCCCCCACCCGCCGACACGCGGGGCCCGGCGGCGCGCGGGAGGAGGAGGAGGAAGAGGAGGAGGAGGAGGGCGCCCAACGGCCGCGAGCGAGAGGGCGCGCGCGCCGGGAGGAGGAGGAGGAGGAGGAGGCGGCGGCGGCGGCGCGCGCCGCCCCTCAGCGATGGCGGCGGGGTTGGGGGGGGGGGGGGGGGGGGGGGTCGCGCCGCTGCCGAGGCCTCCCAACCGCCGCAGCCCCCTCCTTCCCCTCACCGATGACCTTCTTGTCCCCGCCGGCGGGAGGCGCCGCCGAGGCCAGGCCGCTGCCCCCGTTCCCGGTCCCGCCGTTAGGCTTAGAGTCGGCGGGGGCGGCGGGGGCCGCCGCGGGGACGGGGGCGGCGGGCGGCTGGGTCTCGGCCTCGCTGCTCATGGCGGCGGCTGTTCGGTGCGGACGGTGGTGGTGACTGGCTGTTTGCGCCGCCTCCCGCGGTGTGATGGTGACTGAGGCCGGCCGTGGGGGGGCTGCTCCCTGCTCCGGGCTCGCTGAGCTCCGCTCTCCGCTCCCGATACCGATCGAACTGGCCACAATGGCGGCCCGCACCGGCTAGCCACCCCGCGCGCCCCGCCCGCGCGCGACGCTATTGGCCGCTCGGCCCGCCCGTTAAGCAGTGAGCGAGCCCATTGGCTCGGCTTCTCCCGGTCACCGCCCGCCACCGAACACTTATTGGCGGCGGCACCTGCCTTTCCTCAAGAACCCGCGCCCATTGGCTGTTCCGGCCGCGGCTGCCAGGCTCTCTTTTCTTACCGGCCTACCCGGAGTCCCCGCCTCCGCACCCTGATTGGCCGCCGGCGCTGCTCCCGCCCCCAGCAGGCCCGACCGGGGAAGTGCGAGTGACCATGTGGTGGTTCCCGGGGCCGCTCCGTGCCCCCCGCCCTGGGAGCATCACCCCCCCCGCCGGTTCCTCCCGATCCGTTTTGCCCCGGTATTACCGGGGTTCGGCCCAACGGCCGCGCTGGCGGCGTTCCCCTCGCTTGAAAGACACGGGGCAGAGCGCTCGTGCGGGTGGCCCCGCTACAAGGGCTGGGCGCAGCCCCACCGCTCCCCCGGGGCCCGCGGCTCCCATTAAGAAAAATAATAATCAGAAAGAAGGAGCCCGGGAGCGTTAATTAACGGTGGGAAATGACGGATCTGGAGACATGGCGTAGCTGCTTAAAATATGTAATTACGTGCCGTGAAAGCGTTGTCATCAGCCTCCTGAGAAACGGCGTGCTGCGGGGAGCACTGCGCCGGCGGGTAACGGCTTGGCCCAACTGCCACGGTCGGGGCCTGAAGTGGGGTAGGGGCTGTAGTCTAACCCCCTCCAAGGGAGCAGGCAGCCCAGTCTGACCCCCCTCCAAGGGAGCAGGCAGCCCGGTCTAACCCCCCTCCAAGGGAGCAGGCAGCCCGGTCTAACCCCCCCTCTAAGGGACCAGGCAGCCCGGTCTAACCCCCTCCAAGGGAGCAGGCAGTCCGGTCTAACCCCCCTCCAAGGGAGCAGGCAGCCCGGTCTAACCCCCCTCCAAGGGAGCAGGCAGCCCGGTCTAACCCCCCCTCTAAGGGACCAGGCAGTCCGGTCTAACCCCCCTCCAAGGGACCAGGCAGCCCGGTCTAACCTCCCTCCACGGGAGCAGGCAGCCCGGTCTAAGCCCCCTCCAAGGGACCAGGCAGTCCGGTCTAACCCCCCTCCAAGGGACCAGGCAGCCCGGTCTAACCTCCCTCCACGGGAGCAGGCAGCCCGGTCTAAGCCCCCTCCAAGGGAGCAGGCAGCCCGGTCTAACCTCCCTCCAAGGGAGCAGGCAGCCCGGTCTAACTCCCCTCCAAGGGAGCAGGCAGTCCAGTCTAAACCCCCTCCAAGGGAGCAGGCAGTCCGGTCTAACCCCCCTCCAAGGGAGCAGGCAGTCCGGTCTAACCCCCCTCCAAGGGAGCAGGCAGCTTGGTCTAACCCCCCTCCAAGGGAGCAGGCAGTCCGGTCTAAACCCCCTCCAAGGGAGCAGGCAGTCCGGTCTAAACCCCCTCCAAGGGAGCAGGCAGTCCGGTCTAACCCCCCTCCAAGGGAGCAGGCAGTCCGGTCTAACCCCCCTCCAAGGGAGCAGGCAACTCGGTCTAACCCCCCTCCAAGGGAGCAGGCAGCCTGGTCTAACCCCCCTCCAAAGGAGCAAGCAGCACACAGAGGTCCTGAGCCCTGTGCCAGGCCTCCTGGTGAGGTGGGGAGAGGGTCTGGGCTTTGCCTACAGAAATATGGGATCTGGTTGAGGTGCTCCTCGACCCCCCCTCCATGCTGGAGACAGGCAGCGCGGCTGTGCCTCTGCCTTCTCTGCCTGTGTTTGCATTGCTCCCCAAGGAGCTCCTTTGATTGCACCTGCCTGAGTAGTGACTCAAGATAAATGCCTCCTAATTGAGCCATTTAAGAGCCAGGCTGTAGCCCCAGGTCAGAGGCCTCTTAAAAGTCTTGTCTTTAATTAGCCTTTTCCCAAGCATCCTGTCCTTCCCCTCCCCAGAGGAAGGGGGAGAGGCTGTGGGGCAGCTCCCCTTACCCTGACCCCTTCTTCCCACCCAGGCAGTAAGGAAAGCATCACTGATGGATTCTTTATCTTGACAAAGCCCTTCTCTAACGACCACCTTTCACCTCTTTGACTCCATTCCCTGTGTTTTCACCTTATAGCAGCTCAGAGAGATCCAAGATCTCTGCTGGATTCCCCAGAGCAAAGGTCCAGGGGAAACACAGTGTTCTTGTCCACCAAGTTATTTTTCCTTGGGCACTTGAAAAACGTGGATGTTGGCCACAGATTCATAGCCCTGTCCTTGGCTAGGTCATTCCTCCCACATAAGAGGAGGAAAAGGTCACCAGCAACCACGAAAAAGGTCTCTGGGAGCTGACCCATCACTCCACCATCTTTGCGACCAACGTGTATGCCCTTGGGATCAGCTCTTATGGCATCACCCACAAATTACTGCCAATTCCCCCATCCTAGTGCGAAAAATTGAAGCCAGGGACCTGGTTTCCCACATTACACCACGGTCAGGTGAGGGGCTCAGATGGGGCCAAGGTCGACACACCACAAGAACCAGTGTGGGTTTACAGACGTAGGTCTTGTCAAGCTTCCTGGTATCTTTTCTATGAGATCACCAACCACCTAATGAAGGAAAGAGCTTTAAAACAATAATACAATCCTGCAAGGGATCTGCATCAGGATTGTGACCTTAAAACCAGAATGGTATTAAAACTGGATGATGCTCAGTAAGTCCACTGAAAAATAAGTCTTAAAATATAATGGCAAATAAGGAATCCACCATGCAAGAGACCTCAGAGGGAGAAAACTGGGGAGAAAACTTCAAATCTCAGTGATGAAGCCTGTGAGGATGTCAGTCAGGGCCATGTACCTACAGAAGAAAACGTGGGCCACCCAACAGCTAACAGTGTCTTTGGGGTGGGTAACACTGCGGGCCCCAGAGGCTAATCTGATCCTCAGATGAATAAAGAGGCAATCAAACACTATCTCCAGTTGCAGCATTCACAGCTGGAGGAAGACACTGGAGCTCAGAGAAGATCCATCATCTGCTCTACAGCAGGAGATTCCAGGACTTGTTACACACAATGTAACTGAAGGGTTACTTCATCATGGGGGACTTAAACCCAAAAATGTGGTCTTTGAGAAAACTTTCAGCCAGCAGGTAAGGAACAGCAAGATACGCAAGGCAGAAAGCTGAAACTCTGCACATTCAGGGTCAAAGAGAAACATAACAGGATATAATTAGCCACTGAACAACTTTCAAAGAGGTTGTAATGGATTTACCGCTGTTAATTAATTTGGGGAAGCTCTGTGACCCCTGCTATGCAGGAAGTGTGACTAGCTGATCACGGTGACAGAAATACATCAGGCTGAGAAAATGCTGCTGAACCTGGACCCAGAAAGAAGCTGGCTACCCTGGTGAAAAAGTACAGTGGATTTGGGTACCCGCAGCCAGAACTGCAAACCTCAGCACTGCAGCTGGCAGACAGAGCTCCCTCAAGCTGCCCGGAGCCAAGCTCCTGCCTAAACCCCACAGGGAAGGGCCATCTGGACACGTTTCCTGAGCAGGACCAGCAGCTGAGTTTCTTTCTGGTCACCTCTCTCTCACAGCTGTCATCTGGCTCGTTTTCTCCTCCATATTGGGAATCTTCATCCCTCATCTCACAGGAAAGCCCTCTGCAAAGTCTTTTTGGGGCTGGAGAGGAAAGGGATGGTGTGCTTTGTGTTTCTTTCATCACCTGATGTTCTGCAGGTACAAGAAGGTGAGATGCCTTCAGCTGGAGAGAAGCAAACACAAGTGTCCTCACCAGCTGCACAAACCAGGAATGGAGACCTGGAAATCCCGACAGCCAGAGCTTCAAGAACTTTAAACAGTCACGAGATAAAAGAGCACACCAAAGCATGCCTGCAGGATCTGTCCTCCAGTAAACCAGCACTTGCTATCTAGCCCTGGGTAACGCACAAGCTAAGCATAGAGCACCCCCCCCCCCTCCTGCTGCCCAAGGAGCGATGGGATGTATCCGGATGGGAGGAAGCACCTGCACGTGACAGAACAGACTCTGTCCCAACTCCTTTACGTTTAATCTGCTGGATGAGAAAACTCACGCTGTAGCCCAGCCCCAACAAGTGCTTTCTTGTCCCCCAGCAGGTAGGTGAGCTTGCAATCTGATTCTGGGAGAAAAAAGTCAGTTTTGCCACTATCCTGCAGCTGTGCTCTCTGTAACCCTGCAGGATAAAGGAGACCCTATTTCTGCTGCTACAGCATAATAATTCCCTGCATCCCAGCCCAAAGTCCTGCTCTAACACCCTTGTAGCACCCGGGTAAATTCCTGCAGCACCCATGGCACGTAACACCCGTATGGCCTAGTGCTGCAATGTGTCAGGGGAGGTTTTACAAATGCTTGTTTACAGCATAACTCACCTCAGAGCCCAGCAAACTCACGGTGATGGAAACCTGTGCCATACCAATTCCTTGTGCTTCAGTAAGGCTGCATGTAGAAAGGTTCTGGAGATTCCCAAGATGCCAAACACCTCCCTGCCAGGCAGCCTTAGTTACCTGCTGAGGAAAGGAGCTGGTGGAGCACAGCACTGCCATGCTCCTTTCACCCTTTCTTCCCCATTTTGCAAATGCCCAGCAGCAATGACCCTCCATACCATGCACAGTAAATGTTCCTACTGAACCTGATAAGGCACGTTGCTGAAGATGCCATAGCCCTTCTTTCCTGAAGAATCTGTTCCCAAGCATGTTAACTCATGTGCACTGCACGCATATTTAACAAAATTCTTTATTTACATTTCAAAACGTTAAAAAAAACCCCAAACCCAAACATCGATGCCAATTATTAAATAATTTCAGGAGAATGTCAAAAGCACGGATCTGGCCTGCGGAGAGGACTAGGACAGTGGGGGAACTGGCTGGAGTTGGAACTGCATGGAGCCAGCACAAACCTAACCACCGGTGAAGGAACACTGAAACAAAGAAGAAACAGGTCCAAAATGCTGGACAGCCATTCCCAACTCATCCTGCCACAGCAAGACTGTGCAGTGACACTGGGTCCTGCGACAGTGATTTTCAAGTGAGTGCTACTTGCTGCATGCACTAGGTCACATCAACCCTGAGCTAGAGAACTCGGGAGTCCTCCTGGGTCTCCATGCCAGGCATCTGCATTTATCTCTGAACTTTCAATCAACAGTTCCCGTTTCTCCTGGATAATTTCAAAGGATCTTGACAAGTAACTGATTTAGCTGTCTGAAGGTGGAAAGACACCCTAAAGGGCAGCAGAGTGCAGAAAGGCACTTCCTAAGGCCTGGCTGGAAAGTAAGTGAAGTGACACCAGCCTCATACCTAGAAATGAAAAGCTTCCAGTCTCAAGTTGGATGTTGGCCAGAGATCAAGTACTCCAAACAGAAATCACCCATAAGTCTGGGCCTGAGGACAACCCTAAAGGGGAGCCCACCCATCAACATGGGTGTCTGCAAGAAAGCCTGTTAACAAGGTTGTGCCTATCTTCAAAAGCCTATAAATGCCACCAGAAGTACCAGGGAAATGAAACAATTACATTCCCTGTTGTCACTTCATCAAATAGGAGGAGCTCCCAAGAACCTGAAGCACTGCAGATCTGAAAGACTTTATTATGGAAGCAGGGACGCGTCTTCACGGATGTCTATGGAAATCATTTAATGGAAGGTCAAAAATTGTGGGGATTTGCTTTTGTCAGTGCCTGCCTGCCTGCTGAAATTTGAAAAATCAGCAACCAAAAGGCTAATACAGCAGATTTTTGACAAGCTGCATCCTGACACATTGAAATCTAGACAGATTTGTTTAAATGCTTGTGTTTTTTACGGTGAAGTGGGCAGACAAATGGAAACAGAATACTGTATGTTAGCCTGAGCGCTGCCTTGAGCCTACTGGTTTAACCAAAACGAAGCCTAAATAGTAGTACATGCTGGAAACATCTCCCTTCAGATGACAACAGTGGTTATTTTTTTGAGTTAAGGTAAGGCTATGTATGGTAATTCCTTGGCCCTTCAGTGGTGGCAGTCCTATGGCTGTACTGAGCAAAGAGGCTCAAATCCTTTCTTTCTCCTTTTCTTGATCCCTGCCTGCCCCACACACGGATGCTCTTGTTTCTGTAGCAATCAGAGAGTTCACCAACCTGCATGTCAAAGTAAAGCCCCCTACCCCGCAGACTGCCTGGGTACTAACAGCTGGAGCCCTGCTGCAGTTCCCTTGCACCCACTGGTTTCTAAAGCCGAGGCTTCAAGGCAGCCTAACCCCGTCCAAGACAGAGCTCCCACAACCCCGTCTTCCCCTTGATTGCAGCTGCAATATCTTATCCCTCTAGTGCTGCCTTTGGTGTTTGTGTAGCTCGGAGGGAAGCCAGTTCAGGGAGTTTTGCTGGCAAAAAACTATTCCTGTTAGAGAAGCATTTTCTGGTGTTTCACTGAGCTGAGTCAGCTCTCTGCAGACTCAAGTGAATGTGAAAATAAGGCGAGAGAAAAGCAAGGAGCACAGCAGCCCCGAGTTCAATTGCACTGGGTGCCTGTGAAGACAGACTTACCGCATTTCTGTTTCATTGCTTTACATTTCCCCACACTGAGAGATCACAACCGGCAGCTTGGGTTTGTTATTTGGACCCGTAGGCACATTCTAGGGACAAACAAATATATAACGTTAAACCTTAAAAAAGCACAGCAAATCCAGTGAGTGACAGGTACTTGAAGACTGGCTACGAGATGTCTGTACAACATCAGGAAAAGGGAAATATAGACACAGCTCTGAGTAACATAGAAGCACCGTTACGCATTTTGGCAACAGATCCGGCCATAAGCCGGTGAACTCCTTCTCTGCACAGAGGTCTGGGATACAGACCTGAGCCCGATCCTCTGAGTGGGAGGGAAGGAACAGAGCAAAAACTGGAGAGCTCCTCATGAGACACAGCAAGCACCACGTCACTTGAAGCTGCTTTGGCTTAAATCATTAAAGTTACTAATGACAGCTGCAACACGCAAAGCAAACTTGTATTTGTACAGAAGGGGAATCCAAATAAGCAACAGTAACAAAGCTGCCCTCTTTCTGAACCCCTCATTCTGCTGGACTTGGCTGCTCTCTCACCAGTCTCTCATTTCCTTTCATTTCACAGAATCACAGAATCGTCTAGGTTGGTTGGAAAAGACCTTGAAGATCCTCCAGTCCAACCATTGACCTAACACTGACCGTTCCCAACTCCACCAGATCCCTCAGCGCTGGGTCAACCCGACTCTTCAACCCCTCCAGGGATGGGGACTCCCCCCCTGCCCTGGGCAGCCCATTCCAACGCCCAACAGCCCCTTCTGCAAAGAAATCCTTCCTAAGAGCCAGTCTGACCCTGCCCTGGCGCAGCTTGAGGCCATTCCCTCTTGTCCTGGCGCTGGTTCCTTGGCTCAAGAGACTCATCCCCCCTCTCTGCACCCTCCTTTCCGACAGCTGTAGAGGGCCATGAGGTCTCCCCTCAGCCTCCTCTTCTCCACACTAAACCCCCCCAGTTCCCTCAGCCGCTCCCCATCAGACCTGTGCTCCAGACCCTGCACCAGCTCCGTTGCCCTTCTCTGGACACGCTCGAGTCATTCAATGGCCTTTTTGGAGTGAGGGGCCCAAAACTGAACCCACTCATCGAGGTGCAGCCTCACCAGTGCCGAGTACAGGGGCAAGATCCCTCCCCTGTCCCTGCTGGCCACACTATTTCTGATACAAGCCAGGATACCGTTGGCCTTCTTGGCCACCTGGGCACACTGCTGGCTCATGTTCAGCCAGCTGTCAATCAACCCCCCCAGGTCCCTCTCTGACTGACTGCCCCTCACTGTAGCGATGCACAAAGCCCGCACACCACAACCCTCCCAGCAGTGCTCCTGGCGAGGAGGGCTAGCAACACATGGGTTACACCACGCTGCGCAGCTCCTCGCACGTGGCCTTTTCTCAAGGCCTAACAGCTGTCAGCTCTGTGTTTGCCTCACTTTTTAGATGTAGATCAGAGGCCCTTGTGCACATTATCCCATGCATGTGCCATGAAGTTAGCATTGGCTGTCCTGAAGAACTCGCTGTTATTTCTTAAATCTACTCACTATCATGCCGTGACACCCAGTCACAACACTGGCAGCAACCACCACCCCTGAGCATATTCATCTTCAGCTTCTGGAAGCCCATCAGAAGATTAGTTTAATTTTTCTTATTAAACATGCTGATCACGGATCAGCAGAACTGATGATTTAGCATCCACTGAATAATCCCAGGCAATGGCACAGAAGTGATCTGCTTTACACTCTTGTCTGAGTTGCTGATGGAACAGCTTTTCACTTCAGCTTCCTGAACAAATGCAAAGCATTGCAAATAGAGCCACAAGAACACAATCCCCGCTCAAAGACTAACCAGCAACCACAAGAGCATAGCATTTCTAAAGTCAATCTATATGACAGCCTTTGCCTCAACAGATTTTCTGCTATTTTATAACGATGAACACCGATAATACCAGTTATCAACACTGGTATTCCCTGGTATCCTGTGAGCAGACAGCAGGAGAGAACAGAACAACCCTGGTTAACCCTCTACGGGACTTTCCAATGTGGACATTCACAGAGAAATAGGTGAATTCAACTTACTTCAATTTTTCTCATGACCAACAGCCCATCAACAATTTTACCTAGAATGAGAAAATTTATCCACTTCAGTATGGCCAGTTTTAACCTTTGCTCCCCCCCATCACAGGTACAGGTGGTTTTGTTCCTCCTAAAGAGTCTTGTGCAGTGTGTAGCTAGTGGGCACTTCAGGGTTTGTTACCAATCTCTAAAGTAATAAAGGAAACAATCCCTCTGAAAACATTTTCCACATTCAGATTTTTTTCCCATCGCATGTGTCGGAATCTACATTTTGAGATTCCAGCTGTGCTAAAATACAGCACCACCCACCTCTCCATCAACACCACCTTTGCAATGTGTTGTAAAACAGCAATGAATGATACCAGTGTTACTTAAGAATTGGAGGAAGTTATAAGTAGGACATCAGCTTAAAGGCTGGCCTTGAAGTCCTACAGCCCAAGTGACAGTACATGAAAAGTTAGCAGATGTGGTTTCATAGAATTACCATCTAAAAACTCTGCTGAAAGCTCAGTCCTCTCGGACAGTGGAGAAGAAAGGGATCCCTTCACCCACCTGGGCCTTCCGCACTGGCACAAGGACTTATGTAGTAACACAACACACCGATCAAGGACCTGACCTGGATTAAAGCTAACCTGGGAAAAATAAGTTTTGTTTCACCAGTGATCCATCTCAGTACTTGGCTGCACAGATACCTCCGCTAGTGCAAGCAAGGGAGGAAGAACAAGCAGTCCACAGCTGTTTATTTGAGCAGCTGCCAGCCCAGGGAGTGTCCGTGAGCTGGTACGCCAGCCTCTGCTGCAGGTACTCACCGAACACTACGTGTTTTCCATCCAACCAGTCACATTTAGAGCACGTAATGAAAAACTGACAGCCGTTGGTACTTGGACCACTGTTTGCCTGGGGGTTGAGAATGACAAAACACAAAAAGGGTACAATTTAAGACTTCCCCAAACTGAAGGCAGACGCGTCTCACGTAGGAAAGAGCTGCTGCTCTAGACCTAGCCTAGCTTATGTTTAGCTTATTGCTACACAAACCAAAGGAAGCACGATACACCTCTGCAGGAGAGCGGCCTGTGCTGGGACGTGGCACGTCAGTAAGTCTGGTCATGCTGGCATGCGCATGAGCCACGTCACCAACTTTTTATTATGCTTCTACATGTTCAGCACAAGACTCTGCTGACATCTGGGCTCTAGAACACACTCTTGAAAAAAGGCTGAACTTTTTGGTGATGAGTACTTACTGGGTGAACTACTGTCCTGGGGAAAACGAAAAGCCAGGAACCAGCAGGACAAAAAAAAAAAGCAGCTGATTTCATTATTTGGAAGGTGTTCTCAGAATAAAACCAAAAAACCCCCGTGTCCGTTCTGATGATCAAGATGAGAAAGGTAACAATCGTATCGGCACGGGGCTCACAGGAACCGTGTGATGCAGATGGGAAATTTAATTCACATCCGAGCGCAACACCCAGAGCATTTGCGCTCTGCTAAGAAAACCCCTCTGCCACACTTCAGTCCACTTCAATTCTTCAAAGCTCTGTTGACCATCAGGTAACACTAAAGCATCTTTCTGAACTGACAAGTGAACCGGGCAAGCTTTGCAGCTGCAGGACAGCATAGGGCATGGTCACAGTGGATTTTACTTACTGCCAGACAGAGCCAGCTTGGGAGGGATCCAGCTGGGACAGACATGGTTTGGCCCAGCAGGATGACGCCGGAGCCATGGCCCTTTAACACAAAGCTGGCAGTACGAGGGTGGATCCCTTCTCCCTCACCACGGTACACGGGTTGCTTAGTTGTGTCACGACACCTCGTCTGGGGCCGCGTTTTGAACTGGGTGAATAACTAATCCAAATGGTGAATGCTCTCAGCAAGTGGTTTTAAGGGCAGGGCAGCTGCAGGAGCTGGGCAAGAAGCAGCTGTGGAGAGGAACACTGAAGCACTGGCTCCACTTGCTTTCCATTGCAGAAGCCAGTGTATTGTCCCTACCAGACAACATGCAATGGTTGCAGTTTTTCCTACAATGTTGAACAGGAAGCCTATGTTCTAAAAGATGCCATGGTAACACTGCTATGGCTTTGAAACTCCCAAATCTCTTTGTTTCATCCTTGCTGAGGTCAGTGTTTGATAACACTATGAAGGAAGAAGAAAACACCACCGCTTGCCACTGTATGAAAACTGTTAAGAATCAAGCAACTCTCAAAGCTCATCAAACAAAGCCTGCCCCAGCACTTCAACAGGTAAAAAAGAAAGGATGCTGCAGGATCAGGACTTGTGTCACTCAACACATTGACCCATGAGGAGCCTTCTAGCCAGGAGTTACAAAGCAGGTCTTTTAGACCTTGGATCCAACGCTGGAGATTTCTGTCGTCTGGCAAATAATTTATAGGCTTCGGAAAAGGGCACAGAGAAAGTACCAAAAGCTTTTTAGTCTTAGAATATCTCTATTTTATACTCACCATAGAGAGCAGCCCAGGAGCAGAGTGTTTCAGTTTGAAGTTTTCATCTGCAAAAGGACCCCTGTATATACTGGCTACCCCAGTGCCGTCGCCCTGCGTGAGAGAGGTGCCCGGTCAGCCACAGCAACTGCTACGGAACAACTCAATTTAAAAATTAAATTTAAAACACCCAAGCAAAAGGACAGCGTTAAATCCAGCCCGAAACGGGTGCTGTACTGCCATTTGCACGCACCAGCAGTGAACATGTTCAATGTTTCATTTCTGAAGAGGATCAGCGACTGGTTTCTAACTCCACAGCACATCCTTTGCCATCCATATGTTGGCAGAAACCCATGGAGGTGGTAAGGATCAAGTTCAAGCCTCCCAGAGAGAGACAGAGGCTACAGATGGCTTGGGATGGACCCACCTGGCCTCAGCAGGGAAAGGGGAAGGGACATCAAAGTAGGGGCTGGTGTGACAAGGAAAGTGGTTGCGTGGAAAAAGTTGGCTGATGCTTCGTTATTTCACCTTATTTTCTGTGATTTTACAGGAAACAGGGAAGTGATCTTGCTGTTCAGCAAGGACAGTTTCTGAAATATGGAGCTTCTACCTTTTGCTGTACTTCTACCAAGTCGAGACATCCTGTACTTAACTACAAGTCCCAGCACTCAGACTTCAAGACACTTCTAAATTAAAGCAGCGTGGCCCCTAACAGCTGCACATTGCAAGCTTTGACTGCTCACAAATTTGTAATTTGCAGAAACCTGACGCATGGTTCACGCAAGACACGTAAGTCATGGCACGGCTGAAAGGCCGCCCTGCCCTTTGGTCTGGGGTTGCAGAGACACTCCTGTGTATGACACCAAAAGGACTCAGCAGGGACCCTTCAACAGAACGGCCTGACAGATGCTGCAGTGAGGAACCCTTCAGGGAAAGCTGAAGCAATGCAGCCTGGTATCTCTGGCACACTCAGTTACATCTCCTATTCCAACAGCCACTTCCCTGGGTTGATTTCACAGAATCACAGAATCATCGAGGTTGGAAAAGACCTTGAAGCTCCTCCAGTCCAACCCTGAACCTCACCCTGACCGTTCCCAACTCCACCAGATCCCTCAGCGCTAAGTCAACCCGACTCTTCAACCCCTCCAGGGATGGGGACTCCCCCCCTGCCCTGGGCAGCCCATTCCAACGCCCAACAACCCCTTCTGCAAAGAAATCCTTCCTAAGAGCCAGTCTGACCCTGCCCTGGTGCAGCTTGAGGCCATTCCCTCTTGTCCTGGCGCTGGTTCCTTGGCTCAAGAGACTCATCCCCCCTCTCTGCACCCTCCTTTCCGACAGCTGTAGAGGGCCATGAGGTCTCCCCTCAGCCTCCTCTTCTCCAGACTAAACCCCCCCAGTTCCCTCAGCCGCTCCCCATCAGACCTGTGCTCCAGACCCTGCATCAGCTCCGTTGCCCTTCTCTGGACACGCTCGAGTCATTCAATGGCCTTTTTGGAGTGAGGGGCCCAAAACTGAACCCAGTCATTGAAGGGCGGCCTCACCAGTGCCAAGTCCAGGGGTAAGAGCCCTTCCCTATGATCATTTCCCCTCCCTGTGTCACTTCAGCCCCATTTCTTCTGCCTTGCTGCAACCTGCCTCCCTTCCCTGCCTTTCTACTTAACATATACATTCTTTAGGAGACCAAACTTAACAGGAAAGTAAGATACCAGTAACATACCACGTGCAGCTCCACATCTTCTGCTCTGCTTGCCTAGCCCTTGCTTCTTTTCCCCCTATTCTCTGAGGTTTACTCTCAGCTCTGAGACAGGAACATATACCCATTTTTAGTGGTCAGTGTGACTGTCCTTGCTCCTCAAGTGCCACTCTAGTAAGTGTAATTCATAAATAACAAGTACTGGTGCAATCTGTAATGCTTGCTGAGCTTCAGTGGAAGTAATAAAGTCCACTGGGACAGTTGAGCAGCATCACAATTAGTGACTACCTAAAAGTCTGGTGTGGCTGAGCCACCCGCTCTGCAGTCAATTCTCTCGGTGACTTTCACACAACAAAGCATTATCAATTTTGTACCAAAAAAGCTTTATCATCCACCTCATGTTTTGTAACACTTCCACAAAGGAAATAATTTTACTGGGCCCTAGGACAGTGAAGAGACCCTGTGGTCCTCGAGGCTCCCCCATATACTCTGCTTATCCCTAAGTCAGAGCACGACCACCACTGCGGGCACAAAGTCTTTTCTATTTTGAGACAATTCACTAACAAACAGTTAATTTTTATTTAACTAGTTAGTTTTTATTTCACTATACTTTGCACTAGACACTTGGTTCTGTACCTAGGGTCTCTCTCCAAAGAGCTAACAGAAATTTGCATGGTTTCTTGTTTGGGGGGACAGGAGAAGGAGGAATGACAACACAGTACAAAAAAAATAAAACTCTTTCAAGTTTGAAAAGGCTCTAGCTGTACTGCCATGCTTTTTTTAGAGAGAAAAACTTTGGGAAGGAGAAGCTATGCTCACCCAAGATTTGGTTTCAAGTACGTTATAGTCTGTGGCAGTAAGACAGCAGCAATTGTAGGAGGAATCCTCCAGTGACTACTGAGTACCGCAAAAGAGAGCCAACAGATCCCACAGAGCAGCACGGACCCTTGGAAACAGCTGCTTAATGTACCACGTAGGAAAAGCACAAAAGGAATAGAGCAGTACTTACGTTTACAAAGTCACCTCCTTGGATCATGAAATCCTTTATTACCCTAAAGAAGTAAAACAATACTCAGTTCTCAGTAGACAAACGTCTCAAGAAGCTTCGCACGGGGCAAACAGGCGTTCTGCCTCGCTGCACAGCGACAGTTATCAGCCTCTGTGAATGCTACAGTCTAAAATCTGCAACAAAGCTTAACTACTCGTTGCTGTTGGGTAATTTGGGACCCATTGCTGCTCGAGCAGGGATAGTGATTAGAGGACAGATGCCAGAACGTGATCTCTGACCTGACACCCCAGGCACGGGGGATCCCTCCCAGTGACCCCAGCGTACACACCTGACAGACCCCCAAATGCCCCAGAGCTACGCAAGGACGGTATCAGCCAAGACCTACAGATGCCTCCCGGACCAATAATGCCCGAGGCAGCTCTCCAAACCACATCTAGCTCAGGCTGCTACTGCAGTGCCTAAACAAAAGCAGAGGAATTACCTGTGGAAAGTGCTTCCTTTATAACCTATAGGGACACCATCCTTCCTGCAAGGAAAGGAAAAGGAAAATCATTGCAACTTACTGCACATCCCAACACAAAACCCTCCCAGGAATTCAGAGTCCCAAAGGCTTGTCCTACACGTTACTACTGCCTTGATATACCACCCCGTGCTGCAGCCTGGCTCCCCGCTGCTGCTACCAGAGGCAAAGGCAAACCTCGAGTGGGCTCTGCCCGCTAAGTGACACGGTTCCCTACAACACCCACACCAGCACCTTTAGGGGATCCCACTGCCATCTGCAGCACGAGCAGGCGGGATTTGCAGACAGGGCTTTTCAGAGCACCCTGAGCACGAACAAAGTCATGCCCAAAGGGAACAATCTGCCACCCCTGCGACGCACCGAGCTCATCACAACTTCGTCAGAGCGGTTTTCTGCAACTCCTTCATGTTGTCCTGGCAGAGTAAGAAACACTTCCAAGTGAGCCTTCTTCCTGCTCACCCAGCCCTGTTTCTCTGAGTAGGCTACTTTAAAGGACCCCGTAACCCGCTTACCTGAATTCACCCGTACAAAACTGCCTGCAAGACAAAAAGGAGAGCAGAGCGTGAGGCACATCTGCCCCCGGAGGACACAGAGGGCTGCATTCAGCCAACATGCACTGACTGGTGTGCAGGAGTGCCCTCGCTGCACCGGGGATGACCCCAGTGCCACGGAACCGGCAGCAACTCCTCCCCACTGCCATTTTAAAACAGACTGCTCTGCTGCCTGCAGTTGAGGAGCGCAGATATTTAACACCGAGGCCGTGAGGGGCAGTGAACGTGGAGCAGACCCCGTGTTTCACAGAGAACAGGGTACATCCATCTCTGCCGTGTGAAGTGCTAGGGCTCGGACAACAGGCTCAAGCCAGAGTTGACCTATAGATGAATCCTGTATATTTTATAACTGATAACCATTGTGCTAGTAGGTATTGTACTAAGTTATAACAACCTATTTATGCTGGTGTAAAAAGTGCTAAAGCACTGGAATACTGCAGCCTGAACAACAGGCCCCAAGCTGAAGCTGCTAACTTAGCATGTAGTCATTAGTAAAATATGTAAACTCGCTCGTGAAAGACAAAATATAATCAGTAGAGAGGAGAGAATGTATCCAGCTTTCCTTTCGCAGCCTTGTTCAAGGCTGAGAACCCAAGTATTTGGCCTTGTTAGAAACTCCCTTGGTTTCCCCCGCCGAGCCCTGGCCAGGCTTTGGGTGGAATCCAACAGGAGAATGAAACCAGATATTTCCCGCTCAAAACAAAGGTGCCAGTTACTCTGGCTTGTCGATCTCTGGTATATAAGGCTGGGCCCGTTTGCAGCGACTTTGGGTGCCTCACCTATGGGTGGACGCACCGCGTAGGATTTCCCACTTGCCGGGACAGGCTCTCCAAATCCTCGCTGTAACCGGGGCTCCCCAGCGACTGCGGGTCTGGGTGATGATGATAATATATGCAAGGGGTGATGTATTTCTCTTAATTACTATTCTCTCTCTCTCTCGTGCAGTAATGATTTGATGCATTACCCTGTATTTTCCTGCTTGTTGCTTTAAGTGCACTGTTCTGCTTCTTCTCACTGCATGTTTTCTGTATTAGGCTGTTACATTACTTGGTTATCACCAGTAAAGTACGCCTACTCTTTTCACTCTGGTGTCCCAGTTTAATTGGTATCCTTAATCAGCAAAACACCGTGGCAGCGGGACGCCCGAGCGGCGCATCCTTCAGTCAGCGCCAAGAGACCTGCGTGGCCCTGCCGTTAAGGTGCGGCCTTTTCCAAGGGCACCGAGCGCTCGAGAAGCTCCGCAGAGGGAGCAGAGCGGGACCGCAGCCCTTCCCCTTCCAGCCAGGTGCCCTTCCCCAGGGGATCGGGGTGCTCACGGCCGCATCTCTCTGGGAACGCAGAGAGGAGCAAAGCAGTGCGGCGGCTCTGGGGGGACTGGCCACTCTGCCACCTGAGCCATTCCTGCGCCCAAAAGTCTTCACAGCCCCCACCCGGGCTGAGCTGCACAAACGCCGCCTGCTCCTCACCTGAAGTTCTCTGCTGTTTTGGGTACGACGTCGGCGAACAGCTCGATCTTCATGCGGCCGACCTCCTGGGGAGACGGGGCCGCATGAGCCCCCTGGGCCCCTCACACACACACACACACACACACACCCCCCCCAGCCTCCCCCCGCCGCACCCCCCACCCCCTGCCCTGCAGCCCTGCTGCCAGCCCTTCCCCCCGCGCCCCTGCAGCCCCACAGCCCCCGACTGCCCCGCACCTCCCTCCCGCTGCTCCCCTCCGAGCGCTTTCGGTCGCCCCCCGCCAACCCCACGACCAGCACTCGACCCCCCCCGCACCCCCCCACGTCGCTCCTACACCCCCAGGGAACCCCGGCACGTCCCCCCGCCCTGCACCCCGCCACCCCCCTCCCGGAGCCCCCCCGCGAGCCCCCCCGCTCCGGGCCCCCCCGGCTGCCCCCCGGCCCCTGCGAGCCCCGCACCCCCGCCCCCCCCAGCGAGCCCCCGCAGCCCCTCCCGCTGCCGCCCCCGGCCCCGCCGCGCAGCGCCCGAGCCCACCTGCCCGCCGATGGTGACATCGAAGAAGACCACGGGGTTGGTGGGGTTGGACGCCAGCACCGCCATGGCACGCGCCGCTCCCGGAAGCGGAAGTGCCGCCGGAAGCGGCGGCGGCAGCGGCTCCGGCCCCGGAAGTGCCGGCGGGGCCGGGCGGGGCTGAGGCCTCCCCTGGGCGCGGAGCCCGGCGCTGCCGCGGAGGGCGGGCGGCGGCAGCGGGCAGCGCGGCCCCTCGGCCGGCATCGCAGGGGGCTGGGGGCCCAGCAGCGCGTTCCCTGCGGGCCCAGGCGGCCCCGGAGCCGGCCCTGCGGCCGTTCCTGCCCCGAGGCGCCGGAGGCCGCCGGGAGGGTGTCGGGAGACGTGGCGGAGGGCTTGGAGCAGCGGGGTCCGCGGGCTGGGCCGGGCTGTCCTTCAGCCCTCGCGGGCAGCTCGAAGCTTCCCAGAAGCAAAGCCCTTCTTGGCAGGGCCCCCTCCGTCCCTTGGTGCCCGCCCCGCCGGGGAGAGCCCTGCCTGCGCCCGCCGGGACGGGTCCTGCCGCGGGGACTTGCCCGGGACGCTCGGCAGGGCCGGGCCTCAGCAGGGCCTGGTTCTCCAGCCCCGTGCTGGGCTGGGGCGGCCGCAGGGCGGTGCACGGAGGGCACAGAGGGGTCTCCAGTGCCCAGCGGGAGATGGCCGTGGGCTCTGGCAAGCGGCACCTGAGGAGGAGGTGTTGGCGTGCATCAGGGGGATGAGACAAGGAGACGAACAGGCAGAGTCCAACAGAACTGCTCAGCAGGAATTCTTGGATGAGCAGCGCTGGGGGCGCCCTGGGGATTCTCCGCCATACGGGCTCCCAGGAATTAGCGAGGGACAGCAGTTTACATCCACGCAAATCACACGCATGCATGGGATTTCCTGGAAAGGGGTTTCTCATGACAATGAGTTCCTGGAATTCATTTACATAGTCTGGGCACGCGTAGAGAAAACAGGGTGCGGGTCTTTGGTGGTCGAGGGAAGAAGTAAGCAGTCTTCTTCACGGCGTTCACTAGTTGACCTTCTTTCCAGCGCGTGCGCTGTGAAGTAAAGTCCAGGTGCCGCCTTCCTAAATCAGCAAAATCATTTTCCCTGTAACGGGGTCTCTGTGCGTCTTTGTTCGAGCTCCCCTTATCTCATTCTAGGGGTTGCCCAAGTGTCCGCTGAAGGCCTTGAGTCTGCTCTCGGGGATTTCCGTGGGGAGCCTGACGAGCGTTTCAATCTTACCTAAACAGGCAAAGGGACATCAGGAAAGAGTTGAGGACTCGGGAGTCCTTGAGAAAGAAATGAAGGAACACACATGCAAAGCTTGTAGACCAGCTGTATTGAGGGAATCCAGCTGTACTGAGGGAATCCAGCCTCCTCAGCCAGAAGACAGAGACTGGGAGAAGGACCCCCCCACAATCCGGGAGGAGACAGTCGGTGACCTACTGCATCACATGGACACACACAAGTCTGTGGGACCGGGCGGGATACACCCGAGGGTGCTGAAGGAGCTGGCTGGGTGCTCGCCAAGCCGCCTTCCATCATTTCCCAGCAGTCCTGGCTGAGCGGGGAGGTCCCGACAGATTGGAGATTGGCCAATGTGACGCCCATCTATAAGAAGGGTCGGAAGGATGATCCGGGAAATTACAGGCCTGTCAGCTTGACTTCAGTGCCCGGGAAGCTGACGGAGCAGCTCATCCTGAGTGCCATCACACAGCACGTGCGGGACAGCCAGATGATCAGGCCCAGTCAGCGGGTTTAGGAAAGGCAGGTCCTGCCTGACAAACCTGATCTCCTCCTACGACAGGGCGACCTGCTTATTGGGTGAGGGAAAGGCTGTGGGTGTTGTCTGCCTTGACTTTAGCGAGGCCTTTGACACCGTTTCCCACAGCATTCTCCTGGCAAAACTGGCTGCTCGCGGCTTGGATGGGCACACGCTGTGCTGGGTAAAAAACTGGCTGGATGGCCGGGCCCAAAGAGTGGTGGTGAACGGAGGTAAATCCAGTTGGCGGCCGGTCACGAGTGGTGTCCCCCAGGGCTGGGTTTTGGGGCCACTCCTGTTTAACATCTTTACTGATGCTCTAGACAAGGGGATCGAGTGCACCCTCAGTCAGTTTGCAGATGACACCCAGTTGGGTGGGAGTGTTGATCTGCTCGAGGGTAGGGAGGCTCTGCAGAGAGACCTGGCCAGGCTGGAGCGATGGGCTGAGGCCAACTGGGGGAGTTTCAATAAGGCCAAATGCCGGGTGCTGCCCTTGGGCCACAACAACCCCCAGCAGCGCTACAGGCTTGGGGAGGAGTGGCTGGAGAGCTGCCAGTCAGAGAGGGACCTGGGGGTGTTGATTGACAGCCGGCTGAACAGGAGCCAGCAGTGTGCCCAGGTGGCCAAGAAGGCCAATGGCATCCTGGCCTGTATCAGCAATAGCGTGGTCAGCAGGGACAGGGAAGGGATCTTACCCCTGTGCTCGGCACTGGTGAGGCCGCCCCTCAATGAGTGGGTTCAGTTTTGGGCCCCTCACTCCAAAAAGGCCATTGAATGACTCGAGCGTGTCCAGAGAAGGGCAACGGAGCTGGTGCAGGGTCTGGAGCACAGGTCTGATGGGGAGCGGCTGAGGGAACTGGGGGGGTTTAGTGTGGAGAAGAGGAGGCTGAGGGGAGACCTCATGGCCCTCTACAGCTGTCGGAAAGGAGGGTGCAGAGAGGGGGGATGAGTCTCTTGAGCCAAGGAACCAGCGCCAGGACAAGAGGGAATGGCCTCAAGCTGCGCCAGGGCAGGGTCAGACTGGCTCTTAGGAAGGATTTCTTTGCAGAAGGGGTTGTTGGGCATTGGAATGGGCTGCCCAGGGCAGGGGGGGAGTCCCCATCCCTGGAGGGGTTGAAGAGTTGGGTTGACCCAGCGCGGAGGGATCTGGTGGAGTTGGGAACGGTCAGTGTGAGGTTCATGGTTGGACTGGAGGATCTGTGGCCTTGTTCAGTTTTTCCTTGGGACTTGTGGCTGGGCCTGCCCTCCTGCTTCCAGAAAGCCACGCCTCAGGGCTGAGCTTGTCAGGGGTCTGTGGAAGGGTGCAGGGGTGGGTCACCAGAAAGGCACATCCAGGGCTCCGGAGATGCCCTGAAACACACACCCTGTGAGAATGGGACACCCTGAGGTGGGGCCGGACGGCCCCTCGGGTGCCACAGGGAGCCCGCGGTCCTTTCCTTCTGCCCGAGGGAGGGGAGACTGTGCACGGGGAACACCGGTGTATTCCCCCGGCCCTTGTGGTGCGGGGCCTCTCCTAGTCGGGGTTAACATCTGCTCCCTTCCAGCCGGCAGCTCCGTAGACCTAGAGAGCAGGAGGTACGGATTAAACATCCTGTCCCTGGGTGTCATTTCTAAAGAGGACGTATTTGTATCTATCTCCGTGCTCCCCCATTTAGTCATTTCTCCACATGTTCCAATTGCATATCTTGGCAGCTGGGGCACCCATCACGCCTTGCCTCCTGCCCCAGTGGTACCTGCACTAGCGGGAGGGGAGCAGAGCCCTGTCACAGGTGGTGGGGACAGCCCTGAGCCATCCCCTCCCTGTCGCAGTTGGCCCCTCCTCGCTGCAGCTTTGGTGCAGAGGCTGTTGCCTCCCCGGAGCCAGCTCTGCTGAAGGCTGCCAGAGGCTGCCCTGTCCTAGTGTCACTCTTTCTCCGTTTCCCCTCTTGGCCTGTTGCACTTTGGGGCAAAGGGTCTCAAATGTTGTCGATGGTACTGCTGGGTCTCCCCGTGCGCTGGTGCCACTGCAAGCAGGGAGGGGCAATGGGCACCGCTGTGTCAGAGCTACCCCCTAAGAGCACATCTGCAGTCAGGAGGGATCTGTTCCGTGCATTGCCTTAGGGTCAGATTCTTCTTTTGAAGCTGGGCCTAAGAGGAGGCCCAAGGAACGGCACCTTTGAGGGGCCTAATGCTTCCCTTGGGTCCCCTGTGGGCTTGAGGGGGTGAGCACCGAGTGCTCTGTCAGAGTTTGGGGCCCCCTTGTCAGTGACTGGTGGAGACAGAGGCTGGGGGTGGGCTGGGAGCTGCGACGCAGGAAATGAAAGACGGTCCCAGGTGGACTCACCCCAAGGTAAAGCGTGAAATGTTATAGGCGTGCGTGCAAGGGCTCTTCCCTCCCAGGAGATGTGGTGGGGACCCAGCGGGAGATACGGGGAAGGGAGACTGAAGAGGGAGTCGTGTCATGGTCTGGATCACGCTGCACGTACTCCCTGAGCACCTCCAGCAGCCCCAGGCCCCTGAGCAGAAGTCCTGCCGAGCAGCCGACGAGCAGCTCCCCTCCATTGGGTGTCATCAGAAAACTCCCCAAGTGTGCGTTCTTCCCCATGACTCAGATGGTTAATGAAGATGTTAAACGGTGCTGGCTCCGCTGTCGACCCTCCAAAAGATGTGACCTTTGCCAGTTGAGCTTTTGCAGGAGCATTTGATCCGGGCACCCTACACACTGTTTCGCACCTGGTGTCAGGGGGCAACAAGGAACAGCTTTCTTTTAATTTGTTTCTGAGAACTCTTGCGATATCCGCCATCACCCAGAAATGCTTGTCAGAGCTCTTTAATTCTGCCTGTTGTCCTGGTTTCAACCAGGATGGAGTTAACTTTCATTGGAGTATTTCATACCATGTGATGTCATGCCCACAGATATAGGGGGCCGGGCTCTCTCCGGAAGCACGAGAATTTGGGTCCGGCCCGGGTGTGTGTTGCTGCGCTCGGTAAGCCACCGCTGCATTTTACCCGTTTCTTTTTGGACGCACTATTGGTATGTTTGTTCTCTTGTTATATTTAGTAAATTCCTTTTTTATTCAACCTACTAATTCTCTTCTTTTTTTTTTGTCCCTCCCCTATTTCACCAGAGTGGAGGGCGGGGAGGTGAACAGCCGGCCACGTGGTGTCTGGCTGGTGGCTGAGTTCAAACCTCAACAGTTTTTGGTGCCCAACATGGGGCACTGAGGTTTTTTTGTTTGAGATAACAACAAAACGGGTAAAATGTGGATTGCTTGGCTCCTTAAGATCTTATCACCTCATTTGCAATACGTGTTTCCCATGCTGTTGCTCACCTTCCGTGAGAGGTGGGTTAAGATTTTGTTTCTGTTGTACTATGTGATGCTCATCTATGATAGCGTGCAGTGATCGGCCCTGGGGCTATTTACAGCTGTGTTTGAGAAATCTGGGGAGTTCAAATATCTTTGGAATGTTGACATAAACATGGTTGCCGTGCTGTTAGGAGCTAGCATGTTCCTGAACGTGGTTCTGTTTTTTGTTTATGGTTAAGCAACTATTTAGGAATATCACTTGGAAACTACCCCAAGGTTGGAGAATTATGAGTGGCTGGGGGTGTGGAGTAGAATGGGCAAGTACCTAGAACAGTGGGCACCTCCAGTGTATTGGAACTTCACTCTTGCACAGGTGCAGAATCCTGAGGAACTAGTGGACTATTTGGAAAAAGTATGTTGTCAGCCGGGTAATTCCAGAGAGGCCCAGCTCACTGCAACATGCTGGGGCATAGCCCACGCTTACCGGGTGCTATTAAACACTGTTCAGCACTCTCAAGAGGAAGAGAAGGGCTCTGCACCTGGTAACCCAGTAACAGAAACTGCAGCCACTACAAGCCCGAGGACAGGCGCTGCAGCTGAACCAGAGAACTGACCCGTGACGGTGTCAGTTGCTCCCATACAGAAGAAGAAATACACAAGAAAATCCCCTCGTGGTGTACAGGGTGATGATGAACCAGGCCCATCACGAGAACAGGAGGAGGAGGCAGAGCCAGTGATAGTCACCCAATCCTTGTCCTGGAGTGAGTTGCGAGACATAAGAAAAGATTTCAGGCGCCATCCAGATGAGCAACTCGTTACCTGGCTGCTGTGGTGCTGGGATAGCGGGGCCAGTGGCATGGAACTAGAGGGCAGGGAGGTGAGGCAGCTGGGATCCCTGTCTAGGGAAGGGGGCATTGACAAACCCATTGGAAAGGAGACACAAGATCTCAGTCTCTGGAGGTGACTTCTGTCAAGCTTGAGGCAGAGGTATCCCTTCAAGGATGACTTGACATGTCGACCAAGTAAGTGGACCACTATGGAGAGAGGCATTCAATACTTGAGGGAGCTAGCTGTGCAGGAGGCAGTTTACTGTGACCCAGATAATGCGCGGTGTAAGAGTCGGTCAGAAGATCAGCATTGTCTCAACATTGTCATCAGGGACATGGACAGTGAGGTACCCGACAACGGCCTGTTTGGAGCGCAGTTGCCGATCCCTGGAGTGGAATGTGGTGCAAAGGCTCCTGAATGCAGAACTGTGTGGCACAGTCAGTGCAGTGCTGTTCTCCTGAGCACTGACCCGAGTGGTGCAGGCAGTGCAGTGCTGTTCTCCTGAGCACTGACCCGTGTGGTGCAGGCAGTGCAGTGCTGTTCTCCTGAGCACTGACCCGAGTGGTGCAGGCAGTGCAGTGCTGTTCTCCTGAGCACTGACCCGAGTGGTGCAGGCAGTGCAGTGCTGTTCTCCTGAGCACTGACCCGAGTGGTGCAGGCAGTGCAGTGCTGTTCTTCGGTGCCTGAGCCGTGCAGTACAAAGAGTGCTGTGCTATTGTTCGGTACCTGGGCCTAGCCGGAGCTGTTGGAGATAATTGCATAGCCATTGTCAAAAAAGATGGATCGCAACTGTTGCCATAACATCGATGAAGAAACTTTGCTTCATTATAATACCAAAACATACCTCCTGGTTGAAGGTTACCCACCTCCAAGACTGACCACACCTCGGACACTCCCCCTGTGCACGCGTGATGGCCTCGCTTGAGAAGGGTGGAGAGATGATAATTGAATTCTGAGAAGGGCGGAGACCCCTGAGGCAGAGGAGGAGCAAGGTGTGTTACTGAGCATAAAAGATGACTTCTGGACAACGAAAATGGGAAGCTTCCCCACCAAGGACCACGACGATCGACGACGCAGCATCAGCTGGACCCGGGACCGTTAGGGTGTCGTGAGATCAGCGGTGGTAGCTATAACCTCTCTCCCTCCTCTCTCTAAACTTAACTCTACTTTTCTCCTTTCTTTCACCCATCTCTATTGCATGCTGCTTCACAGGCAACACGATAAAGTTTCACTGTTTGATTACTGCTATCCCCTTTGGTGTTGGTCACCTTAATTTTGCACTTTCGAGATCGTAGCAAACGAACCATCACGAGTCCACCGAGTGGACCGTGACACACGGCTACCCACAGATCCAGATGAAGTCCGATGCACCCGGCCCATGTGGAGGACTTTGGCACGGAGCACACCCTCATCATATGCCAGTGCATTAGCAGTAATGGACTGGACAGACGAAGAGGGACCAACAGCGAATGAACTGGCTCGCCGACTATGACAATATGAAGAAAGTGTCTCTTCCCCCATCATCGCGGCTGTGAACAAATTATCTCAAGATTTCCAGCAACGTAAAGAGAACATGTCCTACTCCCCACCTGCACGGACCAGAATCTCGGCTATTAGGAGCAATCATTTCTCTACTCGAGAGAACCGGTACACACCACGGGGGAAGCCGTGGCATCGCCTGCGTGATCGTGGAGAAGACATGAAGAAATGGGATGGAAAACCTACCTACCTCCTAGGAAAGCGAGGATGTGAGCTGGAGGGAAGAACAAGTACAGAACGTGGTCCTTTCAGGAGAAATGCTGCTCCGGTTTCTAGTAATCAAGTGCCCAAACAGAGCAGAAAGTTCGACTTTGCTCATGATCCTATGAGAAGAACTTCTGACTTGTATTCACAAGAAGTGAGTGATCAAGATGAGGCTGAAACCCGTGCACACCACACTAACCCATTTGTCGTTAGCAGGTTTTATGACCAACATTAGAGGGGCCCTGCCTCCAGCCAGGCGGAGGACGGGGACAACCGAGTTCACCTGACTGTGTGGATTCGATGGCCTGGCACGTCTGACCCCCAGCAGTCCAAGGCTCTAGTGGACACTGGTGCGCAATGCACCCTAATGCCATCAAATTATAAAGCAGCAGAACCCGTTTGTATTTCAGGAGTGACGGGGGGGTCTCAACAGCTGACTGTATTGGAGGCCGAGGTGAGCCTAAGTGGAAAAGAGGGGGAAAAACACCCCATTGTGACTGGCCCAGACGCTCCATGTATTCTTGGCCTAGATTATCTCAGAAGAGGGTATTTTAAGGACCCAAAAGAGTATCGGTGGGCTTTTGGTATAGCTGCCTTGGGAACAGAAGGAATTAAACAGCCGTCTGTGTTACCTGGTCTATCAGAGGACCCTTCTGTTGTGGGATTGCTGAGGATTGAAGAACCACGGGTGCCAAGTGCCACTACAGCCGTGCACCGACGGCAATACCGCACCAGTCGAGACTCTGTAATCCCTATCCATAAACTGATTCGTCAGCTGGAGAGCCAAGGAGTCATCAGCAAGACGCGCTCCCCCTTTCACAGCCCCATATGGCCAGTGCGAAAGTCTAATGGAGAGTGGAGATTGCCAGTGGACTATCGCGGCCTGAATGAAGTCACGGCACCGCTGAGTGCTGCTGTGCCAGACGTGTTAGAACTTCAGTATGAGCTAGAGTCGAAGGCAGCCAAGTGGTACGCCACGATTGATATTGCCAAGGCATTTTTCTCCATCCCTCTGGCAGCAGAATGCAGGCCACAGTTTGCTTTTACCTGGAGGGGTGTCCAACATACCTGGAATCGACTGCCCCAGGGGTGGAAACACAGCCCCACCATTTACCATGGACTGATCCAGACTGCACTGGAACAGGGTGAAGCCCCAGAACATTTACACTACATTGATGACATCATTATATGGGGTAATACAGCAGAAGAAGTTTTTGAGAAAGGGGAGAAAATAATCCAAATCCTTCTGAGAGCCGGTTTTGCCAGAAAGCATAGTAAAGTCAAGGGACCTGCACAAGAGATCCAGTTTTTAGGAGTAAAATGTCAAGATGGACGTTGGCAGATTCCAATGGAGGTGATTAATAAAACAACAGCGATGTCCCCACCGACTAACAGAGAGGAAACACAAGCTTTCTTGGGTGTTGTGTGTTTCTGGAGACTGCACATTCCAAATTACAGTCAGATTGTCAGCCCTCTCTATCAAGTGACTCGGAAAAAGAATGATTTTGTATGGGGCCTGGAGCAGCGACAGGCTTTTGAGCAAATTAAACAGGAAATAGTTCATGCAGTAGCTCTCGGGCAGTCCGGGCAGGACAAGATGTTAAAAATGTGCTCTACACTGCAGCCGGGAAGAACGGCCCTACCTGGAGTCTCTGGCAGGGAGCACCAGGGGAGACTCGGGGTCAACCCCCGGGGATTTGGAGTCGGGGATACAGAGGATCAGAAGAGCGCTATACTCCGACCGAAAAGGAGATACTGGCAGCATGTGAAGGGGTCGGAGCTGCTTCAGAGGTGATCGGGACTGAAGCACAGCTCCTCCTGGCTCCCCGACTGCCAGTGCTGGGCTGGGTGTTCAAAGGGAGTGTCCCCTCTACACACCGTGCAACTGATGCCACGTGGAGTAAATGGGTCACGTTAATCACACAACGGGCTCGAATAGGGAGCCCCAGCCATCCGGGAATACTGGAAGTGATCACAAATTGGCCAGAAGGCAAAGATTTTGGAATGGCGCCAGAGGAAGAGGTAGCCCGTGCTGAAGAGGCCCCACCACATACTAAACTACTGGATAAGGAGAAGCGATGTGCCCTGTGTACCGACGGGTCCTGTCGCATTGTGGGGAAACTTCGAAGGTGGAAGGCAGCTGTATGGAGCCCCACACGATGGGTTGCTGAAGCTGCTGAAGGAGAAGGTGAATCGAGTCAGTTCACAGAGGTGAAAGCTGTCCAGCTGGCCTTGGATATCGCTGAGCGAGAAAAGTGGCCGGTGCTCTGTCTCTGCACTGACTCATGGATGGTGGGAAATGCGCTGTGGGGGTGGTTACAGCAGTGGAAACGGAGCAACTGGCAGCGCAGAGGCAAACCCGTCTGGGCTGCTGGATGATGGCGAGATATTGCTGCTGGGGTAGAGAATCTGGCTGTGAAAGTACCTCGTGTAGACGCTCATGTACCCAAGAGCTGGGCCACTGAAGAACATCAGAACAACCAACGGGCGGATCAGGCTGCCAAGATCAAGGTGTCTCAAGTAGATCTGGACTGGCACCATAAGGGTGAACAATTTATGGCTCGCTGGGCCCATGACTCCTCAGGCCCTCAGGGAAGAGATGGAACGTATAGATGGGCTCGTGACCGAGGGGTGGACTTAACCATGGATGCTATTGCACAGGTGATCCATGAATGTGAGACATGTGCTGCGATCAAGCAACCAAACGGTTAAAGCCCCTTTGGTATGGAGGACTATGGTCAAAATATAAATATGGGGAGGCCTGGCAGATTGATTATATCACGTTCACTACCATGCAGCAGCCTCTGGGAAAATTGAGCGATACAATGGATTGCTGAAAACTGCACTGAGAGCAATGGGGGGTGGAACTTTCAAACACTGGGACGTGCACTTAGCAAAAGCCACCTGGTTAGTCAGTCCCAGAGGATCTGCCAAGCAAGCTGGCCCTGCTCAATCAAACCTCCTACATACCGTGGATGGGGATAAAGCCCCTGCAGTGCGCATTAGGAATGTGTTGGGGAAGACCGTCTGGGTTACTCCTGCAGTGGGTAAAGGTAAACCCATGTGTAGGATTACTTTCGCCCAAGGACCTGGGTGCACTTGGTGGGTAATGCAGAGGGATGGAGAAGTCCGATGTGTGCCTCGGGGAGATTTGATTTTAGGTGAGAATAGCCAATGAACCGAACTGACAAATAACACTGTTATGGCAATTGGTGCCTTGCAACATCCCCATGCCACATGCAAAGCCTCCTGCTCCACCGACTGAGCCAACTCTGCCTCATTCCTCCAGCCTTATAGACTGTCATGAGAGATGGAACCCGAAGTTATGGACTAAATGAACTCAGCAGACATTGTGGAAGGATGGCCCATAGACTAAGGGAGTGATATCTGTGAGACCTGGGAAAGAAGGGGGTGGTGATTCCTTAGGATGTATTTGGAAACCTGAGCATAATGTCAGTGGTATGGAATAAGGGGTGGAGACTGTCCTGGTTTCGACCAGGATGGAGTTATTTTTCATTGGAGTGATGTCATGCTCACAGATATAGGGGGCCGGGCTCTCTCGGGAAGGCGCGGGATTTTCGGGTCTGGCCCGGCTGTGTGTGGCTGTGGGGGCGGTCACCGCGCTCGGTAAGCCACTGCTGCATTTTGCCCATTTCTTTGTGGACTCGCTATTTTTACTTTTGTTCTCTTGTTATATTTAGTAAATTCTTCTCTTTTTTTATTCAACCTATGAATTATTTCTTTGTTTGTCCCTCCCCTATTTCACCAGAGAGTGGGAGTGGAGGTGAACGGCGGGCCACGTGGCGTCTGGCTACCGGCTGAATTCAAACCTCAACACATGTGCACAGGCCAGGAGCAGGGCGCTCAACTCCTGCTTGTCCTTTGCTCTCTCCAGCTCGAGAGCCTGCGCTCTAAGATCTGCTCCAGGTCGTTTCTCCAAGAGGCGACAGTGGTCTTGATCTCTTCAATTCTGGCTCTAGAGGCTGCCTGTACCTACAAGAGAAGATGCAACTTCAAGAAACAGGAAGACAGAGACAATGCCCACCCCTCTCAACAAACCTGCTCTTTCCGCCACTTTTACAGAAAAGCTCTTAAACAGCCTAAACGCTGTCTGCACGAGGAGCAGCAAAACGGCTGCGTGTTTTTCACGCGCACTGGTGCCACGACACACGACACACAGACTCTGGCGCAGCCTTTTGCAGCTCCCCGGCTTCCCTACGGGAAAGCCAAACCCACAGCACTAACAAAGAGAACCACGTGCCCGAGACAAAACGGGCAGCCAAATGGTACGCCACATTTGTGTCGTGACCGCAGCCACAAATGGACGCAACGCCGACCACAGATACAAATGGAACATGAACTGACCTCCAAAAGTAGACTCAGATATTGCTCCTCTTCCGGCGCTGTTGTGGTGTGACCCGCGCCAGGAGTCGCCAAGCGAGCTGACAGACTTGTCACCGTCTGTCCCATCTCCTTATTTAGAGCTTCAAGCTGCAGAGATTTTTGGGACTGCAGCTCCAGCTGTGCGGAGAGTTCGCACGCCTGTATGTGGGGAAAAACAATCTGCCTTGAGCAGAGGGGTCTCAAATCTCGGTGAAACTCCATCCAACGGATGCATCGAGATCATGGCTGTCAGTGCCCTGAGTTTGTATTTCAACCCCGGGAAAAGGCGCTTGGATTCCTGAAAGTAAGTGCGCCTTTCAAGCCCTTGCCAACAAGACTGCTCCAGCTTCCACCCGTCCCTCCTTTCCAGAAAGGCTCCGTGGCAAAGGCGCTCCACTCCTCCTGCAGCATCATAGCACGTCCGTGCCTCTGGAGATGCTCTTTGGCATTTCACCGCGGTCGCTGCCTTTCATTTGGCTTCCACCACGCTCCTGTCGTGCCCCGTCCCTTCTCCCACGCACACCCCTGTGCTAATGGCTGGGGAGGACAGTGCGGGTGGAGGGACAAGAGCTTCAAGGCCTTCCTTAGAGGGAGGGCGAAGCCTGGCTTATGAGACAACGGCAAACCAAGGTCACTTTCCTTGCCCCCAACCACCACTGCCAGGGAACTAGACACCATCTTTGTGCAGAGATCGACAGAGGAAAAACCTTGCAGGGAGAACAACCAAGGCCAGAGACATCAGGGGGCACGTGGCTTGTGGTTTCATCTCACGGCCACAACGTTTGGACGGTGTGGGAACAGAAGCGAGACTCGGAAGAGCACAGCTGCTTTGTTCTTCCCCACCCACATGCTGCCCCCAAGCCACTGCTTTGCCCCTCAGCCTCGAAACAAGCCCCCTGAAGAGCCGCATCAGCTTGGCAAGGCGAGAGGGCAGGAGAAAGGAGCTAAAAGCACCCTCTAGTCTGACGCTCGTGACGTCCGCAGACAAATCTCTCCTGGATTTGTTCCCAGAATATTGTCTGCTGAAGGAAAAGAACACTTCAAAGACATGAACATGTTGACAGCCTTTGCATACCTTGGCCTTAGCCTTGTCCAGGTCCTCCTGCAAGCGGGAGTTCTCTGCCTTCAGGCGACCGTACTGGTTCGTCAAAGCCTTCAGTGCAGTTTCTGCTGTGTGCTGCTTTCTGACAGCATCAGCGAGCTCTCCTTGCAGCTGTGCCTCTCTTCTCTAGGGAAACAACGGCACAGGAGTACAAATTAAAAGAAGCCCAAGTGCGTAGTTTTACTTCCAGTTACTAGTTCACAGGCCGAGATCACTTTTCTAAGTGCATCGCAAAGCAAAGCCATCGCATCCACGGGCAGAAGAGGGCATCTGCACAGCTGATGGTCTCCAGCCACCCCTGGCGAGTGAAGACAGCTCCAGAAATGTCATCTCTTGGGGAAGATTTCTGTCTCCCAGCACGTTCTCCTCGGAAGATGCCGAGACTGTGCCTTTGTGGGGTTTGGCTTGTTCCTTAAGTTAATGCTAAAATCTAACGGGATGCCAACGCGGGAGCTGTCGTTGGACTGCAGCCCTTTCTCCAGCGACCCTAGCCAAGGCTTCCTAGAGCCAGCTCTGTGTATCATCCTTCCCGCCATTGTTCTGCTCCACAAACGAAACCCAACACGGGCCTCAGCGTTTCTACGTACGTCTGTGTCTATAAACATCTCAAGGCTTGTCAGAACCTTCCGCGATTCCAACAAACCCAGCGCAAAACAGAACCAAGCCGAGCGAAGGACTCCCGCGCACGGACCGTACACCTGCTGACTTTTAGAAGCGCCAGACAGCCTTGGGAACTGCTCTCCTTTAAGTCAGTCTTGGTCAGCGCTCACCTCACCTCTTTTTCTACCTTGTCGGCCTCGCACGTAGAGGCACCACCACTTACCATTCGCTCCAGCCCGGTCTTGTTCTGCGTGTCTCCCAGCTGCTGACGCAGCAAAAAGTTTGCAATTTGGAGCTGGGCCAGTTGGTGCTGCAGCTCTTCTGCCTTCTTGATGGCATCTTCTTTCTTCTGATTTTTCGTAAGGCTTGGACCACACCAGTCCATTCTCTGCCTCTTGGCGTTTTGTAATTCTCTTTCTGTCCAGTCTAAAGCTGATGTCTTTTCCAAGAGGGCATTTTTCAGATGGCCCACTACCTTTTCCAGCCCATCAGCTTTTCTTTCGGCTTTGCTCAGCTGCTGAGACAAGCTCTCGTTTTCTTCTCGCATCTCAGCCATGTATGCATAGAACTTTTCTTGCACGCGAAGGCATTGGTGACATTCTCTCAGAAACACTTGCCCATCAACCCTTTCAGATGGCTGATGTCTCCCAGGGCTCAGGTGGGAAGGGGATGAATCTGACCCCACCGTCGGTATTTGGGCTCTGACATCTTCTGCCTGTTCAAAGTTGAAGAACACAAATGGACAGCACTTAGGAAATCAGCTCAAACCAGGAGGAAGCAGCAGCATTTCATACAACCAGGCGAGGACTGTCAGCAGCTTGACAGCAGATTATCAAAGAGTTTTCAATAACTCTGCCTTAGACATTATTCCTGGAAAAGTCTTGCTTTGCAGTGGCATGGAATGTAATCCTAAGAGGACGACTCGAATTCAAAATCTTTGGTTTGGCATACCTCCTGCCCAAAGCTCTTGCTCTCCTTGACGCCTTCTTCATCTGATGGCGACGTACGGACGGCCGACTCCAAGCAGGCGGCAGGCTCATCTACATTAAAAACACACGTTTTTGAAACCAGAGTGAGCTAACGCAGCTCCTTGATGCCTACAGTGCTTTCCCAATCATCGTGCTTGCAGAGACAATCCTAGCACAGCCACACACCCCAAACCCAGGGGGACTTGTCAAAATGCAGATTCCAGACACGTCTCTTTTCCTGCTGGGGAATTCGTCTCCTCTAGCGCACACGCCTTTTCCGTGTGCCAGGGGGATGACGGCATGGCTCAAAGTGATCAGAAATGAGCCCCGAAGGAATGAGCGTCTCGAGAATTCTGCTTTCCAGGGACAAGGCCTGGCAGTGCATTTTTTCCTGGATCATCAGCCACACCACATCATCCTTTCCAAACGGCCCGTCTCCACGGCAAGCCGCCAGAAGGGCAGGCGACAGGCCTTCTCCCCATCCCTCCTCCACACCGGAGAGTCCTACCTGCTCTCCGCAGGGCGGGTGCACGCCGCCTCGCTGCAGCAGCTGCTGCCCCACGGGGAGCGCTGGATGCTGACACCCCTTTGCCTTGGTCTGGAGCAGCTTCTCCCTTCTTTTCCCGCTTGCTGGGGTCCACAGGCCGCGTGCTGCCACTGCGCCTGCGCCTGGAGAGACAAAGAGCAGAGCCAGTCGTAGGCACAGCTCACGGCAAGGAGAAGGGCCTGTTGTTGCCCGCCCTTTCCGTAGTGACCTCCCTCGAGGACGAACACCCACAGGCACAAAGCTAAGCCCCAGGGGAGGAAAAGAGCCCCGGAGCTTCCCAGGCAGCGCCCGCCTGCCTGCGCCCCGTTACCTGTCGGCCTTGTCCCGGCAGTCGGTGTCGCGCTCCTCCACCAGCGGCCGCGCTGGGGCCAAGTTGCCGCTGGTGGCTGCACGGTGCAGCTCGTCCCGGCCCTCCGGCTGGAGCTCATGGCCACCGCTGCTCCTGGAGGACTCGGGACCCTCCCCTGCCCCCATGCTCCTGGCCCTCCCGCACAGCCACCGCCAGATCCTCCTCATGGCCCGGCGGGGATGGGCACTGAACCGCCTCCCCTCGCTCATCCCTGGGGAGCGCTGCCAGGCAGGACTTAGTGGGCACTGCCGGGTGCCGGCTGCCAACAGAGGAGCCAACCCCAAGGAGTGGCAGGGCACGGGCAGCTGCCTGCGGGCTGAGCCACCACCAGCAGCGATGGCAGCACCGGCACCACCAGCACCAGCTCCACCAGCGCTGCCACAAGCACCTGCTCCACTGGCAGCTCCACCAGCACCTGCACCAGCAGCACCAGCTCCACTGGCAGCACCAGCTCCACCAGTGCCACCAGCACCAGCCCACTGGCACGGCACTGACAGCACCACCAGGTTACTGTGTGTGCAGGGCCTGGGCACGAACCCCTTTTATTGGGGCCTGTGCGGTGACATCATAAAGGGCTCAATGGGGGCTGGGAGGGGCCTGGGTGCTCAGAACCTCTCTGCGTGTACACAGGCCACGTTGCCAAGGGAAACAGCCCCTGGCGCACTGTATCCAGGGACACAGGGTTGCCCAAGGCCACCTCTCCAAGGCTCCTACCTCCCTGCACGCTCTGTGGACCCCTGTCCTTGGGGTTGGCTGTCCTTGGGGTTGGGAACCACTTGGTGCCACTATGAGCAACAGTCGTTCTTGCACGCTCCTGCATTTCTCACAGGGCTAATGAGAGGCTAGCAGAAGCCAGGAGGAGCAACGGCAGTCAGAAAGCGGAGTGTGAGCAAGACCAGGGGACCAGGGGACCGAGCGTAAACCCATCGGGCTCAGGTAAGCAGCTCCAGGTGTGATTCTTCAGTGCTCGGGTGGGTTAGGGATTACGGCTGGGTTTTGCTTGGGATACTGAAAGAGCGGAAGCCTTTTCCATGTAATTCCTGGTGACGTGGAACCAGGAGAGAGAAGTTGCTTGCTTATCCCGCCGAGCATAAAGCAGGTCTTGTTAGGTGGAAACCCAAAACAGGGAGCGGGCTCTCCAGAGAAGAATTTCATAACAATGGTTCCTCTGGAGTTTCTTTCGCGGGCTTTAGAAAGCTAGTTGCCTGATGGTCAGGCATGGAAAATCTTATTTCCTCCGTTGCGTGTGTCCCTTTCATTCTTTCTGGTTTCCTCTGTGGGCTTAAATCTCTCCAGATCTTCACAGCGTCCTGTCGCAGTTGATAGTTGTCCATTGACTTTGTGGGCTCGCTCTGCTCTAGAACTAACATTGGATCTTGCTTTCTCTCTCCCAGCCACCAGCGAACGTAAAACCAGATCTGGTGGGGATTGTCCCCAGACATCTGCTCTTCCGCCAAATGTCAGCGAAGCCTGGGATATCCCTTCTGGGGCAACACTGCCCGACAGCGACATTTTGACGGAGAGTTATTAAAGTGGTAGAAAACGCTCATGAAAGTTGGTGAAAATTCTTTGCCTACCCCGTTCTGGAGAGTGAAAGCAGCCATGGAGGCCTGTAGAAAAAAGGGTTCTGCCACAGGCGGCGCCCGGAACAGCCGCCTCTCCAGGAATGGCTTTGGCAGCTCCGTCGCCCGTGGAGCCCTTGCGGGTGAGCGGTGCGGAGGAGCCCTGGAGTGCAGCTCTGTCGACCTTGCTCCCGCCTCCGGTCAGTGGCCTTGTGCGAAGCTCTGCAGGCTCGGGTGAGCCTGACTGCCAAAGCTGCAGCGAGGAGGTGCCAGCTGCGACAGGGAGGGGACGGCTCAGGGCTGTCCCCACCGCCTGTGACAGGGCTCTGCTCCCCTCCCGCTAGTGCAGGTACCACTGGGGCAGGAGGCAAGGCGTGATGGGTGCCCCAGCTGCCAAGATATGCAATTGGAACCTGTGGAGAAATGACTAAATGGGGGAGCACGGAGATAGATACAAATACGTCCTCTTTAGAAATGACACCCAGGGACAGGATGTTTAATCCGTACCTCCTGCTCTCTAGGTCTACGGAGCTGCCGGCTGGAAAGGAGCAGATGTTAACCCCGACTAGGAGAGGCCCCGCACCACAAGGGCCGGGGGAATACACCGGTGTTCCCCGTGCACAGTCTCCCCTCCCTCGGGCAGAGGGGAAAGGACCGCGGGCTCCCTGTGGCACCCGAGGGGCCGTCTGGCCCCACCTCAGGGTGTCCCATTCTCACAGGGTGTGTGTTTCAGGGCATCTCCGGAGCCCTGGATGTGCCTTTCTGGTGACCCACCCCTGCACCCTTCCAGAGACCCCTGACAAGCTCAGCCCTGAGGCGTGGCTTTCTGGAAGCAGGAGGGCAGGCCCAGCCCCAAGTCCCGAGGAAAAACTGAACAAGGCCACGGCTTTGCCCTGGCTGCAAAGGAGTTAGAGGGAGCACTGAAAACGTACCAAACGTCCCTGGAGAAAAGCATTAGCCAGGATCCCTGTCTGATCCCATCTCGCAGCGGGTCTTCTGAGAACCTCCAGACCACTCTCCTTCGTCGGCACAGCAGGATGTTGATGTTCTTGAATAAAAGGGCCGAGTCCTTGCCTTGGGTCAAGGGCTGCACAGGGACTTTGATGGCCACTGAAAGGGAATGCAAGGGCTCAAACAAACGAATTTCTGACAGTTATGAAGAGTAAACTGTGATGGATGTATGAAAGCTTTGCTTGTGTTTTTCTGTATTTGTTTCTCAAGGACTCCTGACTCCTGAACTTTTTCCTGAGGTCCCTCTGTCTGTTTAGGATAGATTGAAAAGCTGGACTCCTTCGTGCACCTTTAGGGGCACCCTGGTCACCACGATGTGCTGTTTGGGACAGCCCGGACCGCTCAGTGGGGCACCCACAACCCCCTGGATGTGTCTTTCTGTGCACCCCAAGACATGCTGGGGGCTCTGGGGGGATCCTCAAATCACAGAACGGTTTGGAATGGACTTTTAAAGGTCACTTAATCCAACCCCTCTGCAATGAGCTGGGACATCTTCAACTCAATCAGGTTGCTCAGAGCCCCGTCCAGCCTGACCTTGACTGTTTCCAGGGACGGGGCATCCACGGCCTCTCCGGGCAACCTGTGCCAGTGGTTCACTACCCTCATCATAAAGAATTTCTTCCTTCTATCTAGTCTGAATCTACCCTCCTTTCGTTTAAAACCATTACCCCTTGTGCGATTGCTACAGGCCCTGCTAAAATGTTTGTCCCCATCTTTCTTACAAGCCCCCATAAGTATTGAAAGGCTGCAATAAGGTCTCCCCAGTGCCTCCTCCAGGTGTCAGAGCTATCTCCACCCACCCACTGCCCTCTCCCCAGCGAGACCCAAAGAGTCACAGACAAGCAACACTGAACCTCACCTGAGCAGACACAAACATGGTGTCTTCCTTGACAGAGACACAAGATTAGGAGACTGGCAGGGTGAAAAAAGTCAAGTTGAAAATAAAAAACCCCTCAAAGATAACTTAAGTTTCAGGAGTCCTTGCTGAAAAGTCACACCAGTGGAGAATCTCCAGCTGCAGGGGACCATCTGCCTTGGGCAAAGCTTATTTGAAATTGTTTTGAGATGGGTTTTGTACAGAGGAGCCCGAGTGGAGAACAAGATGACAAATTCCAAGCAAGTATCTTTAACTGTGCCGTCAGCACAGCTGCAAAAGAGCAGGGCAGATTGGAAAAAAAATTTTTGTTGTAATTGTGGTTGGAGCCAAGTAGGTTTTTGTGGTGGTTTAGTCCCTGCCGGGGTCTGAGACCACGTGGCCGCTGCCCCTCCCCCACGAAGGGAGTGAAATACAAAGCCCCGGGGCTGAGATAAGGAGAGGTTTAATACAACATTGCAACAGCAACACCACAAACAACAATAACAATGAACAGAGCAAAATCTCTCCCAATACAGCAGTGAGAACAGAGCGATGGCATAACACACGTGTTAACCGACCGTCTCGCTTTGGCGCCCAGATGTGATGTCCGCATGGTATCTGAATAACCCGGCTAGAGCTCCCCCCCACTGCTGGGGAAACTTAACCCTAATCTGGCTAAACCAGGACATAATCCACCCCTTTATTCTATACCATGTGCGTCACATCCAGTTGCCATTTAGCAATTAGCATTAACAAAGAAAAATTAACAAAAGCTCAGTATAAGTCATGGTGTGTTTTCACCCACAATCAAGTCCCCTTGTGGTACGCATTGGACCTCTCCTGCCATACATCAGCAGCCCAGACGGGTCTGCCCTTGCGTTGCCAGTTGCCTGTTTCCATTGCTGCAACCACATCCACAGGGCACTTGCCACCACCCACGAGTCAGTGTAGAGATAGAGCTTCGGCCACTTTTCTCGCTCAGCAATCTCCAAAGCCAATTGGATGGCTTTCACCTCTGCGAACTGGCTCGATTCACCTTGTCCCTCAACAACTTCAGTGGTTTCTCGTGTGGGATACCACACTGCAGCCTTCCGTCGTCGATGTTTTCCGACAATGCAGCAAGACCCATCAGTGAACAGGGCATATCGCTTCTCCTCCTCTGGCAGCTCGTTATATGGTGGGGCCTCCACAGCACGTTTCACCTCGTGTTCTGGTGACATCCCAGAATCTTTGCTCTCTGGCCAGTTTATGATCATTTCCACTAATCCTGGGGGGGTCGAGGTTCCCTATTTGAGCCCGTTGTGTTATCAACGCAACCCATTTACTCCACGTGGCATCTGTTGCATGATGTGTTGAGGGAGCCTTTCCTTTGAACATCCATCCCAGCACTGGCAGTTGGGGTGCCAGGAGGAGCTGTGTCTCAGCGCCGACCACTTCTGAGGCAGCTCGAATTCCTTCGTACGCTGCCAGTATCTCCTTCTCAGTCAGGGTATAGTTAGCTTCAGAGCCTTTGTATCCCCGGCTCCAAAAGCCTAGAGGTCGGCCTCGGGATTCCCCATCTGCTCTCTGCCAAAGGCTCCAGGAAGGGCCATTCTCCCCGGCTGCGGTGTAGAGCACGTTCTTAATCTCCTGCCCTGCCCGGACCGGCCCAAGGGCCACTGCCTGAGTAATCTTCTGCTTAATTTGTTCAAAGGCTTGTTGTTCCTCAGGGCCCCATTTAAAATCATTCTTCTTGCGGGTTACGTGGTAGAGAGGGCTCACAATCAGGCTGTAGTTTGGGATGTGCATCCTCCAGAACCCCACAGCGCCCAGGAAAGACTGAGTCTCGTTTTTGGTGGTTGGTGGGGCCATGGCTGTTATCTTGTTTATCACCTCCACTGGGATGTGGCGACGCCCATCTTGCCATTTTATTCCTAGGAACTGAATCTCCCTTCCAGGCCCCTTAACTTTCTGTCGCTTGATGGCAAAACCGGCCTTCAGGAGGATTTCAATTACCTTCTTTCCTTTCTCAGACTTCCTCAGTTGTGTCCCCCCATACAATGATATCATCAATGAACTGCAGGTGTTCTGGAGACCCACCTTTCTCCAGTGCAGTATGGACCAGTCTATGGCAAATGGCAGAGCTGTGTTTCCACCCCTGGG
The DNA here is from genome assembly GCF_031877795.1 of Strix aluco. Taxonomy (NCBI): domain Eukaryota; kingdom Metazoa; phylum Chordata; class Aves; order Strigiformes; family Strigidae; genus Strix; species Strix aluco. Next base: position 8,969,348 of record NC_133952.1, on the reverse strand, counting down.
GCAATCGATTCCAGGTGTGCTGGATACCCCTCCAAGTGAACGCAAACTGTGGCCTGCACTCTGGTGCTATTGGGATGGAGAAAAACGCGTTAGCGATGTCAATCGTGGCGTACCACTTGGCTGCCTTCGACTCCAGCTCATACTGGAGCTCTAGCATGTCCGGCACTGCAGCACTCATCGCTGGCGTAATTTCATTCAGGCCACGATAGTCCACGGTCAGACTCCATTTGCCATTAGGCTTTCTCACTGGCCATATAGGGCTGTTGAAAGGTGAGTGAGTCTTGCTGATCACCTTCTGGCTTTCTAGTCGACGGATCAGCTGATGGATGGGGACCAGGGAATCTCGGTTAGTGCGGTACTGCCGCCGGTGCACCGTCTTGGTGGCAATTGGCACTCGCTGCTCTTCGACCTTAAGCAACCCCACCACCGAGGGATCCTCTGAGAGGCTGGGTAAGGTGGACAATTGCTCAACCTCCTGCAGGGCAGCTATACCAAAGGCCCACTGGTACCCTTTTGGGGCTTTAAAGTACCCTCTCCTGAGGTAGTCTATACCTAGGATGCACGGGGCATCTGGGCCAGTCACAATGGGGTGCTTATGCCAGTCCTTCCCAGTTAAGCTTACTTCAGCCTTGTAAGAGTCGGTCAGAAGATCAGCATTGTCTCAACATTGTCATCAGGGACATGGACAGTGAGGTAGCTGACAACGGCCTGTTTGGAGCGCAGTTGCCGATCCCTGGAGTGGAATGTGGTGCAAAGGCTCCTGAATGCAGAACTGTGTGGCACAGGCAGTGCAGTGCTGTTCTCCTGAGCACTGACCCGAGTGGTGCAGGCAGTGCAGTGCTGTTCTCCTGAGCACTGACCCGAGTGGTGCAGGCAGTGCAGTGCTGTTCTCCTGAGCACTGACCCGTGTGGTGCAGGCAGTGCAGTGCTGTTCTTCGGTGCCTGAGCCGTGCAGTACAAAGAGTGCTGTGCTATTGTTCGGTACCTGGGCCTAGCCGGAGCTGTTGGAGATAATTGCATAGCCATTGTCAAAAAAGATGGATCTCAACTGTTGCCATAACATCGATGAAGAAACTTTGCTTCATTATAATACCAAAACATACCTCCTGGTTGAAGGTTACCCACCTCCAAGACTGACCACACCTCGGACACTCCCCCTGTGCACGCGTGATGGCCTCGCTTGAGAAGGGTGGAGAGATGATAATTGAATTCTGAGAAGGGCGGAGACCCCTGAGGCAGAGGAGGAGCAAGGTGTGTTACTGAGCATAAAAGATGACTTCTGGACAACGAAAATGGGAAGCTTCCCCACCAAGGACCACGACGATCGACGACGCAGCATCAGCTGGACCCGGGACCGTTAGGGTGTCGTGAGATCAGCGGTGGTAGCTATAACCTCTCTCCCTCCTCTCTCTAAACTTAACTCTACTTTTCTCCTTTCTTTCACCCATCTCTATTGCGTGCTGCTTCACAGGCAACACGATAAAGTTTCACTGTTTGATTACTGCTATCCCCTTTGGTGTTGGTCACCTTAATTTTGCACTTTCGAGATCGTAGCAAACGAACCATCACGAGTCCACCGAGTGGACCGTGACACACGGCTACCCACAGATCCAGACGAAGTCCGATGCACCCGGCCCATGTGGAGGACTTTAGCACGGAGCACACCCTCATCATATGCCAGTGCATTAGCAGTAATGGACTGGACAGACGAAGAGGGACCAACAGTGAATGAACTGGCTCGCCGACTATGACAATATGAAGAAAGTGTCTCTTCCCCCATCATCGCGGCTGTGAACAAATTATCTCAAGATTTCCAGCAACTTAAAGAGAACATGTCCTACTCCCCACCTGCACGGACCAGAATCTCGGCTATTAGGAGCAATCATTTCTCTACTCGAGAGAACCGGTACACACCACGGGGGAAGCCGTGGCATCGCCTGCGTGACCATGGAGAAGACATGAAGAAATGGGATGGAAAACCTACCTACCTCCTAGGAAAGCGAGGATGTGAGCTGGAGGGAAGAACAAGTACAGAACGTGGTCCTTTCAGGAGAAATGCTGCTCCGGTTTCTAGTAATCAAGTGCCCAAACAGAGCAGAAAGTTCGACTTTGCTCATGATCCTATGAGAAGAACTTCTGACTTGTATTCACAAGAAGTGAGTGATCAAGATGAGGCTGAAACCCGTGCACACCACACTAACCCATTTGTCGTTAGCAGGTTTTATGACCAACATTAGAGGGGCCCTGCCTCCAGCCAGGCGGAGGACGGGGACAACCGAGTTCACCTGACTGTGTGGATTCGATGGCCTGGCACGTCTGACCCCCAGCAGTCCAAGGCTCTAGTGGACACTGGTGCGCAATGCACCCTAATGCCATCAAATTATAAAGCAGCAGAACCCGTTTGTATTTCAGGAGTGACGGGGGGGTCTCAACAGCTGACTGTATTGGAGGCCGAGGTGAGCCTAAGTGGAAAAGAGGGGGAAAAACACCCCATTGTGACTGGCCCAGACGCTCCATGTATTCTTGGCCTAGATTATCTCAGAAGAGGGTATTTTAAGGACCCAAAAGAGTATCGGTGGGCTTTTGGTATAGCTGCCTTGGGAACAGAAGGAATTAAACAGCCGTCTGTGTTACCTGGTCTATCAGAGGACCCTTCTGTTGTGGGATTGCTGAGTGTTATAGATTAAAAGTAATTTAGTGGGAAATAACCACTTCTCAATTTTTAGTGATCAATAATAAATTTATTAGCAAGCGGCGAGTGAGCAAAACAGCGCTGGGTGTGCCGGGAGTCTCTGCTCTACCAGGACACACACCTGACCCGGCAGAACCGAGTCCCTTTCTAGTGTAGGCTTCATCCATATTCATGATGGGCGTACCCTGAGGGGTCTGCAAAGTTGTAAACAAGTTTTCCCGGGCTTTTCTCAGGTTTTCGCGGGCTTTTCTCAGGTTTCGGCGGGCTTGTCTCAGGTTTCAGTCACCGAAGGGGGGATGACTCAGCACAAGTGTTTTTGTAGTGGCTTGAAGATGGGGGCCATTTTAGCTCCCTTCTAACAACTGATTTTAACAATAGAAACTATATACATATATCTTATTTCTTATTTACATAAGAGAATTACAAAACTGTTCGGCCACAACATCCTGACTACAACTTCTTTTTCCCCTTGAGATTTGAATAACAAATACCATATATGTTTTATTACAATTCCCCCCTTTTCTTTTAACTAATTTTGTTTTTCAAATCTCCTTAACACATCACAGACTTGTTAAATATACATGGTCCGAAAGTTAACCCAATTAATAATAACACTAGGGGTTTCATAAAATGGAGGTTTAACATCAAAATTGCGATTCCTCCCGTAGCCCAAATGACCACTATAAGTGAGGAGAGTTGGTGGGTTCATCTTCCAATTACTAGCTAATTGTACAAACGTGTCCCCTTTCTGTCTTGCGACAGGATTTGCATGCTCAGATCTTTTCCTTCCCCATACTTTCCAGTTCTCCTTGCCACAACAATCACCTGAACTGGTTGCTTCGAGGCCTTTCTTATTTTCCCCTCTCCATACGTCTCTGCCTCTTCCGCCTACTCCATTCATTCCTTAGAGCAGTGGGGCTTTCCATCTTCTCGGCAGCAGTCGTATTCTGTGGGGTTAGGGTCTTGTTATCGACACCTTAACGCCTCCCAGTTCCAGGCTTTCACTTGTGGGATCGTACAGGGCACTTGGAGTATTTGGAATTTGCAAAGAGTTTGTACTATATTCACGTTATGGGGCTTAGGTTCATTGGTATGCACACAATTTTTCCTGTTGATGACTGGTTAATTTTCTTTCTCTTTTATAGCACTGGTCACAGTATTCCTTTGGGGAATAGCCGTGGACGCAGTGCGCCCACCAACTTTCCTCACAAGTAGTGCATTTAAAACACACAAAAGGATAACAAACACAGTTAGGGGTTTTACAAAATTCATTTAGTCCTTCTTCCTTCGCAACACTAGCTTCAGATCTCCTGATGTTTCAGCTACTTCCCAGTGATCAGGCGTTAAGGGTCCTTTCACTCTGGTAGCATGAGTCCATCCCTTTTCAGCAGTCCGGACAGCAGTCTCTGTTGTGAGTATAACAAGAAACGGTCCCTCCCAACGAGGGGTAACAGAGGATTCTTTCCAAATTTTTATTAACACCTTGTCTCCAGGTCTTATGGAGTGTATACAAATTTCTAATGGAGGTCTCTGTACTACCATCCCTTTTTTGCGTAGTTCTTTTCTCCTATTCATGAGGTTTATTAAGTATGGTTGCAAATTGTCTTTTTCCAATACTGGGTGATCAGTGGGAAATTCCATATCATAGGGCATACCATATAGCATTTCAAACAGGGATATTCCAGTATCAGTTCGGGGCTGGGTCCGGATATTCAGAAGTGCTAGGGGTAAGCACTTAACCCAAGACATCTTTGTTTCTAACATTAATTTGGTAAGTTGTTTCTTGATTTCTCCATTCATTCTTTCTACTTTTCCTGAGCTTTGTGGATGCCAGGGAGTGTGGAATTCCCACTTGGTCCCCAGGGAAGTCAATGTCTCTCTGATTATTTTAGACAAAGTGGGGACCCCTGTCCGAATCGATTACTTCCATATTTCCATACCTAGGGATGATGTTTTCTAAGACTATTTTTTTTTTACCACAGTATTTGTTGTAGCTCGAGTGGTGGGAAAGGCCTCCACATAATGAGTGAGATGATCTACCAATACTAGGAGGTATTTGTACCGTCCTACTTTTGGTAGTTCTGTAAAATCGATTTGAATTCTTCCAAATGGTCTGTATGCCATATCCCGTCCCCCTTGCATCTTTTCTCTTAATTGGTGCTTATTAATTTTCTGGCACGTTAAACAGCTTTTTATTATTTCCTTAGCAACATTATAAATCTCTATGCACATGTATTTAATAGCAAACTGGTCTACCAATGCTTGTACTCCCCAGTGAGTTTTAGTATGGAAATCCTTCATAACTCTCCAAGCCATTGCCTTCGGGAGAACCTTCCTCCCATCAGGTAATTCCCATTCCCCTTGTTTTTCATTAATCCCCATTTGTTTCAATTTTTCTTTCTCTTGGTTAGTAAACGTGAATCCTAATTTGGTGGGGTCTGTTCTTTCGTTTGTGTTTGATTCTGTTACCATCAATGCTAGTAGTGCAGCCCGTTTTGCCTCTTGATCAGCTAGAATATTTCCCCTGATCTGTAGTGAGGTTCCCTGTTGGTGTCCTCTTATATGCACTACTGCTATTTTCTTAGGACCTCTTAATGCTTGGAGAGTCTGGATAATTAGAGACTCATGTATTAGCCCTTTTCCTTGTGAATTAATGAGTCCCCTTTCTTCCCAAATTTTTTCCAAAAGTGTGAATTACTCCAAAGGCGTACTTAGAGTCTGTATAAATGGTTCCCTCTTTTTCCTTTAAAATCTGTAACGCTCTTAGTACTGCATATAGTTCACAAGCTCGAGCCGACCAGCTAGGACTCAGTGGTCCTGATTCTACTACCTCTAGGGTGGTTCCACTAATAATTGCATAACCTGATTTTCTTTTTCCTTCTACCACTCTAGAGGATCCATCCACAAACAGCTTTTCCCCTTCTTCTAATTCTGTTTCTTCTAAGTCTGGCCTGACTTTTGCCTGTTCTTCAATGGTATGGAGGCAATTATGGTTTAAACTTTCGCTTGGCTCCCCATATAGGAATTGTGCTGGGTTTTGAAGACTAGTTACTTCAATCTCTAACTTTGGTGAGTGTATTAATATTCCTTCATATTTGAGGAGCCTGGCGTCTGTTATCCATTTGTCCGCTTTTTGTTGAAGCACTCCCCTAATGTTATGAGGAGTCAACACCTTCAGATTCCCCCCAAATGTAATTTTATTAGCCTCTTCTACTAACAAGGCCACTGCCACTATCGCCTGGAGGCATGTTGGCCATCCCCTACTTACAGGGTCTAACAATTTAGATATGTATCCCACAGGCTTCCTTTTCCCAGCCCATTCTTGGGTTAATACCCCAAATGCCGTGCCATCTTCAGTATTGGCAAATAAATAAAAGGGCCTTCTTATATCTGGTAAACTCAATACTGGAGCGTTGACTAAGTCAGTTTTTAATTTTTCTAATTTTTCCTCATCGTCTGGGATCCATTTAAGCAACCCGTCTTTTGTTAATTTCTGGTATAAAAATTTAACTTTTGTACTATAATTTTCAATCCATTGTCTACAGTACCCCAGTAGTCCAAGGAGCTGCCTAACCTGTCGTTTGTTTTTGGGAGCCTGGAGAGAAAGAATTCCGTTTACCCTCTCTGGGTCTAATTTCTTGCTCCCTTTACTAATCCAGTGACCTAAATACTTCACCTCTTCTTCTACAAATTGCAGTTTAGATTTGGATACTTTTAATCCTTGGAGGCTTAAGAAATTTAACAACTTAATGCTTTCCTTTCGTACCATCTCTGGGTTGCCTCCTGCTAACAGAAGGTCAGCTACATATTGTACTAAAGTAACACCTTCCCCCAAGTTATAATCTTTTAAGATGTGTTCGAGGGCTTGTCCAAAGAGGTTAGGGGACTCAGTAAAACCCTGAGGCAAAACTGTCCACCTCAGCTGTTGTTTCCTAAAGGTATCTGGGTCTTCCCATTCAAAAGCAAAATAATTTCTACACTCCTCTTTTAGAGGACATGCCCAAAAAGCATCTTTCAAGCCTATTACGCTATACCACTGATTTTCAGGATTCAATTGACTAAGTAAAGTATGGGGGTTCGCCACTACAGGAAATCTGGTTACAGTTCTTTTGTTGATTTCTCGTAAGTCATGCACTAATCTATAACTCCTATCTGCCTTCTTAACGGGCAATATTGGAGTATTAAAAGGTGACATACAAGGTTCTAATAGCCCTTGATTAAGGAGTCTCTCTATTTCAGGCTTTAAGCCTCTCCTGCCTTCTTGCGGTAAGGGATACTGTTTGATTCTAGTCGGGATCTCTGGGTTCCTAATGGTGACTTCGAAGGGGGTGATACCCAATCTACCCACTGTCTCTGGGGTATACCATACTTCTGGGTTAATCTTTTCTTCATCCGCCACTGTGAGGGGGCATAATCTGACTTTGAGTTCTCTTTCTTCTACTTCCAGATTAATTCCCAATTCTATAATCAGATCCCGTCCAAGTAAATTATAATCTGCTTCTGGTAATAATAAAAATGTTCCAATCACATATTTGCATTTTGATTCAACAATCACATCATGAAGAACCGGGGCCTCAAACGGTTCACCTTTAGCCCCTATTACACTGATTTTTTCTGATGATACTTTACAGCCTGGAGGCAGAGCCTGAATGGTAGATCTTTCGGCTCCTGAGTCCACAAGGAACTCTACCTCTTGTCGCTGAGGACCCACTTTAAGTTTTATCAAGGGCTCTTTGTTCTTTGGGTTCCCAGCACATAGAGTTCCTGACCCCACTAATCTTCAGAAAACATTTTCTCATCTTGGATTCTCCTCCAGCAAACCTTCTTCACATGTCCCTTCCTTTTGCAATAAAAACATTCCACTTCCTTCATATTAAAGCAGGCAGAACCATTCAATGAATGAAAATCTCTGATCCCAAAGAAACCATAGTCTCCAGGTAATCATCACATAAAACATCCATGTTCTGCACAGCTTTATTACATGCAGGTACTGGGGAATGCACAGAACAGTTTTCAGGCTAAAATAATGTAGTTTGCTGCATGTTTGAGTTGTTACACACTCTGCATTGCCTCCTCTCAACCTGAAACTCCTACTCCTGGGTCTAGACATTTAGAGCAAGGGTAGTTTAAATCTACCGAGACTGTTGCCCATGTACTTCCAGATGCAATCAAATAAAGCATCTGGGCAGCTATACCACACACGCAGTGCACGGTGTTTACATAGCACATCACAAATTACAAAACTGGTAAGCTCTAGGCCACGGCCTGTTGAGGAGAAAGTCTGCAAAGGGCACAGCAGCATCCTCCTTCTTTGGAAAAGACACAACATTTATGAGCTGTCTAGTCAGTGTGCTACAATTATGTCAATTCCCCATCTTTTGGCTAAGAAGTACAAACCAGATTAGCAGCTCCAAAAGAATGTGGTCTGGGGGCAAATTAGCTTGAACTTGGCTCCCCAGCCCATATACCTGCCTGTATGCTAGAACCCTGATTCTTTTTTTTTTTTTTCCAACTCCTGCCAATGATGTAAGAGAGCTGCCTGCTTGAAGAACAGGCAGCCAGATTAAGCTGCAGATCTGCTCACTTTTTTCCCTCTTGGACTATTGCTTTCACTCTGATAATGTTTTACTCCGATTTTCTTATTTAAATTGATTCATCACTGTTAAGAAAAGAAAAGGAAAAAAAAAAGCTGCTGAAGCTAGCCAAGGGCTTGTATCTATCACAGTATCTTTTGATCCTTGTCTACAGTCCTTAAAATACCAAGAGGATAGAAAGTTCTAAGCTGTCACCTTCTGATCACCAAGTCAAGCAGGCAAAGGTATACTGAATAATAAACGAGTTATGAAGAGGTGAAACAACATTTAAATAGATCATTATCTGGGTATCCAAACTGATAACGAGAACAATACCACCAACTTCAAATAGGAATCCACCTAAACTTTCTGAGCTTCTCTCAGCAATTCCTCTCCCTTGCCAATCTTCTATCTTTTCTAGCTTCTTACTAATATTTGCCCAAGACTTAGCCACAAACTGAGTCTTTAATAATGCCTGCCCCACAGGGGTGGCAGGATCTATTCCTGAGTACAACTGTTATTAATATTCTGCCCTTGGGGAACTGACTCTCTTAATTCCTTGAATTATGATAATTCTTAAATTTGCCATGTGGGTTTGGTGGCCTGGGTCTTGATTATTCCAGTTGGGTTTTACCAACAGCCACTTCTGATCTGCTGTGGGACCCACTTGATGTTGCTGGTCCCAAAGTCTCATACCTGCCCTCCTGATCATATCTCGTTCCTCCATAGTAAATAGAATTCCTAGGATAGATTGTAATTTATCCCAGGTATATAAATCTGGGCCAAGAAACTGGTCCACCTGTTTGGCTACGCCAAGCGGGTCCTCTAATAGGTTCCCCATTTCTTTTTTTAAAAATCTCTCACATCTCCAGTGTTGAGGGGAACAGTGACATACCCCGTTCCTGGTTCCCCTTGTGCCCCCACTCCTGGCACAAGCATTTCTCTAAGGGGGTATAATCTCCCTTCCTTAACTTTGCTTCGGGTAACCCGCTGAGGGGGTCCGGGAGATTCAGGGTCAGAATCATTGGTTACAAGTATGAGCGGGTTAGAAGAGGGGGGGTGCTCAGCACAGAGCCCCCTCGAGACAGTTTACTGCAGCCTGTCTCTGAGCAGAAGCCTAAACGCTAATTTGGGGCCGCTCGGTGCCCCCTGCTCCAGCCCCAACCCCCACCCCGGGGCAGCTGGGTGCTCGGGACAAGCCCTCCCGGCTGGGGAGTGGGCAGCTCTGCCCCCCCCCTCCCCCACGCTGGGCCAGGCTCCGTGACACTGCTCCAGGGCTCGGCTTGGGCACGCTGCTCGGGTCGGGCGGTGGCGCCCCGGGAACAAGCCCTGTCCCAGCTGGAGCCAGCAGCGGGAGGAGTTCAGCTGCCCCCTCCCATGGATCCAGAGGGCTTGCTTTCCCTCTGTCCCATCTTCCAGAGTGCCACTCACTCGCACTCTGGGATTACCAACCCCAACCGAACGGATAACTGCACAAACGCAAATACTTACTCCTCCCCGGAGTCTTCGATCGGTCTTCGTGCACAAAATTTAAGGGGTTCTGCAGATTCTTTTGCTCACTCCCGAGTTCGAATTAAAAGGGGTTCGGATATCCAGCGTTTTGGCCACGAGATCCTCAGACTGGGGCTATCCGAAGATAGGGCGCCTCCCCTATCTGGGGTTTCGCACCAAAAGATCTGGATCCGAGTCACAGCACCAAATTTGTTCTAGATTAAAAGTAATTTAGTGGGAAATAACCACTTCTCAATTTTTAGTGATCAATAATAAATTTATTAGCAAGCGGCGAGTGAGCAAAACAGCGCTGGGTGTGCCGGGAGTCTCTGCTCTACCAGGACACACACCTGACCCGGCAGAACCGAGTCCCTTTCTAGTGTAGGCTTCATCCATATTCATGATGGGCGTACCCTGAGGGGTCTGCAAAGTTGTAAACAAGTTTTCCCGGGCTTTTCTCAGGTTTTCGCGGGCTTTTCTCAGGTTTCGGCGGGCTTGTCTCAGGTTTCAGTCACCGAAGGGGGGATGACTCAGCACAAGTGTTTTTGTAGTGGCTTGAAGATGGGGGCCATTTTAGCTCCCTTCTAACAACTGATTTTAACAATAGAAACTATATACATATATCTTATTTCTTATTTACATAAGAGAATTACAAAACTGTTCGGCCACAACATCCTGACTACAACTTCTTTTTCCCCTTGAGATTTGGATAACAAATACCATATATGTTTTATTACACTGAGGGTTGAAGAACCACGGGTGCCAAGTGCCACTACAGCCGTGCACCGACGGCAATACCGCACCAGTCGAGACTCTGTAATCCCTATCCATAAACTGATTTGTCAGCTGGAGAGCCAAGGAGTCATCAGCAAGACGCGCTCCCCCTTTCACAGCCCCATATGGCCAGTGCGAAAGTCTAACGGAGAGTGGAGATTGCCAGTGGACTATCGCGGCCTGAATGAAGTCACGGCACCGCTGAGTGCTGCTGTGCCAGACGTGTTAGAACTTCAGTATGAGCTAGAGTCGAAGGCAGCCAAGTGGTACGCCACGATTGATATTGCCAAGGCATTTTTCTCCATCCCTCTGGCAGCAGAATGCAGGCCACAGTTTGCTTTTACCTGGAGGGGTGTCCAACATACCTGGAATCGACTGCCCCAGGGGTGGAAACACAGCCCCACCATTTACCATGGACTGATCCAGACTGCACTGGAACAGGGTGAAGCCCCAGAACATTTACACTACATTGATGACATCGTTATATGGGGTAATACAGCAGAAGAAGTTTTTGAGAAAGGGGAGAAAATAATCCAAATCCTTCTGAGAGCCGGTTTTGCCAGAAAGCATAGTAAAGTCAAGGGACCTGCACAAGAGATCCAGTTTTTAGGAGTAAAATGTCAAGATGGACGTTGGCAGATTCCAATGGAGGTGATTAATAAAACAACAGCGACGTCCCCACCGACTAACAGAGAGGAAACACAAGCTTTCTTGGGTGTTGTGTGTTTCTGGAGACTGCACATTCCAAATTACAGTCAGATTGTCAGCCCTCTCTATCAAGTGACTCGGAAAAAGAATGATTTTGTATGGGGCCTGGAGCAGCGACAGGCTTTTGAGCAAATTAAACAGGAAATAGTTCATGCAGTAGCTCTCGGGCAGTCCGGGCAGGACAAGATGTTAAAAATGTGCTCTACACTGCAGCCGGGAAGAACGGCCCTACCTGGAGTCTCTGGCAGGGAGCACCAGGGGAGACTCGGGGTCAACCCCCGGGGATTTGGAGTCGGGGATACAGAGGATCAGAAGAGCGCTATACTCCGACCGAAAAGGAGATACTGGCAGCATGTGAAGGGGTCGGAGCTGCTTCAGAGGTGATCGGGACTGAAGCACAGCTCCTCCTGGCTCCCCGACTGCCAGTGCTGGGCTGGGTGTTCAAAGGGAGTGTCCCCTCTACACACCGTGCAACTGATGCCACGTGGAGTAAATGGGTCACGTTAATCACACAACGGGCTCGAATAGGGAGCCCCAGCCATCCGGGAATACTGGAAGTGATCACAAATTGGCCAGAAGGCAAAGATTTTGGAATGGCGCCAGAGGAAGAGGTAGCCCGTGCTGAAGAGGCCCCACCACATACTAAACTACTGGATAAGGAGAAGCGATGTGCCCTGTGTACCGACGGGTCCTGTCGCATTGTGGGGAAACTTCGAAGGTGGAAGGCAGCTGTATGGAGCCCCACACGATGGGTTGCTGAAGCTGCTGAAGGAGAAGGTGAATCGAGTCAGTTCACAGAGGTGAAAGCTGTCCAGCTGGCCTTGGATATCGCTGAGCGAGAAAAGTGGCCGGTGCTCTGTCTCTGCACTGACTCATGGATGGTGGGAAATGCGCTGTGGGGGTGGTTACAGCAGTGGAAACGGAGCAACTGGCAGCGCAGAGGCAAACCCGTCTGGGCTGCTGGATGATGGCGAGATATTGCTGCTGGGGTAGAGAATCTGGCTGTGAAAGTACCTCGTGTAGACGCTCATGTACCCAAGAGCTGGGCCACTGAAGAACATCAGAACAACCAACGGGCGGATCAGGCTGCCAAGATCAAGGTGTCTCAAGTAGATCTGGACTGGCACCATAAGGGTGAACAATTTATGGCTCGCTGGGCCCATGACTCCTCAGGCCCTCAGGGAAGAGATGGAACGTATAGATGGGCTCGTGACCGAGGGGTGGACTTAACCATGGATGCTATTGCACAGGTGATCCATGAATGTGAGACATGTGCTGCGATCAAGCAACCAAACGGTTAAAGCCCCTTTGGTATGGAGGACTATGGTCAAAATATAAATATGGGGAGGCCTGGCAGATTGATTATATCACGTTCACTACCATGCAGCAGCCTCTGGGAAAATTGAGCGATACAATGGATTGCTGAAAACTGCACTGAGAGCAATGGGGGGTGGAACTTTCAAACACTGGGACGTGCACTTAGCAAAAGCCACCTGGTTAGTCAGTCCCAGAGGATCTGCCAAGCAAGCTGGCCCTGCTCAATCAAACCTCCTACATACCGTGGATGGGGATAAAGCCCCTGCAGTGCGCATTAGGAATGTGTTGGGGAAGACCGTCTGGGTTACTCCTGCAGTGGGTAAAGGTAAACCCATGTGTAGGATTACTTTCGCCCAAGGACCTGGGTGCACTTGGTGGGTAATGCAGAGGGATGGAGAAGTCCGATGTGTGCCTCGGGGAGATTTGATTTTAGGTGAGAATAGCCAATGAACCGAACTGACAAATAACACTGTTATGGCAATTGGTGCCTTGCAACATCCCCATGCCACATGCAAAGCCTCCTGCTCCACCGACTGAGCCAACTCTGCCTCATTCCTCCAGCCTTATAGACTGTCATGAGAGATGGAACCCGAAGTTATGGACTAAATGAACTCAGCAGACATTGTGGAAGGATGGCCCATAGACTAAGGGAGTGATATCTGTGAGACCTGGGAAAGAAGGGGGTGGTGATTCCTTAGGATGTATTTGGAAACCTGAGCATAATGTCAGTGGTATGGAATAAGGGGTGGAGACTGTCCTGGTTTCGACCAGGATGGAGTTATTTTTCATTGGAGTGATGTCATGCTCACAGATATAGGGGGCCGGGCTCTCTCGGGAAGGCGCGGGATTTTCGGGTCTGGCCCGGCTGTGTGTGGCTGTGGGGGCGGTCACCGCGCTCGGTAAGCCACTGCTGCATTTTGCCCATTTCTTTGTGGACTCGCTATTTTTACTTTTGTTCTCTTGTTATATTTAGTAAATTCTTCTCTTTTTTTATTCAACCTATGAATTATTTCTTTGTTTGTCCCTCCCCTATTTCACCAGAGAGTGGGAGTGGAGGTGAACGGCGGGCCACGTGGCGTCTGGCTACCGGCTGAATTCAAACCTCAACACATGTGCACAGGCCAGGAGCAGGGCGCTCAACTCCTGCTTGTCCTTTGCTCTCTCCAGCTCGAGAGCCTGCGCTCTAAGATCTGCTCCAGGTCGTTTCTCCAAGAGGCGACAGTGGTCTTGATCTCTTCAATTCTGGCTCTAGCGGCTGCCTGTACCTACAAGAGAAGATGCAACTTCAAGAAACAGGAAGACAGAGACAATGCCCACCCCTCTCAACAAACCTGCTCTTTCCACCACTTTTACAGAAAAGCTCTTAAACAGCCTAAACGCTGTCTGCACGAGGAGCAGCAAAACGGCTGCGTGTTTTTCACGCGCACTGGTGCCACGACACACGACACACAGACTCTGGCGCAGCCTTTTGCAGCTCCCCGGCTTCCCTAGGGGAAAGCCAAACCCACAGCACTAACAAAGAGAACCACGTGCCCGAGACAAAACACCTAAAAGTCGTGACCGCAGCCACAAATGGACGCAACGCCGACCACAGATACAAATGGAACATGAACTGACCTCCAAAAGTAGACTCAGATATTGCTCCTCTTCCGGCGCTGTTGTGGTGTGACCCACGCCAGGAGTCGCCAAGCAAGCTGACAGAGTTGTCTCGATCCGTCCCATCTCCTTATTTAGAGCTTCAAGCTGCAGAGATTTTTGGGACTGCAGCTCCAGCTGTGCGGAGAGTTCGCACGCCTGTATGTGGGGAAAAACAATCTGCCTTGAGCAGAGGGGTCTCAAATCTCGGTGAAACTCCATCCAACGGACGCATCGAGATCATGGCTGTCAGTGCCCTGAGTTTGTATTTCAACCCAGGGAAAAGGCGCTTGGATTCCTGAAAGTAAGTGCGCCTTTCAAGCCCTTGCCAACAAGACTGCTCCAGCTTCCACCCGTCCCTCCTTTCCAGAAAGGCTCCGTGGCAAAGGCGCTCCACTCCTCCTGCAGCATCATAGCACGTCCGTGCCTCTGGAGATGCTCTTTGGCATTTCACCGCGGTCGCTGCCTTTCATTTGGCTTCCACCACGCTCCTGTCGTGCCCCGTCCCTTCTCCCACGCACACCCCTGTGCTAATGGCTGGGGAGGACAGTGCGGGGGGAGGGACAAGAGCTTCAAGGCCTTCCTTAGAGGGAGGGCGAAGCCTGGCTTATGAGACAACGGCAAACCAAGGTCACTTTCCTTGCCCCCAACCACCACTGCCAGGGAACTAGACACCATCTTTGTGCAGAGATCGACAGAGGAAAAACCTTGCAGGGAGAACAACCAAGGCCAGAGACATCAGGGGGCACGTGGCTTGTGGTTTCATCTCACGGCCACAACGTTTGGACGGTGTGGGAACAGAAGCGAGACTCGGAAGAGCACAGCTGCTTTGTTCTTCCCCACCCACATGCTGCCCCCAAGCCACTGCTTTGCCCCTCAGCCTCGAAACAAGCCCCCTGAAGAGCCGCATCAGCTTGGCAAGGCGAGAGGGCAGCAGAAAGGAGCTAAAAGCACCCTCTAGTCTGACGCTCGTGACGTCCGCAGACAAATCTCTCCTGGATTTGTTCCCAGGATATTGTCTGCTGAAGGAAAAGAACACTTCAAAGACATGAACATGTTGACAGCCTTTGCATACCTTGGCCTTAGCCTTGTCCAGGTCCTCCTGCAAGCGGGAGTTCTCTGCCTTCAGGCGACCGTACTGGTTCGTCAAAGCCTTCAGTGCAGTTTCTGCTGTGTGCTGCTTTCTGACAGCATCAGCGAGCTCTCCTTGCAGCTGTGCCTCTCTTCTCTAGGGAAACAACGGCACAGGAGTACAAATTAAAAGAAGCCCAAGTGCGTAGTTTTACTTCCAGTTACTAGTTCACAGGCCGAGATCACTTTTCTAAGTGCATCGCAAAGCAAAGCCATCGCATCCACGGGCAGAAGAGGGCATCTGCACAGCTGATGGTCTCCAGCCACCCCTGGCGAGTGAAGACAGCTCCAGAAATGTCATCTCTTGGGGAAGATTTCTGTCTCCCAGCACGTTCTCCTCGGAAGATGCCAAGACTGTGCCTTTGTGGGGTTTGGCTTGTTCCTTAAGTTAATGCTAAAATCTAACAGGATGCCAACGCGGGAGCTGTCATTGGACTGCAGCCCTTTCTCCAGCGACCCGAGCCAAGGCTTCCTAGAGCCAGCTCTGTGTATCATCCTTCCCGCCGTTGTTCTGCTCCACAAACGAAACCCAACACGGGCCTCAGCGTTTCTACGTACGTGTGTGTCTATAAACATCTCAAGGCTTGTCAGAACCTTCCGCGATTCCAACAAACCCAGCGCAAAACAGAACCAAGCCGAGCGAAGGACTCCCGCGCACGGACCGTACACCTGCTGACTTTTAGAAGCGCCAGACAGCCTTGGGAACTGCTCTCCTTTAAGTCAGTCTTGGTCAGCGCTCACCTCACCTCTTTTTCTACCTTGTCGGCCTCGCATGTAGAGGTACCACCACTCACCATTCGCTCCAGCCCGGTCTTGTTCTGCGTGTCTCCCAGCTGCTGACGCAGCAAAAAGTTTGCAATTTGGAGCTGGGCCAGTTGGTGCTGCAGCTCTTCTGCCTTCTTGATGGCATCTTCTTTCTTCTGATTTTTCGTAAGGCTTGGACCACACCAGTCCATTCTCTGCCTCTTGGCATTTTGTAATTCTCTTTCTGTCGAGTCTAAAGCCGATGTCTTTTCCAAGAGGGCATTTTTCAGATGGCCCACTACCTTTTCCAGCCCATCAGCTTTTCTTTCGGCTTTGCTCAGCTGCTGAGACAAGCTCTCGTTTTCTTCTCGCATCTCAGCCATGTATGCATAGAACTTTTCTTGCACGCGAAGGCATTGGTCACATTCTCTCAGAAACACTTGCCCATCAACCCTTTCAGATAGCTGATGTCTCCCAGGGCTCAGGTGGGAAGGGGATGAATCTGACCCCACCGTCGGTATTTGGGCTCTGACATCTTCTGCCTGTTCAAAGTTGAAGAACACAAATGGACAGCACTTAGGAAATCAGCTCAAACCAGGAGGTAGCAGCAGCATTTCATACAACCAGGCGAGGACTGTCAGCAGCTTGACAGCAGATTATCAAAGAGTTTTCAATAACTCTGCCTTAGACATTATTCCTGGAAAAGTCTTGCTTTGCAGTGGCATGGAATGTAATCCTAAAAGGAGGACTCGAATTCAAAATCTTTGGTTTGGCATACCTCCTGCCCAAAGCTCTTGCTCTCCTTGACGCCTTCTTCATCTGATGGCGACGTACGGACGGCCGACTCCAAGCAGGCGGCAGGCTCATCTACATTAAAAACACACGTTTTTGAAACCAGAGTGAGCTAACGCAGCTCCTTGATGCCTACAGTGCTTTCCCAATCATCGTGCTTGCAGAGACAATCCTAGCACAGCCACACACCCCAAACCCAGGGGGACTTGTCAAAATGCAGATTCCAGACACGTCTCTTTTCCTGCTGGGGAATTCATCTCCTCTAGCGCACACGCCTTTTCCGTGTGCCAGGGGGATGACGGCATGGCTCAAAGTGATCAGAAATGAGCCCCGAAGGAATGAGCGTCTCGAGAATTCTGCTTTCCAGGGACAAGGCCTGGCAGTGCATTTCTTCCTGGATCATCAGCCACACCACATCATCCTTTCCAAACGGCCCGTCTCCACGGCAAGCCGCCAGAAGGGCAGGCGACAGGCCTTCTCCCCATCCCTCCTCCACACCGGAGAGTCCTACCTGCTCTCCGCAGGGCGGGTGCACGCCGCCTCGCTGCAGCAGCTGCTGCCCCACGGGGAGCGCTGGATGCTGACACCCCTTTGCCTTGGCCTGGAGCAGCTTCTCCCTTCTTTTCCCGCTTGCTGGGGTCCACAGGCCGCGTGCTGCCACTGCGCCTGCGCCTGGAGAGACAAAGAGCAGAGCCAGTCGTAGGCACAGCTCATGGCAAGGAGAAGGGCCTGTTGTTGCCCGCCCTTTCCGTAGTGACCTCCCTCGAGGACGAACACCCACAGGCACAAAGCTAAGCCCCAGGGGAGGAAAAGAGCCCCGGAGCTTCCCAGGCAGCGCCCGCCTGCCTGCGCCCCGTTACCTGTCGGCCTTGTCCCGGCAGTCGGTGTCGCGCTCCTCCACCAGCGGCCGCACTGGGGCCAAGTTGCCGCTGGTGGCTGCACGGTGCAGCTCGTCCCGGCCCTCTGGCTGGAGCTCATGGCCACCGCTGCTCCTGGAGGACTCGGGACCCTCCCCTGCCCCCATGCTCCTGGCCCTCCCGCACAGCCACCGCCAGATCCTCCTCATGGCCCGGCGGGGATGGGCACTGAACCGCCTCCCCTCGCTCATCCCTGGGGAGCGCTGCCAGGCAGGACTTAGTGGGCACTGCCGGGTGCCGGCTGCCAACAGAGGAGCCAACCCCAAGGAGTGGCAGGGCACGGGCAGCTGCCTGCGGGCTGAGCCACCACCAGCAGCGATGGCAGCACCGGCACCACCAGCACCAGCTCCACCAGCGCTGCCACAAGCACCTGCTCCACTGGCAGCTCCACCAGCACCTGCACCAGCAGCACCAGCTCCACTGGCAGCACCAGCTCCACCAGTGCCACCAGCACCAGCCCACTGGCACGGCACTGACAGCACCACCAGGTTACTGTGTGTGCAGGGCCTGGGCACGAACCCCTTTTATTGGGGCCTGTGCGGTGACATCATAAAGGGCTCAATGGGGGCTGGGAGGGGCCTGGGTGCTCAGAACCTCTCTGCGTGTACACAGGCCACGTTGCCAAGGGAAACAGCCCCTGGCGCACTGTATCCAGGGACACAGGGTTGCCCAAGGCCACCTCTCCAAGGCTCCTACCTCCCTGCACGCTCTGTGGACCCCTGTCCTTGGGGTTGGCTGTCCTTGGGGTTGGGAACCACTTGGTGCCACTATGAGCAACAGTCGTTCTTGCACGCTCCTGCATTTCTCACAGGGCTAATGAGAGGCTAGCAGAAGCCAGGAGGAGCAACGGCAGTCAGAAAGCGGAGTGTGAGCAAGACCAGGGGACCAGGGGACCGAGCGTAAACCCATCGGGCTCAGGTAAGCAGCTCCAGGTGTGATTCTTCAGTGCTCGGGTGGGTTAGGGATTACGGCTGGGTTTTGCTTGGGATACTGAAAGAGCGGAAGCCTTTTCCATGTAATTCCTGGTGACGTGGAACCAGGAGAGAGAAGTTGCTTGCTTATCCCGCCGAGCATAAAGCAGGTCTTGTTAGGTGGAAACCCAAAACAGGGAGCGGGCTCTCCAGAGAAGAATTTCATAACAATGGTTCCTCTGGAGTTTCTTTCGCGGGCTTTAGAAAGCTAGTTGCCTGATGGTCAGGCATGGAAAATCTTATTTCCTCCGTTGCGTGTGTCCCTTTCATTCTTTCTGGTTTCCTCTGTGGGCTTAAATCTCTCCAGATCTTCACAGCGTCCTGTCGCAGTTGATAGTTGTCCATTGACTTTGTGGGCTCGCTCTGCTCTAGAACTAACATTGGATCTTGCTTTCTCTCTCCCAGCCACCAGCGAACGTAAAACCAGATCTGGTGGGGATTGTCCCCAGACATCTGCTCTTCCGCCAAATGTCAGCGAAGCCTGGGATATCCCTTCTGGGGCAACACTGCCCGACAGCGACATTTTGACGGAGAGTTATTAAAGTGGTAGAAAACGCTCATGAAAGTTGGTGAAAATTCTTTGCCTACCCCGTTCTGGAGAGTGAAAGCAGCCATGGAGGCCTGTAGAAAAAAGGGTTCTGCCACAGGCGGCGCCCGGAACAGCCGCCTCTCCAGGAATGGCTTTGGCAGCTCCGTCGCCCGTGGAGCCCTTGCGGGTGAGCGGTGCGGAGGAGCCCTGGAGTGCAGCTCTGTCGACCTTGCTCCCGCCTCCGGTCAGTGGCCTTGTGCGAAGCTCTGCAGGCTCGGGTGAGCCTGACTGCCAAAGCTGCAGCGAGGAGGTGCCAGCTGCGACAGGGAGGGGACGGCTCAGGGCTGTCCCCACCGCCTGTGACAGGGCTCTGCTCCCCTCCCGCTAGTGCAGGTACCACTGGGGCAGGAGGCAAGGCGTGATGGGTGCCCCAGCTGCCAAGATATGCAATTGGAACCTGTGGAGAAATGACTAAATGGGGGAGCACGGAGATAGATACAAATACGTCCTCTTTAGAAATGACACCCAGGGACAGGATGTTTAATCCGTACCTCCTGCTCTCTAGGTCTACGGAGCTGCCGGCTGGAAAGGAGCAGATGTTAACCCCGACTAGGAGAGGCCCCGCACCACAAGGGCCGGGGGAATACACCGGTGTTCCCCGTGCACAGTCTCCCCTCCCTCGGGCAGAGGGGAAAGGACCGCGGGCTCCCTGTGGCACCCGAGGGGCCGTCTGGCCCCACCTCAGGGTGTCCCATTCTCACAGGGTGTGTGTTTCAGGGCATCTCCGGAGCCCTGGATGTGCCTTTCTGGTGACCCACCCCTGCACCCTTCCAGAGACCCCTGACAAGCTCAGCCCTGAGGCGTGGCTTTCTGGAAGCAGGAGGGCAGGCCCAGCCCCAAGTCCCGAGGAAAAACTGAACAAGGCCACGGCTTTGACCTGGCTGCAAAGGAGTTAGAGGGAGCACTGAAAACGTACCAAACGTCCCTGGAGAAAAGCATTAGCCAGGATCCCTGTCTGATCCCATCTCGCAGCGGGTCTTCTGAGAACCTCCAGACCACTCTCCTTCCTCGGCACAGCAGGATGTTGATGTTCTTGAATAAAAGGGCCGAGTCCCTGCCTTGGGTCAAGGGCTGCACAGGGACTTTGATGGCCACTGAAAGGGAATGCAAGGGCTCAAACAAACGAATTTCTGACGGTTATGAAGAGTAAACTGTGATGGATGTATGAAAGCTTTGCTTGTGTTTTTCTGTATTTGTTTCTCAAGGACTCCTGACTCCTGAACTTTTTCCTGAGGTCCCTCTGTCTGTTTAGGATAGATTGAAAAGCTGGACTCCTTCGTGCACCTTTAGGGGCACCCTGGTCACCACGATGTGCTGTTGGGGACAGCCCGGACCGCTCAGTGGGGCACCCACAACCCCCTGGATGTGTCTTTCTGTGCACCCCAAGACATGCTGGGGGCTCTGGGGGGATCCTCAAATCACAGAACGGTTTGGAATGGACTTTTAAAGGTCACTTAATCCAACCCCTCTGCAATGAGCTGGGACATCTTCAACTCAATCAGGTTGCTCAGAGCCCCGTCCAGCCTGACCTTGACTGTTTCCAGGGACGGGGCATCCACGGCCTCTCCGGGCAACCTGTGCCAGTGGTTCACTACCCTCATCATAAAGAATTTCTTCCTTCTATCTAGTCTGAATCTACCCTCCTTTCGTTTAAAACCATTACCCCTTGTGCGATTGCTACAGGCCCTGCTAAAATGTTTGTCCCCATCTTTCTTACAAGCCCCCATAAGTATTGAAAGGCTGCAATAAGGTCTCCCCAGAACCTCCTCCAGGTGTCAGAGCTATCTCCACCCACCCACTGCCCTCTCCCCAGCGAGACCCAAAGAGTCACAGACAAGCAACACTGAACCTCACCTGAGCAGACACAAACATGGTGTCTTCCTTGACAGAGAAACAAGATTAGGAGACTGGCAGGGTGAAAAAAGTCAAGTTGAAAATAAAAAACCCCTCAAAGATAACTTAAGTTTCAGGAGTCCTTGCTGAAAAGTCACACCAGTGGAGAATCTCCAGCTGCAGGGGACCATCTGCCTTGGGCAAAGCTTATTTGAAATTGTTTTGAGATGGGTTTTGTACAGAGGAGCCCGAGTGGAGAACAAGATGACAAATTCCAAGCAAGTATCTTTAACTGTGCCGTCAGCACAGCTGCAAAAGAGCAGGGCAGATTGGAAAAAAAATTTTTGTTGTAATTGTGGTTGGAGCCAAGTAGGTTTTTGTGGTGGTTTAGTCCCTGCCGGGGTCTGAGACCACGCAGCCACTGCCCCTCCCCCACGAAGGGAGTGAAATACAAAGCCCCGGGGCTGAGATAAGGAGAGGTTTAATACAACAGTGCAACAGAAACTCCACAAACAACAACAATAACAATGAACAGAGCAAAATCTCTCCCATTACAGCAGTGAGAACAGAGCGATGGCATAACACACGTGTTAACCGACCGTCTCGCTTTGGCGCCCAGATGTGATGTCCGCATGGTATCTGAATAACCCGGCTAGAGCTCCCCCCCACTGCTGGGGAAACTTAACCCTAATCTGGCTAAACCAGGACATAATCCACCCCTTTATTCTATACCATGTGCGTCACATCCAGCTGCCACTTAGCAATTAGCATTAACAAAGAAAAATTAACAAAAGCTCAGTATAAGTCATGGTGTGTTTTCACCCACAATCAAGTCCCCTTGTGGTACGCATCGGACCTCTCCTGCCATACATCAGCAGCCCAGACGGGTCTGCCCTTGCGTTGCCAGTTGCCTGTTTCCATTGCTGCAACCACATCCACAGGGCACTTGCCACCACCCACGAGTCAGTGTAGAGATAGAGCTTCGGCCACTTTTCTCGCTCAGCAATCTCCAAAGCCAATTGGATGGCTTTCACCTCTGCGAACTGGCTCGATTCACCTTGTCCCTCAACAACTTCAGTGGTTTCTCGTGTGGGATGCCACACTGCAGCCTTCCGTCGTCGATGTTTTCCGACAATGTGACAAGACCCATCAGTGAACAGGGCATATCGCTTCTCCTCCTCTGGCAGCTCGTTATATGGTGGGGCCTCCACAGCACGTTTCACCTCGTGTTCTGGTGACATCCCAGAATCTTTGCTCTCTGGCCAGTTTATGATCATTTCCACTAATCCTGGGGGGGTCGAGGTTCCCTATTCGAGCCCGTTGTGTTATCAACGCAACCCATTTACTCCACGTGGCATCTGTTGCATGATGTGTTGAGGGAGCCTTTCCTTTGAACATCCATCCCAGCACCGGCAGTCGGGGTGCCAGGAGGAGCTGTGTCTCAGCGCCGACCACTTCTGAGGCAGCTCGAATTCCTTCGTACGCTGCCAGTATCTCCTTCTCAGTCAGGGTATAGTTACCTTCAGAGCCCTTGTATCCCCGGCTCCAAAAGCCTAGAGGTCGGCCTCGGGATTCCCCAGGTGCTCTCTGCCAAAGGCTCCAGGAAGGGCCATTCTCCCCGGCTGCGGTGTAGAGCACGTTCTTAATCTCCTGCCCTGCCCGGACCGGCCCAAGGGCCACTGCCTGAGTAATCTTCTGCTTAATTTGTTCAAAGGCTTGTTGTTCCTCAGGGCCCCATTTAAAATCGTTCTTCTTGCGGGTTACGTGGTAGAGAGGGCTCACAATCAGGCTGTAGTTTGGGATGTGCATCCTCCAGAACCCCACAGCGCCCAGGAAAGACTGAGTCTCGTTTTTGGTGGTTGGTGGGGCCATGGCTGTTATCTTGTTTATCACCTCCACTGGGATGTGGCGACGCCCATCTTGCCATTTTATTCCTAGGAACTGAATCTCCCTTCCAGGCCCCTTAACTTTCTGTCGCTTGATGGCAAAACCGGCCTTCAGGAGGATTTCAATTACCTTCTTTCCTTTCTCAAAGACTTCCTCAGCTGTGTCCCCCAATACAATGATATCATCAATGAACTGCAGGTGTTCTGGAGACCCACCTTTCTCCAGTGCAGTATGGACCAGTCTATGGCAAATGGCGGAGCTGTGTTTCCACCCCTGGGGCAATCGATTCCAGGTGTGCTGGATACCCCTCCAAGTGAACGCAAACTGTGGCCTGCACTCTGGTGCTATTGGGATGGAGAAAAACGCGTTAGCGATGTCAATCGTGGCGTACCACTTGGCTGCCTTCGACTCCAGCTCATACTGGAGCTCTAGCATGTCCGGCACTGCAGCACTCATCGCTGGCGTAACTTCATTCAGGCCACGGTAGTCCACGGTCAGACTCCATTCGCCATTAGGCTTTCTCACTGGCCATATAGGGCTGTTGAAAGGTGAGTGAGTCTTGCTGATCACCTTCTGGCTTTCTAGTCGACGGATCAGCTGATGGATGGGGACCAGGGAATCTCGGTTAGTGCGGTACTGCCGCCGGTGCACCGTCTTGGTGGCAATTGGCACTCGCTGCTCTTCGACCTTAAGCAACCCCACCACCGAGGGATCCTCTGAGAGGCCGGGTAAGGTGGACAATTGCTCAACCTCCTGCAGGGCAGCTATACCAAAGGCCCACTGGTACCCTTTTGGGGCTTTAAAGTACCCTCTCCTGAGGTAGTCTATACCTAGGATGCACGGGGCATCTGGGCCAGTCACAATGGGGTGCTTATGCCAGTCCTTCCCAGTTAAGCTTACTTCAGCCTTGTAAGAGTCGGTCAGAAGATCAGCATTGTCTCAACATTGTCATCAGGGACATGGACAGTGAGGTAGCTGACAACGGCCTGTTTGGAGCGCAGTTGCCGATCCCTGGAGTGGAATGTGGTGTAAAGGCTCCTGAATGCAGAACTGTGTGGCACAGGCAGTGCAGTGCTGTTCTCCTGAGCACTGACCCGAGTGGTGCAGGCAGTGCAGTGCTGTTCTCCTGAGCACTGACCCGAGTGGTGCAGGCAGTGCAGTGCTGTTCTCCTGAGCACTGACCCGAGTGGTGCAGGCAGTGCAGTGCTGTTCTTCGGTGCCTGAGCCGTGCAGTACAAAGAGTGCTGTGCTATTGTTCGGTACCTGGGCCTAGCCGGAGCTGTTGGAGATAATTGCATAGCCATTGTCAAAAAAGATGGATCGCAACTGTTGCCATAACATCGATGAAGAAACTTTGCTTCATTATAATACCAAAACATACCTCCTGGTTGAAGGTTACCCACCTCCAAGACTGACCACACCTCGGACACTCCCCCTGTGCACGCGTGATGGCCTCGCTTGAGAAGGGTGGAGAGATGATAATTGAATTCTGAGAAGGGCGGAGACCCCTGAGGCAGAGGAGGAGCAAGGTGTGTTACTGAGCATAAAAGATGACTTCTGGACAACGAAAATGGGAAGCTTCCCCACCAAGGACCACGACGATCGACGACGCAGCATCAGCTGGACCCGGGACCGTTAGGGTGTCGTGAGATCAGCGGTGGTAGCTATAACCTCTCTCCCTCCTCTCTCTAAACTTAACTCTACTTTTCTCCTTTCTTTCACCCATCTCTATTGCGTGCTGCTTCACAGGCAACACGATAAAGTTTCACTGTTTGATTACTGCTATCCCCTTTGGTGTTGGTCACCTTAATTTTGCACTTTCGAGATCGTAGCAAACGAACCATCACGAGTCCACCGAGTGGACCGTGACACACGGCTACCCACAGATCCAGATGAAGTCCGATGCACCCGGCCCATGTGGAGGACTTTGGCACGGAGCACACCCTCATCATATGCCAGTGCATTAGCAGTAATGGACTGGACAGACGAAGAGGGACCAACAGTGAATGAACTGGCTCGCCGACTATGACAATATGAAGAAAGTGTCTCTTCCCCCATCATCGCAGCTGTGAACAAATTATCTCAAGATTTCCAGCAACTTAAAGAGAACATGTCCTACTCCCCACCTGCACGGACCAGAATCTCGGCTATTAGGAGCAATCATTTCTCTACTCGAGAGAACCGGTACACACCACGGGGGAAGCCGTGGCATCGCCTGCGTGACCATGGAGAAGACATGAAGAAATGGGATGGAAAACCTACCTACCTCCTAGGAAAGCGAGGATGTGAGCTGGAGGGAAGAACAAGTACAGAACGTGGTCCTTTCAGGAGAAATGCTGCTCCGGTTTCTAGTAATCAAGTGCCCAAACAGAGCAGAAAGTTCGACTTTGCTCATGATCCTATGAGAAGAACTTCTGACTTGTATTCACAAGAAGTGAGTGATCAAGATGAGGCTGAAACCCGTGCACACCACACTAACCCATTTGTCGTTAGCAGGTTTTATGACCAACATTAGAGGGGCCCTGCCTCCAGCCAGGCGGAGGACGGGGACAACCGAGTTCACCTGACTGTGTGGATTCGATGGCCTGGCACGTCTGACCCCCAGCAGTCCAAGGCTCTAGTGGACACTGGTGCGCAATGCACCCTAATGCCATCAAATTATAAAGCAGCAGAACCCGTTTGTATTTCAGGAGTGACGGGGGGGTCTCAACAGCTGACTGTATTGGAGGCCGAGGTGAGCCTAAGTGGAAAAGAGGGGGAAAAACACCCCATTGTGACTGGCCCAGACGCTCCATGTATTCTTGGCCTAGATTATCTCAGAAGAGGGTATTTTAAGGACCCAAAAGAGTATCGGTGGGCTTTTGGTATAGCTGCCTTGGGAACAGAAGGAATTAAACAGCCGTCTGTGTTACCTGGTCTATCAGAGGACCCTTCTGTTGTGGGATTGCTGAGGGTTGAAGAACCACGGGTGCCAAGTGCCACTACAGCCGTGCACCGACGGCAATACCGCACCAGTCGAGACTCTGTAATCCCTATCCATAAACTGATTCGTCAGCTGGAGAGCCAAGGAGTCATCAGCAAGACGCGCTCCCCCTTTCACAGCCCCATATGGCCAGTGCGAAAGTCTAACGGAGAGTGGAGATTGCCAGTGGACTATCGCGGCCTGAATGAAGTCACGGCACCGCTGAGTGCTGCTGTGCCAGACGTGTTAGAACTTCAGTATGAGCTAGAGTCGAAGGCAGCCAAGTGGTACGCCACGATTGATATTGCCAAGGCTTTTTTCTCCATCCCTCTGGCAGCAGAATGCAGGCCACAGTTTGCTTTTACCTGGAGGGGTGTCCAACATACCTGGAATCGACTGCCCCAGGGGTGGAAACACAGCCCCACCATTTACCATGGACTGATCCAGACTGCACTGGAACAGGGTGAAGCCCCAGAACATTTACACTACATTGATGACATCATTATATGGGGTAATACAGCAGAAGAAGTTTTTGAGAAAGGGGAGAAAATAATCCAAATCCTTCTGAGAGCCGGTTTTGCCAGAAAGCATAGTAAAGTCAAGGGACCTGCACAAGAGATCCAGTTTTTAGGAGTAAAATGTCAAGATGGACGTTGGCAGATTCCAATGGAGGTGATTAATAAAACAACAGCGATGTCCCCACCGACTAACAGAGAGGAAACACAAGCTTTCTTGGGTGTTGTGTGTTTCTGGAGACTGCACATTCCAAATTACAGTCAGATTGTCAGCCCTCTCTATCAAGTGACTCGGAAAAAGAATGATTTTGTATGGGGCCTGGAGCAGCGACAGGCTTTTGAGCAAATTAAACAGGAAATAGTTCATGCAGTAGCTCTCGGGCAGTCCGGGCAGGACAAGATGTTAAAAATGTGCTCTACACTGCAGCCGGGAAGAACGGCCCTACCTGGAGTCTCTGGCAGGGAGCACCAGGGGAGACTCGGGGTCAACCCCCGGGGATTTGGAGTCGGGGATACAGAGGATCAGAAGAGCGCTATACTCCGACCGAAAAGGAGATACTGGCAGCATGTGAAGGGGTCGGAGCTGCTTCAGAGGTGATCGGGACTGAAGCACAGCTCCTCCTGGCTCCCCGACTGCCAGTGCTGGGCTGGGTGTTCAAAGGGAGTGTCCCCTCTACACACCGTGCAACTGATGCCACGTGGAGTAAATGGGTCACGTTAATCACACAACGGGCTCGAATAGGGAGCCCCAGCCATCCGGGAATACTGGAAGTGATCACAAATTGGCCAGAAGGCAAAGATTTTGGAATGGCGCCAGAGGAAGAGGTAGCCCGTGCTGAAGAGGCCCCACCACATACTAAACTACTGGATAAGGAGAAGCGATGTGCCCTGTGTACCGACGGGTCCTGTCGCATTGTGGGGAAACTTCGAAGGTGGAAGGCAGCTGTATGGAGCCCCACACGATGGGTTGCTGAAGCTGCTGAAGGAGAAGGTGAATCGAGTCAGTTCACAGAGGTGAAAGCTGTCCAGCTGGCCTTGGATATCGCTGAGCGAGAAAAGTGGCCGGTGCTCTGTCTCTGCACTGACTCATGGATGGTGGGAAATGCGCTGTGGGGGTGGTTACAGCAGTGGAAACGGAGCAACTGGCAGCGCAGAGGCAAACCCGTCTGGGCTGCTGGATGATGGCGAGATATTGCTGCTGGGGTAGAGAATCTGGCTGTGAAAGTACCTCGTGTAGACGCTCATGTACCCAAGAGCTGGGCCACTGAAGAACATCAGAACAACCAACGGGCGGATCAGGCTGCCAAGATCAAGGTGTCTCAAGTAGATCTGGACTGGCACCATAAGGGTGAACAATTTATGGCTCGCTGGGCCCATGACTCCTCAGGCCCTCAGGGAAGAGATGGAATGTATAGATGGGCTCGTGACCGAGGGGTGGACTTAACCATGGATGCTATTGCACAGGTGATCCATGAATGTGAGACATGTGCTGCGATCAAGCAACCAAACGGTTAAAGCCCCTTTGGTATGGAGGACTATGGTCAAAATATAAATATGGGGAGGCCTGGCAGATTGATTATATCACGTTCACTACCATGCAGCAGCCTCTGGGAAAATTGAGCGATACAATGGATTGCTGAAAACTGCACTGAGAGCAATGGGGGGTGGAACTTTCAAACACTGGGACGTGCACTTAGCAAAAGCCACCTGGTTAGTCAGTCCCAGAGGATCTGCCAAGCAAGCTGGCCCTGCTCAATCAAACCTCCTACATACCGTGGATGGGGATAAAGCCCCTGCAGTGCGCATTAGGAATGTGTTGGGGAAGACCGTCTGGGTTACTCCTGCAGTGGGTAAAGGTAAACCCATGTGTAGGATTACTTTCGCCCAAGGACCTGGGTGCACTTGGTGGGTAATGCAGAGGGATGGAGAAGTCCGATGTGTGCCTCGGGGAGATTTGATTTTAGGTGAGAATAGCCAATGAACCGAACTGACAAATAACACTGTTATGGCAATTGGTGCCTTGCAACATCCCCATGCCACATGCAAAGCCTCCTGCTCCACCGACTGAGCCAACTCTGCCTCATTCCTCCAGCCTTATAGACTGTCATGAGAGATGGAACCCGAAGTTATGGACTAAATGAACTCAGCAGACATTGTGGAAGGATGGCCCATAGACTAAGGGAGTGATATCTGTGAGACCTGGGAAAGAAGGGGGTGGTGATTCCTTAGGATGTATTTGGAAACCTGAGCATAATGTCAGTGGTATGGAATAAGGGGTGGAGACTGTCCTGGTTTCGACCAGGATGGAGTTATTTTTCATTGGAGTGATGTCATGCTCACAGATATAGGGGGCCGGGCTCTCTCGGGAAGGCGCGGGATTTTCGGGTCTGGCCCGGCTGTGTGTGGCTGTGGGGGCGGTCACCGCGCTCGGTAAGCCACTGCTGCATTTTGCCCATTTCTTTGTGGACTCGCTATTTTTACTTTTGTTCTCTTGTTATATTTAGTAAATTCTTCTCTTTTTTTATTCAACCTATGAATTATTTCTTTGTTTGTCCCTCCCCTATTTCACCAGAGAGTGGGAGTGGAGGTGAACGGCGGGCCACGTGGCGTCTGGCTACCGGCTGAATTCAAACCTCAACACATGTGCACAGGCCAGGAGCAGGGCGCTCAACTCCTGCTTGTCCTTTGCTCTCTCCAGCTCGAGAGCCTGCGCTCTAAGATCTGCTCCAGGTCGTTTCTCCAAGAGGCGACAGCGGTGTTGATCTCTTCTACTCTGGCTTCAGCGGCTGCCTGTACCTACAAGAGAAGATGCAACTTCAAGAAACAGGAAGACAAAGACAATGCCCACCCCTCTCAACAAACCTGCTCTTTCTGCCGCTTTTACAGAAAAGCTCTTAAACAGCCTAAACGCTGTCTGCACGAGGAGCAGCAAAACGGCTGCGTGTTTTTCACGCGCACTGGTGCCACGACACACGACACACAGACTCTGGCGCAGCCTTTTGCAGCTCCCCGGCTTCCCTACGGGAAAGCCAAACCCACAGCACTAACAAAGAGAACCACGTGCCCGAGACAAAACACCTAAAAGTCGTGACCGCAGCCACAAATGGACGCAACGCCGACCACAGATACAAATGGAACATGAACTGACCTCCAAACGTAGACTCAGATATTGCTTCTCTTCCGGCGCTGTTGTGGTGTGACCCGCGCCAGGAGTCGCCAAGCGAGCTGACAGACTTGTCACCGTCTGTCCCATCTCCTTATTTAGAGCTTCGAGCTGCAGAGATTTTTGGGACTGCAGCTCCAGCTGTGCGGAGAGTTCGCACGCCTGTATGTGGGGAAAAACAATCTGCCTTGAGCAGAGGGGTCTCAAATCTCGGTGAAACTCCATCCAACGGATGCATCGAGATCATGGCTGTCAGTGCCCTGAGTTTGTATTTCAACCCAGGGAAAAGGCGCTTGGATTTCTGAAAGTAAGTGCGCCTTTCAAGCCCTTGCCAACAAGACTGCTCCAGCTTCCACCCGTCCCTCCTTTCCAGAAAGGCTCCGTGGCAAAGGCGCTCCACTCCTCCTGCAGCATCATAGCACGTCCGTGCCTCTGGAGATGCTCTTTGGCATTTCACCGCGGTCACTGCCTTTCATTTGGCTTCCACCACGCTCCTGTCGTGCCCCGTCCCTTCTCCCACGCACACCCCTGTGCTAATGGCTGGGGAGGACAGTGCGGGCGGAGGGACAAGAGCTTCAAGGCCTTCCTTAGAGGGCGGGCGAAGCCTGGCTTATGAGACAACGGCAAACCAAGGTCACTTCCCTTGCCCCCAACCACCACTGCCAGAGAACTAGACACCATCTTTGTGCAGAGATCGACAGAGGAAAAACCTTGCAGGGAGAACAACCAAGGCCAGAGACATCAGGGGGCACGTGGCTTGTGGTTTCATCTCACGGCCACAACGTTTGGACGGTGTGGGAACAGAAGCGAGACTCGGAAGAGCACAGCTGCTTTGTTCTTCCCCACCCACATGCTGCCCCCAAGCCACTGCTTTGCCCCTCAGCCTCGAAACAAGCCCCCTGAAGAGCCGCATCAGCTTTGCAAGGCGAGAGGGCAGGAGAAAGGAGCTAAAAGCACCCTCTAGTCTGACGCTCGTGACGTCCGCAGACAAATCTCTCCTGGATTTGTTCCCAGAATATTGTCTGCTGAAGGAAAAGAACACTTCAAAGACATGAACATGTTGACAGCCTTTGCATACCTTGGCCTTAGCCTTGTCCAGGTCCTCCTGCAAGTGGGAGTTCTCTGCCTTCAGGCGATTGCACTGGTGCGTCGAAGCGTTCAGTGCAGTTTCTGCTGTGTGCTGCTTTCTGACAGCATCAGCGAGCTCTCCTTGCAGCTGTGCCTCTGTTCTCTAGGGAAACAACGGCACAGGAGTGCAAATTAAAAGAAGCCCAAGTGCGTAGTTTTACTTCCAGTTACTAGTTCACAGGCCGAGATCACTTTTCTAAGTGCATCGCAAAGCAAAGCCATCGCATCCACGGGCAGAAGAGGGCATCTGCACAGCTGATGGTCTCCAGCCACCCCTGGCGAGCGAAGACAGCTCCAGAAATGTCATCTCTTGGGGAAGATTTCTGTCTCCCAGCACGTTCTCCTCGGAAGATGCCGAGACTGTGCCTTTGTGGGGTTTGGCTTGTTCCTTAAGTTAATGCTAAAATCTAACGGGATGCCAACGCGGGAGCTGTCGTTGGACTGCAGCCCTTTCTCCAGCGACCCGAGCCAAGGCTTCCTAGAGCCAGCTCTGTGTATCATCCTTCCCGCCGTTGTTCTGCTCCACAAACGAAACCCAACACGGGCCTCAGCGTTTCTACGTACGTGTGTGTCTATAAACATCTCAAGGCCTGTCAGAACCTTCCGCGATTCCAACAAACCCAGCGCAAAACAGAACCAAGCCGAGCGAAGGACTCCCGCGCACGGACCGTACACCTGCTGACTTTTAGAAGCGCCAGACAGCCTTGGGAACTGCTCTCCTTTAAGTCAGTCTTGGTCAGCGCTCACCTCACCTCTTTTTCTACCTTGTCGGCCTCGCATGTAGAGGCACCACCACTCACCATTTGTTCCGGGAGGTTGTTGTTCTGCGCGTCTCCCAGCTGCTGACGCAGCAAAAAGTTTTCACTTTGGAGCTGTGCCAGTTGGTGCTGCAGCTCTTCTGCCTTCTTGATGGCGTCTTCTGTCTTCTGCTCTTTAAGAAGGCATACACCATACCACTCCAGGCTTAGACCACACCAGTGCAGTGTCTGCCTCTTGCTCTCTTGTAATTCTCTTTCTGTCCATTCTAAAGCCGATGTCTTTTCCAAGAGGGCATTTTTCAGTTGCTCCACTTCCTTTTCCAGCCCATCAGCTTTTCTTTCGGCTTTGCTCAGCTGCCGAGACAAGCTCTTGTTTTCTTCTCGCATCTCAGCCATGTCCTCATGGAGCTTTCCTTGCACGCGAAGGCATTGGTGACATTCTCTCAGAAACACTTGTGCCTTGACCCTTTCAGATGGCTGATGTGTCCCAGGGCTCAGGTGGGAAGGGGATGAATCTGACCCCACCGTCGGTATTTGGGCTCTGGCATCTTCTGCCTGTTCAAAGTTGAAGAACACAAATGGACAGCACTTAGGAAATCAGCTCAAACCAGGAGGTAGCAGCAGCATTTCATACAACCAGGCGAGGACTGTCAGCAGCTTGACAGCAGATTATCAAAGAGTTTTCAATAACTCTGCCTTAGACATTATTCATGGAAAAGTCTTGCTTTGCAGTAGCATGGAACGTAATCCTAAATGGAGGACTCGAATTGAAAATCTTTGGTTTGGCATACCTCCTGCCCAAAGCTCTTGCTCTCCTTGACGCCTTCTTCATCTGATGGCGACGTACGGACGGCCGACTCCAAGCAGGCGGCAGGCTCATCTACATTAAAAACACACGTTTTTGAAACCAGGGTGAGCTAACACAGCTCCTTGATGCCTACAGTGCTTTCCCAATCATCGTGCTTGCAGAGACAATCCTAGCACAGCCACACACCCCAAACCCAGGGGGACTTGTCAAAATGCAGATTCCAGACACGTCTCTTTTCCTGCTGGGGAATTCGTCTCCTCTAGCGCACACGCCTTTTCCGTGTGCCAGGGGGATGACGGCATGGCTCAAAGTGATCAGAAATGAGCCCCGAAGGAATGAGCGTCTCGAGAATTCTGCTTTCCAGGGACAAGGCCTGGCAGTGCATTTTTTCCTGGATCATCAGCCACACCACATCATCCTTTCCAAACGGCCCGTCTCCACGGCAAGCCGCCAGAAGGGCAGGCGACAGGCCTTCTCCCCATCCCTCCTCCACACCGGAGAGTCCTACCTGCTCTCCGCAGGGCGGGTGCACGCCGCCTCGCTGCAGCAGCTGCTGCCCCACGGGGAGCGCTGGATGCTGACACCCCTTTGCCTTGGTCTGGAGCAGCTTCTCCCTTCTTCTCCCGCTTGCTGGGGTCCACAGGCCGCGCGCTGCCACTGCGCCTGCGCCTGGAGAGACAAAGAGCAGAGCCAGTCGTAGGCACAGCTCACGGCAAGGAGAAGGGCCTGTTGTTGCCCGCCCTTTCCGTAGTGACCTCCCTCGAGGACGAACACCCACAGGCACAAAGCTAAGCCCCAGGGGAGGAAAAGAGCCCCAGAGCTTCCCAGGCAGTGCCCGCCTGCCTGCGCCCCGTTACCTGTCGGCCTTGTCCCGGCAGTCGGTGTCGTGCTCCTCCACCAACAGCCACGCTGGGACCAAGTTGCCGCTGGTGGCTGCACGGTGCAGCTCGTCCGAGGCCTCCGGCTGGAGCTCATGGCCACCGCTGCTCCTGGAGGACTCGGGACCCTCCCCTGCCCCCATGCTCCTGGCCCTCCTGCACAGCCACCGCCAGATCCTCCTCATGGCCCGGCGGGGATGGGCACTGAACCGCCTCCCCTCGCTCATCCCTGGGGAGCGCTGCCAGGCAGGACTTAGTGGGCACTGCCGGGTGCCGGCTGCCAACAGAGGAGGCAACCCCAATGAGTGGCAGGGCACGGGCAGCTGCCTGCGGGCTGAGCCACCACCAGCAGCGATGGCAGCACCGGCACCACCAGCACCAGCTCCACCAGCGCTGCCACCAGCAGCAGCTCCACCAGCACCTGCACCAGCAGCACCAGCTCCACTCGCAGCACCAGCTCCACCAGTGCCACCAGCACCAGCCCACTGGCACAGCACTGGCAGCACCACCAGGTACTGTGTGTGCAGGGCCTGGGCACGAACGCCTTTTATGGGGGGCCATGCGCTGACATCATAAAGGGCTCAATGGGGGCTGGGAGGGGCCTGGGTGCTCAGAACCTCTCTGCGTGTACACAGGCCACGTTGCCAAGGGAAACAGCCCCTGGCGCACTGTATCCAGGGACACAGGGTTGCCCAAGG
Organism: Strix aluco; assembly: GCF_031877795.1. NCBI lineage: Eukaryota > Metazoa > Chordata > Aves > Strigiformes > Strigidae > Strix > Strix aluco. The sequence continues at coordinate 8,935,384 of NC_133952.1, read as the reverse complement.
CCACCTCTCCAAGGCTCCCACCTCCCTGCACGCTCTGTGGATCCCTGTCCTTGGGGTTGTCTTCTCTGTTGGCAGCCGGCACCCGGCAGTGCCTACTAAGTCCTGCCTGGCAGCGCTCCCCAGGGATGAGCGAGGGGAGGCGGTTCAGTGCCCATCCCCGCCAGGCCATGAGGAGGATCTGGCGGTGGCTGTGCAGGAGGGCCAGGAGCATGGGGGCAGGGGAGGGTCCCGAGTCCTCCAGGAGCAGCGGTGGCCATGAGCTCCAGCCGGAGGGCCGGGACGAGCTGCACCGTGCAGCCACCAGCGGCAACTTGACCCCAGCGCGGCCGCTGGTGGAGGAGCGCGACACCGACTGCCGGGACAAGGCCGACAGGTAACGGGGCGCAGGCAGGCGGGCGCTGCCTGGGAAGCTCCGGGGCTCTTTTCCTCCCCTGGGGCTTAGCTTTGTGCCTGTGGGTGTTCGTCCTCGAGGGAGGTCACTACGGAAAGGGCGGGCAACAACAGGCCCTTCTCCTTGCCGTGAGCTGTGCTTACGACTGGCTCTGCTCTTTGTCTCTCCAGGCGCAGGCGCAGTGGCAGCGCGCGGCCTGTGGACCCCAGCAAGCGGGAGAAGAAGGGAGAAGCTGCTCCAGACCAAGGCAAAGGGGTGTCAGCATCCAGCGCTCCCCGTGGGGCAGCAGCTGCTGCAGCGAGGCGGCGTGCACCCGCCCTGCGGAGAGCAGGTAGGACTCTCCGGTGTGGAGGAGGGATGGGGAGAAGGCCTGTCGCCTGCCCTTCTGGCGGCTTGCCGTGGAGACGGGCCGTTTGGAAAGGATGATGTGGTGTGGCTGATGATCCAGGAAAAAATGCACTGCCAGGCCTTGTCCCTGGAAAGCAGAATTCTCGAGACGCTCATTCCTTCGGGGCTCATTTCTGATCACTTTGAGCCATCCCGTCATCCCCCTGGCACACGGAAAAGGCGTGTGCGCTAGAGGAGACGAATTCCCCAGCAGGAAAAGAGACGTGTCTGGAATCTGCATTTTGACAAGTCCCCCTGGGTTTGGGGTGTGTGGCTGTGCTAGGATTGTCTCTGCAAGCACGATGATTGGGAAAGCACTGTAGGCATCAAGGAGCTGTGTTAGCTCACCCTGGTTTCAAAAACGTGTGTTTTTAATGTAGATGAGCCTGCCGCCTGCTTGGAGTCGGCCGTCCGTACGTCGCCATCAGATGAAGAAGGCGTCAAGGAGAGCAAGAGCTTTGGGCAGGAGGTATGCCAAACCAAAGATTTTGAATTCGAGTCCTCCTTTTAGGATTACGTTCCATGCCACTGCAAAGCAAGACTTTTCCAGGAATAATGTCTAAGGCAGAGTTATCGAAAACTCTTTGATAATCTGCTGTCAAGCTGCTGACAGTCCTCGCCTGGTTGTATGAAATGCTGCTGCTACCTCCTGGTTTGAGCTGATTTCCTAAGTGCTGTCCATTTGTGTTCTTCAACTTTGAACAGGCAGAAGATGTCAGAGCCCAAATACCGACGGTGGGGTCAGATTCATCCCCTTCCCACCTGAGCCCTGGGAGACATCAGCCATCTGAAAGGGTCGATGGGCAAGTGTTTCTGAGAGAATGTCACCAATGCCTTCGCGTGCAAGGAAAGCTCCATGAGGACATGGCTGAGATGCGAGAAGAAAACAAGAGCTTGTCTCGGCAGCTGAGCAAAGCCGAAATAAAAGCTGATGGGCTGGAAAAGGAAGTGGAGCAACTGAAAAATGCCCTCTTGGAAAAGACATCGGCTTTAGACCAGACAGAAAGAGAATTACAAGAGAGCAAGAGGCAGACACTGCACTGGTATGGTGTATGCCTTCTTAAAGAGCAGAAGAGAGAAGATGCCATCAAGAAGGCAGAAGAGCTGCAGCACCAACTGGCCCAGCTCCAAAGTGAAAACGTTTTGCTGCGTCAGCAGCTGGGAGACGCGCAGAACAACAGCTGCCTGGAACAAATGGTGAGTGGTGGTGCCTCTACGTGCGAAGCCGACAAGGTAGAAAAAGAGGTGAGGTGAGCGCTGACCAAGACTGACTTAAAGGAGAGCAGTTCCCAAGGCTGTCTGGCGCTTCTAAAAGTCAGCAGGTGTACGGTCCGTGCGCGGGAGTCCTTCGCTCGGCTTGGTTCTGTTTTGTGCTGGGTTTGTTGGAATCGCAGAAGGTTCTGACAAGCCTTGAGATGTTTATAGACACAGACGTACGTAGAAACGCTGAGGCCCGCGTTGGGTTTCGTTTGTGGAGCAGAACAACGGCGGGAAGGATGATACACAGAGCTGGCTCTAGGAAGCCTTGGCTCGGGTCGCTGGAGAAAGGGCTGCAGTCCAACGACAGCTCCCGCGTTGGCATCCCGTTAGATTTTAGCATTAACTTAAGGAACAAGCCAAACCCCACAAAGGCACAGTCTCGGCATCTTCCGAGGAGAACATGCTGGGAGACAGAAATCTTCCCCAAGAGATGACATTTCTGGAGCTGTCTTCACTCGCCAGGGGTGGCTGGAGACCATCAGCTGTGCAGATGCCCTCTTCTGCCCGTGGATGCGATGGCTTTGCTTTGCGATGCACTTAGAAAAGTGATCTCGGCCTGTGAACTAGTAACTGGAAGTAAAACTACGCACTTGGGCTTCTTTTAATTTGTACTCCTGTGCCGTTGTTTCCCTAGAGAAGAGAGGCACAGCTGCAAGGAGAGCTCGCTGATGCTGTCAGAAAGCAGCACACAGCAGAAACTGCACTGAACGCTTCCACGCACCAGTGAAATCACCTGAAGGCAGAGAACTCCCACTTGCAGGAGGACCTGGACAAGGCTAAGGCCAAGGTATGCAAAGGCTGTCAACATGTTCATGTCTTTGAAGTGTTCTTTTCCTTCAGCAGACAATATTCTGGGAACAAATCCAGGAGAGATTTGTCTGCGGACGTCACGAGCGTCAGACTAGAGGGTGCTTTTAGCTCCTTTCTCCTGCCCTCTCGCCTTGCAAAGCTGATGCGGCTCTTCAGGGGGCTTGTTTCGAGGCTGAGGGGCAAAGCAGTGGCTTGTGGGCAGCATGTGGGTGGGGAAGAACAAAGCAGCTGTGCTCTTCTGAGTCTCACTTCTGTTCCCACACTGTCCAAACGTTGTGGCCGTGAGATGAAACCACAAGCCACGTGCCCCCAGATGTCTCTGGCCTTGGTTGTTCTCCCTGCAAGGTTTTTCCTCTGTCGATCTCTGCACAAAGATGGTGTCTAGTTCCCTGGCAGTGGTGGTTGGGGGCAAGGAAAGTGACCTTGGTTTGCCGTTGTCTCATAAGCCAGGCTTCGCCCTCCCTCTAAGGAAGGCCTTGAAGCTCTTGTCCCTCCGCCCGCACTGTCCTCCCCAGCCATTAGCACAGGGGTGTGCGTGGGAGAAGGGACGGGGCACGACAGGAGCGTGGTGGAAGCCAAATGAAAGGCAGCGACCGCGGTGAAATGCCAAAGAGCATCTCCAGAGGCACAGACGTGCTATGATGCTGCAGGAGGAGTGGAGCGCCTTTGCCACGGAGCCTTTCTGGAAAGGAGGGACGGGTGGAAGCTGGAGCAGTCTTGTTGGCAAGGGCTTGAAAGGCGCACTTACTTTCAGGAATCCAAGCGCCTTTTCCCTGGGTTGAAATACAAACTCAGGGCACTGACGGCCATGATCTCGATGCATCCGTTGGATGGAGTTTCACCGAGATTTGAGACCCCTCTGCTCAAGGCAGATTGTTTTTCCCCACATACAGGCGTGCGAACTCTCCGCACAGCTGGAGCTGCAGTCCCAAAAATCTCTGCAGCTCGAAGCTCTAAATAAGGAGATGGGACAGACGGTGACAACTCTGTCAGCTCGCTTGGCGACTCCTGGCGCGGGTCACACCACAACAGCGCCGGAAGAGAAGCAATATCTGAGTCTACGTTTGGAGGTCAGTTCATGTTCCATTTGTATCTGTGGTCGGCGTTGCGTCCATTTGTGGCTGCGGTCACGACTTTTAGGTGTTTTGTCTCGGGCACGTGGTTCTCTTTGTTAGTGCTGTGGGTTTGGCTTTCCCGTAGGGAAGCCGGGGAGCTGCAAAAGGCTGCGCCAGAGTCTGTGTGTCGTGTGTCGTGGCACCAGTGCGCGTGAAAAACACGCAGCCGTTTTGCTGCTCCTCGTGCAGACAGCGTTTAGGCTGTTTAAGAGCTTTTCTGTAAAAGTGGTGGAAAGAGCAGGTTTGTTGAGAGGGGTGGGCATTGTCTCTGTCTTCCTGTTTCTTGAAGTTGCATCTTCTCTTGTAGGTACAGGCAGCCGCTAGAGCCAGAATTGAAGAGATCAAGACCACTGTCGCCTCTTGGAGAAACGACCTGGAGCAGATCTTAGAGCGCAGGCTCTCGAGCTGGAGAGAGCAAAGGACAAGCAGGAGTTGAGCGCCCTGCTCCTGGCCTGTGCACATGTGTTGAGGTTTGAATTCAGCCGGTAGCCAGACGCCACGTGGCCCGCCGTTCACCTCCACTCCCACTCTCTGGTGAAATAGGGGAGGGACAAACAAAGAAATAATTCATAGGTTGAATAAAAAAAGAGAAGAATTTACTAAATATAACAAGAGAACAAAAGTAAAAATAGCGAGTCCACAAAGAAATGGGCAAAATGCAGCAGTGGCTTACCGAGCGCGGTGACCGCCCCCACAGCCACACACAGCCGGGCCAGACCCGAAAATCCCGCGCCTTCCCGAGAGAGCCCGGCCCCCTATATCTGTGAGCATGACATCACTCCAATGAAAAATAACTCCATCCTGGTCGAAACCAGGACAGTCTCCACCCCTTATTCCATACCACTGACATTATGCTCAGGTTTCCAAATACATCCTAAGGAATCACCACCCCCTTCTTTCCCAGGTCTCACAGATATCACTCCCTTAGTCTATGGGCCATCCTTCCACAATGTCTGCTGAGTTCATTTAGTCCATAACTTCGGGTTCCATCTCTCATGACAGTCTATAAGGCTGGAGGAATGAGGCAGAGTTGGCTCAGTCGGTGGAGCAGGAGGCTTTGCATGTGGCATGGGGATGTTGCAAGGCACCAATTGCCATAACAGTGTTATTTGTCAGTTCGGTTCATTGGCTATTCTCACCTAAAATCAAATCTCCCCGAGGCACACATCGGACTTCTCCATCCCTCTGCATTACCCACCAAGTGCACCCAGGTCCTTGGGCGAAAGTAATCCTACACATGGGTTTACCTTTACCCACTGCAGGAGTAACCCAGACGGTCTTCCCCAACACATTCCTAATGCGCACTGCAGGGGCTTTATCCCCATCCACGGTATGTAGGAGGTTTGATTGAGCAGGGCCAGCTTGCTTGGCAGATCCTCTGGGACTGACTAACCAGGTGGCTTTTGCTAAGTGCACGTCCCAGTGTTTGAAAGTTCCACCCCCCATTGCTCTCAGTGCAGTTTTCAGCAATCCATTGTATCGCTCAATTTTCCCAGAGGCTGCTGCATGGTAGTGAACGTGATATAATCAATCTGCCAGGCCTCCCCATATTTATATTTTGACCATAGTCCTCCATACCAAAGGGGCTTTAACCGTTTGGTTGCTTGATCGCAGCACATGTCTCACATTCATGGATCACCTGTGCAATAGCATCCATGGTTAAGTCCACCCCTCGGTCACGAGCCCATCTATACGTTCCATCTCTTCCCTGAGGGCCTGAGGAGTCATGGGCCCAGCGAGCCATAAATTGTTCACCCTTATGGTGCCAGTCCAGATCTACTTGAGACACCTTGATCTTGGCAGCCTGATCCGCCCGTTGGTTGTTCTGATGTTCTTCAGTGGCCCAGCTCTTGGGTACATGAGCGTCTACACGAGGTACTTTCACAGCCAGATTCTCTACCCCAGCAGCAATATCTCGCCATCATCCAGCAGCCCAGACGGGTTTGCCTCTGCGCTGCCAGTTGCTCCGTTTCCACTGCTGTAACCACCCCCACAGCGCATTTCCCACCATCCATGAGTCAGTGCAGAGACAGAGCACCGGCCACTTTTCTCGCTCAGCGATATCCAAGGCCAGCTGGACAGCTTTCACCTCTGTGAACTGACTCGATTCACCTTCTCCTTCAGCAGCTTCAGCAACCCATCGTGTGGGGCTCCATACAGCTGCCTTCCACCTTCGAAGTTTCCCCACAATGCGACAGGACCCGTCGGTACACAGGGCACATCGCTTCTCCTTATCCAGTAGTTTAGTATGTGGTGGGGCCTCTTCAGCACGGGCTACCTCTTCCTCTGGCGCCATTCCAAAATCTTTGCCTTCTGGCCAATTTGTGATCACTTCCAGTATTCCCGGATGGCTGGGGCTCCCTATTCGAGCCCGTTGTGTGATTAACGTGACCCATTTACTCCACGTGGCATCAGTTGCACGGTGTGTAGAGGGGACACTCCCTTTGAACACCCAGCCCAGCACTGGCAGTCGGGGAGCCAGGAGGAGCTGTGCTTCAGTCCCGATCACCTCTGAAGCAGCTCCGACCCCTTCACATGCTGCCAGTATCTCCTTTTCGGTCGGAGTATAGCGCTCTTCTGATCCTCTGTATCCCCGACTCCAAATCCCCGGGGGTTGACCCCGAGTCTCCCCTGGTGCTCCCTGCCAGAGACTCCAGGTAGGGCCGTTCTTCCCGGCTGCAGTGTAGAGCACATTTTTAACATCTTGTCCTGCCCGGACTGCCCGAGAGCTACTGCATGAACTATTTCCTGTTTAATTTGCTCAAAAGCCTGTCGCTGCTCCAGGCCCCATACAAAATCATTCTTTTTCCGAGTCACTTGATAGAGAGGGCTGACAATCTGACTGTAATTTGGAATGTGCAGTCTCCAGAAACACACAACACCCAAGAAAGCTTGTGTTTCCTCTCTGTTAGTCGGTGGGGACATCGCTGTTGTTTTATTAATCACCTCCATTGGAATCTGCCAACGTCCATCTTGACATTTTACTCCTAAAAACTGGATCTCTTGTGCAGGTCCCTTGACTTTACTATGCTTTCTGGCAAAACCGGCTCTCAGAAGGATTTGGATTATTTTCTCCCCTTTCTCAAAAACTTCTTCTGCTGTATTACCCCATATAACGATGTCATCAATGTAGTGTAAATGTTCTGGGGCTTCACCCTGTTCCAGTGCAGTCTGGATCAGTCCATGGTAAATGGTGGGGCTGTGTTTCCACCCCTGGGGCAGTCGATTCCAGGTATGTTGGACACCCCTCCAGGTAAAAGCAAACTGTGGCCTGCATTCTGCTGCCAGAGGGATGGAGAAAAAAGCCTTGGCAATATCAATCGTGGCGTACCACTTGGCTGCCTTCGACTCTAGCTCATACTGAAGTTCTAACACGTCTGGCACAGCAGCACTCAGCGGTGCCGTGACTTCATTCAGGCCGCGATAGTCCACTGGCAATCTCCACTCTCCGTTAGACTTTCGCACTGGCCATATGGGGCTGTGAAAGGGGGAGCGCGTCTTGCTGATGACTCCTTGGCTCTCCAGCTGACGAATCAGTTTATGGATAGGGATTACAGAGTCTCGACTGGTGCGGTATTGCCGTCGGTGCACGGCTGTAGTGGCACTTGGCACCCGTGGTTCTTCAACCCTCAGCAATCCCACAACAGAAGGGTCCTCTGATAGACCAGGTAACACAGACGGCTGTTTAATTCCTTCTGTTCCCAAGGCAGCTATACCAAAAGCCCACCGATACTCTTTTGGGTCCTTAAAATACCCTCTTCTGAGATAATCTAGGCCAAGAATACATGGAGCGTCTGGGCCAGTCACAATGGGGTGTTTTTCCCCCTCTTTTCCACTTAGGCTCACCTCGGCCTCCAATACAGTCAGCTGTTGAGACCCCCCCGTCACTCCTGAAATACAAACGGGTTCTGCTGCTTTATAATTTGATGGCATTAGGGTGCATTGCGCACCAGTGTCCACTAGAGCCTTGGACTGCTGGGGGTCAGACGTGCCAGGCCATCGAATCCACACAGTCAGGTGAACTCGGTTGTCCCCGTCCTCCGCCTGGCTGGAGGCAGGGCCCCTCTAATGTTGGTCATAAAACCTGCTAACGACAAATGGGTTAGTGTGGTGTGCACGGGTTTCAGCCTCATCTTGATCACTCACTTCTTGTGAATACAAGTCAGAAGTTCTTCTCATAGGATCATGAGCAAAGTCGAACTTTCTGCTCTGTTTGGGCACTTGATTACTAGAAACCGGAGCAGCATTTCTCCTGAAAGGACCACGTTCTGTACTTGTTCTTCCCTCCAGCTCACATCCTCGCCTCCCTAGGAGGTAGGTAGGTTTTCCATCCCATTTCTTCATGTCTTCTCCATGGTCACGCAGGCGATGCCACGGCTTCCCCCGTGGTGTGTACCGGTTCTCTCGAGTAGAGAAATGATTGCTCCTAATAGCCGAGATTCTGGTCCGTGCAGGTGGGGAGTAGGACATGTTCTCTTTAAGTTGCTGGAAATCTTGAGATAATTTGTTCACAGCCGCGATGATGGGGGAAGAGACACTTTCTTCATATTGTCATAGTCGGCGAGCCAGTTCATTCGCTGTTGGTCCCTCTTCGTCTGTCCAGTCCATTACTGCTAATGCACTGGCATATGATGAGGGTGTGCTCCGTGCTAAAGTCCTCCACATGGGCCGGGTGCATCGGACTTCGTCTGGATCTGTGGGTAGCCGTGTGTCACGGTCCACTCGGTGGACTCGTGATGGTTCGTTTGCTACGATCTCGAAAGTGCAAAATTAAGGTGACCAACACCAAAGGGGATAGCAGTAATCAAACAGTGAAACTTTATCGTGTTGCCTGTGAAGCAGCACGCAATAGAGATGGGTGAAAGAAAGGAGAAAAGTAGAGTTAAGTTTAGAGAGAGGAGGGAGAGAGGTTATAGCTACCACCGCTGATCTCACGACACCCTAACGGTCCCGGGTCCAGCTGATGCTGCGTCGTCGATCGTCGTGGTCCTTGGTGGGGAAGCTTCCCATTTTCGTTGTCCAGAAGTCATCTTTTATGCTCAGTAACACACCTTGCTCCTCCTCTGCCTCAGGGGTCTCCGCCCTTCTCAGAATTCAATTATCATCTCTCCACCCTTCTCAAGCGAGGCCATCACGCGTGCACAGGGGGAGTGTCCGAGGTGTGGTCAGTCTTGGAGGTGGGTAACCTTCAACCAGGAGGTATGTTTTGGTATTATAATGAAGCAAAGTTTCTTCATCGATGTTATGGCAACAGTTGAGATCCATCTTTTTTGACAATGGCTATGCAATTATCTCCAACAGCTCCGGCTAGGCCCAGGTACCGAACAATAGCACAGCACTCTTTGTACTGCACGGCTCAGGCACCGAAGAACAGCACTGCACTGCCTGCACCACTCGGGTCAGTGCTCAGGAGAACAGCACTGCACTGCCTGCACCACATGGGTCAGTGCTCAGGAGAACAGCACTGCACTGCCTGCACCACTCGGGTCAGTGCTCAGGAGAACAGCACTGCACTGCCTGCACCACATGGGTCAGTGCTCAGGAGAACAGCACTGCACTGCCTGTGCCACACAGTTCTGCATTCAGGAGCCTTTGCACCTGCGGTGGTTTGACCTTGGCTAAATGCCAGGTACCCACCAAGTCGCTCTATCACTTCCCCCCCTTTCCCCTTTTTTTCTCAATAGGGCAAAGTAGGGAAAGAAAATAAGATAACAAAACAACCCTTGTGGGTAAAACAACAGCAGTTTTAATACAAGCAAAGCGAAGCAAAGGTCCGCGCGCGGAAGCAAAAAAAACCAGATTTATTCTCTACTTCCCATTAACAGGCTATGTCGGGCCTTCTCAGGAAGCAGGGCTCCAATACGCGTAGTGGTTGCCTTGGAGGACCAAGGGTGACCCCACCCCCTTCCTCCTTTCTCCCAGCTTTATACTGAGCAGACGTCATATGGTCTGGAATATCCCTTTGGTCAGTTCGGGTCAGCTGTCCTGGTTGTGTCCCCTCCCAGGATCTTGCCCACCCCGTCCCACTTTGGGGGGGAAATGTCAGAAAGAGCCTTGGTGCTGTGTAAGCACCACTCAGCAGTAGCCACAACACCAGTGTGCTGTCAACACCCTGCCAGCTCCCAACATAAAACACAGCACCATGAGGGCTGCTACAGGGGAAAACCAATTCTGGCTCAGCCAGACCCGGTACAGCACCACATTCCACTCCAGGGATCGGCAACTGCGCTCCAAACAGGCCGTTGTCAGCTACCTCACTGTCCATGTCCCTGATGACAATGTTGAGACAATGCTGATCTTCTGACCGACTCTTACAAGGCTGAAGTAAGCTTAACTGGGAAGGACTGGCATAAGCACCCCATTGTGACTGGCCCAGATGCCCCGTGCATCCTAGGTATAGACTACCTCAGGAGAGGGTACTTTAAAGCCCCAAAAGGGTACCAGTGGGCCTTTGGTATAGCTGCCCTGCAGGAGGTTGAGCAATTGTCCACCTTACCCGGCCTCTCAGAGGATCCCTCGGTGGTGGGGTTGCTTAAGGTCGAAGAGCAGCGAGTGCCAATTGCCACCAAGACGGTGCACCGGCGGCAGTACCGCACTAACCGAGATTCCCTGGTCCCCATCCATCAGCTGATCCGTCGACTAGAAAGCCAGAAGGTGATCAGCAAGACTCACTCACCTTTCAACAGCCCTATATGGCCAGTGAGAAAGCCTAATGGCTAATGGAGTCTGACCGTGGACTACCGTGGCCTGAATGAAGTTACGCCAGCGATGAGTGCTGCAGTGCCGGACATGCTAGAGCTCCAGTATGAGCTGGAGTCGAAGGCAGCCAAGTGGTACGCCACGATTGACATCGCTAACGCGTTTTTCTCCATCCCAATAGCACCAGAGTGCAGGCCACAGTTTGCGTTCACTTGGAGGGGTATCCAGCACACCTGGAATCGATTGCCCCAGGGGTGGAAACACAGCTCCGCCATTTGCCATAGACTGGTCCATACTGCACTGGAGAAAGGTGGGTCTCCAGAACACCTGCAGTTCATTGATGATATCATTGTATGGGGGGACACAGCTGAGGAAGTCTTTGAGAAAGGAAAGAAGGTAATTGAAATCCTCCTGAAGGCCGGTTTTGCCATCAAGCGACAGAAAGTTAAGGGGCCTGGAAGGGAGATTCAGTTCCTAGGAATAAAATGGCAAGATGGGCGTCGCCACATCCCAGTGGAGGTGATAAACAAGATAACAGCCATGGCCCCACCAACCACCAAAAATGAGACTCAGTCTTTCCTGGGCGCTGTGGGGTTCTGGAGGATGCACATCCCAAACTACAGCCTGATTGTGAGCCCTCTCTACCACGTAACCCGCAAGAAGAACAATTTTAAATGGGGCCCTGAGGAACAACAAGCCTTTGAACAAATTAAGCAGAAGATTACCCAGGCAGTGGCCCTCAGGCCAGTCCAGGCAGGGCAGGAGATTAAGAACGTGCTCTACACCGCAGCTGGGGAGAATGGCCCCTCCTGGAGCCTTTGGCAGAGAGCACCTGGGGAATCCCGAGGCCGACCTCTAGGCTTTTGGAGTCGGGGATACAAAGGCTCTGAAGCTAACTATACCCTGACTGAGAAGGAGATACTGGCAGCGTACGAAGGAATTCGAGCTGCCTCAGAAGTGGTCGGCGCTGAGACACAGCTCCTCCTGGCACCCCGACTGCCGGTGCTGGGATGGATGTTCAAAGGAAAGGCTCCCTCAACACATCATGCAACAGATGCCACGTGGAGTAAATGGGTTGCGTTGATAACACAACGGGCTCGAATAGGGAACCTCGACCCCCCCAGGATTAGTGGAAATGATCATAAACTGGCCAGAGAGCAAAGATTGTGGGATGTCACCAGAACACGAGGTGAAACGTGCTGTGGAGGTCCCACCATATACCGAGCTGCCAGAGGAGGAGAAGCGATATGCCCTGTTCACTGATGGGTCTTGTCACATTGTGGGAAAACATCGACGACGGAAGGCTGCAGTGTGGTATCCCACACGAGAAACCACTGAAGTTGTTGAGGGACAAGGTGAATCGAGCCAGTTCGCAGAGGTGAAAGCCACCCAATTGGCTTTGGAGATTGCTGAGCGAGAAAAGTGGCCGAGGCTCTATCTCTACACTGACTTGTGGGTGGTGGCAAGTGCCCTGTGGATGTGGTTGCAGCAATGGAAACAGAGCAACTGGCAACGCAAGGGCAGACCCGTCTGGGCCGCTGAAGTATGGCAGGATATTGCAGCCCGGGTGGAGAACCTCATTGTGAAGGTGCGCCATGTGGACGCCCATATACCCAAGAGTCGAGCCACTGATGAACAGCAACATACCCAGCAGTCGGACCAAGCTGCTAAGATCGAAGTGGCTCAGGTGGACTTGGACTGGCAGCGTAAAGGTGAACTGTTCATAGCCCGGTGGGCCCATGAGACCTCGGGACACCAAGGCAGAGATGCAACACACAAGTGGGCTCGAGATTGAGGGGTGGACCTCACCATCGACACCATCGCAGAGATCATCCACGGATGTGAGACATGTGCTGCGATCAAACAAGCCAAACGGGTGAAGCCCCAGCGGAATGAAGATCGCTGGATGAAATATAAATATGGAGAGGCCTGGCAGATCGACTACATCACACGGCCACAGACCCGCCCAGGCAAGCGCCACGTGCTCACAATGGTGGAAGCAACCACTGGATGGCTCGAAACTTATCCAGTGTCCCACACCACCACCCGGAACACCATCCTGGGCCTTGAAGAGCAAGTCCTGTGGCGACACGGCACCCCAGAGAGGATTGAGTCGGACAATGGGACTCACTTCCAAAATAACCTCATAGATGCCTGGGCAGAAGAACACGGCATCGAGTGGGTCTACCACATCCCCTACCACGCACCAGCCTCTGGGAAGATCGAGCGCTACAATGGACTGTTAAAAACTACATTGAGAGCAATGGGGGGTGGAACCTTCAAACGCTGGGACACACATCTGACAAAGGCCACTTGGTTAGTCAACACAAGAGGATCTGCCAATCGAGCTGGCCCGGCTCAGTCAAAACTTCCACATGTTGTAGACGGGGATAAAGTCCCTGTGGTGCGCATGAGGGATCTGCGGGGAAAAATGGTCTGGGCTAGTCCTGCGCCGGGCAAAGGCAAACCCATCCACGGGATTGCTTTTGCTCAAGGACCTGGGTGCACCTGGTGGGTGATGCAGAAGGATGGAGAGGTCCAATGCGTACCACAAGGGGACTTGGTTGTGGGTGAAAACACACCGTGAGTTATACTGTGCTTTTGTTAATTTTTCTTTGTTAATGCTAATTGCTAAATGGCAACTGGATGTGACGCACATGGTATAGAATAAAGGGGTGGATTATGTCCTGGTTTAGCCAGATTAGGGTTAAGTTTCCCCAGCAGTGGGGGGGAGCTCTAGCCCGGTTATTCAGATACCATGCGGACATCACATCTGGGCGCCAAAGCGAGACGGTCGGTTAACACGTGTGTTATGCCATCGCTCTGTTCTCACTGCTGTATTGGGAGAGATTTTGCTCTGTTCATTGTTATTGTTGTTTGTGGTGTTGCTGTTGCAATGTTGTATTAAACCTCTCCTTATCTCAGCCCCGGGGCTTTGTATTTCACTCCCTTCGTGGGGGAGGGGCAGCGGCCACGTGGTCTCAGACCCCGGCAGGGACTAAACCACCACAAAAACCTACTTGGCTCCAACCACAATTACAACAAAAATTTTTTTTCCAATCTGCCCTGCTCTTTTGCAGCTGTGCTGACGGCACAGTTAAAGATACTTGCTTGGAATTTGTCATCTTGTTCTCCACTCGGGCTCCTCTGTACAAAACCCATCTCAAAACAATTTCAAATAAGCTTTGCCCAAGGCAGATGGTCCCCTGCAGCTGGAGATTCTCCACTGGTGTGACTTTTCAGCAAGGACTCCTGAAACTTAAGTTATCTTTGAGGGGTTTTTTATTTTCAACTTGACTTTTTTCACCCTGCCAGTCTCCTAATCTTGTGTCTCTGTCAAGGAAGACACCATGTTTGTGTCTGCTCAGGTGAGGTTCAGTGTTGCTTGTCTGTGACTCTTTGGGTCTCGCTGGGGAGAGGGCAGTGGGTGGGTGGAGACAGCTCTGACACGGGCTGTGGGCGCCTGGAGGAGGTGCCGGGGAGACCTTATTGCAGCCTTTCAATACTTATGGGGGCTTGTAGGAAAGATGGGGACAAACATTTTAGCAGGGCCTGTAGCAATCGCACAAGGGGTAATGGTTTTAAACGAAAGGAGGGTAGATTCAGACTAGATAGAAGGAAGAAATTCTTTATGATGAGGGTAGTGAACCACTGGCACAGGTTGCCCGGAGAGGCCGTGGATGCCCCGTCCCTGGAAACAGTCAAGGTCAGGCTGGACGGGGCTCTGAGCAACCAGATTGAGTTGAAGATGTCCCAGCTCATTGCAGAGGGGTTGGATTAAGTGACCTTTAAAAGTCCATTCCAAACCGTTCTGTGATTTGAGGATCCCCCCAGAGCCCCCAGCATGTCTTGGGGTGCACAGAAAGACACATCCAGGGGGTTGTGGGTGCCCCACTGAGCGGTCCGGGCTGTCCCCAACAGCACATCGTGGTGACCAGGGTGCCCCTAAAGGTGCACGAAAGAGTCCAGCTTTTCAATCTATCCTAAACAGACAGAGGGACCTCAGGAAAAAGTTCAGGAGTCAGGAGTCCTTGAGAAACAAATACAGAAAAACACAAGCAAAGCTTTCATACATCCATCACAGTTTACTCTTCATAACTGTCAGAAATTCATTTGTTTGAGCCCTTGCATTCCCTTTCAGTGGCCATCAAAGTCCCTGTGCAGCCCTTGACCGAAGGCAAGGACTCGGCCCTTTTATTCAAGAACATCAACATCCTGCTGTGCCGAGGAAGGAGAGTGGTCTGGAGGGTCTCAGAAGACCCGCTGCGAGATGGGATCAGACAGGGATCCTGGCTAATGCTTTTCTCCAGGGACGTTTGGTACGTTTTCAGTGCTCCCTCTAACTCCTTTGCAGCCAGGTCAAAGCCGTGGCCTTGTTCAGTTTTTCCTCGGGACTTGGGGCTGGGCCTGCCCTCCTGTGAGGGGTCCACAGAGCGTGCAGGGAGGTAGGAGCCTTGGAGAGGTGGCCTTGGCAACCCTGTGCCCCTGGAGACAGTGCGCCAGGGGCTGTTTCCCTTGGCAACGTGGCCTGTGTACACGCAGAGAGGTTCTGAGCACCCAGGCCCCTCCCAGCCCCCATTGAGCCCTTTATGATGTCAGCGCACAGCCCCCAATAAAAGGGGTTCATGCCCAGGCCCTGCACACACAGTAACCTGGTGGTGCTGCCAGTGCTGTGCCAGTGGGCTGGTGCTGGTGGCACTGGTGGAGCTGGTGCTGCGAGTGGAGCTGGTGCTGCTGGTGTGGGTGCTGGTGGAGCTGGTGCTGGTGGAGCTGGTGCTGCCATCGCTGCTGGTGGTGGCTCAGCCCGCAGGCAGCTGCCCGTGCCCTGCCACTCCTTGGGGTTGCCTCCTCTGTTGGCAGCCGGCACCCGGCAGTGCCCACTAAGTCCTGCCTGGCAGCGCTCCCCAGGGATGAGCGAGGGGAGGCGGTTCAGTGCCCATCCCCGCCGGGCCATGAGGAGGATCTGGCGGTGGCTGTGCAGGAGGGCCAGGAGCATGGGGGCAGGGGAGGGTCCCGAGTCCTCCAGGAGCAGCGGTGGCCATGAGCTCCAGCCGGAGGCCTTGGACGAGCTGCACCGTGCAGCCACCAGCGGCAACTTTGTCCCAGCGTGGCTGCTGGTGGAGGAGCACGACACCGACTGCCGGGACAAGGCCGACAGGTAACGGGGCGCAGGCAGGCGGGCGCTGCCTGGGAAGCTCCGGGGCTCTTTTCCTCCCCTGGGGCTTAGCTTTGTGCCTGTGGGTGTTCGTCCTCGAGGGAGGTCACTACGGAAAGGGCGGGCAACAACAGGCCCTTCTCCTTGCCGTGAGCTGTGCCTACGACTGGCTCTGCTCTTTGTCTCTCCAGGCGCAGGCGCAGTGGCAGCGCGCGGCCTGTGGACCCCAGCAAGCGGGAAAAGAAGGGAGAAGATGCTCCAGACCAAGGCAAAGGGGTGTCAGCATCCAGCGCTCCCCGTGGGGCAGCAGCTGCTGCAGCGAGGCGGCGTGCACCCGCCCTGCGGAGAGCAGGTAGGACTCTCCGGTGTGGAGGAGGGATGGGGAGAAGGCCTGTCGCCTGCCCTTCTGGCGGCTTGCCGTGGAGACGGGCCGTTTGGAAAGGATGATGTGGTGTGGCTGATGATCCAGGAAAAAATGCACTGCCAGGCCTTGTCCCTGGAAAGCAGAATTCTCGAGACGCTCATTCCTTCGGGGCTCATTTCTGATCACTTTGAGCCATCCCGTCATCCCCCTGGCACACGGAAAAGGCGTGTGCGCTAGAGGAGACGAATTCCCCAGCAGGAAAAGAGACGTGCCTGGAATCTGCATTTTGACAAGTCCCCCTGGGTTTGGGGTGTGTGGCTGTGCTAGGATTGTCTCTGCAAGCACGATGATTGGGAAAGCACTGTAGGCATCAAGGAGCTGTGTTAGCTCACCCTGGTTTCAAAAACGTGTGTTTTTAATGTAGATGAGCCTGCCGCCTGCTTGGAGTCGGCCGTCCGTACGTCGCCATCAGATGAAGAAGGCGTCAAGGAGAGCAAGAGCTTTGGGCAGGAGGTATGCCAAACCAAAGATTTTCAATTCGAGTCCTCCATTTAGGATTACGTTCCATGCTACTGCAAAGCAAGACTTTTCCATGAATAAGGCAGAGTTATTGAAAACTCTTTGATAATCTGCTGTCAAGCTGCTGACAGTCCTCGCCTGGTTGTATGAAATGCTGCTGCTACCTCCTGGTTTGAGCTGA
Source organism: Strix aluco (assembly GCF_031877795.1). Lineage (NCBI taxonomy): Eukaryota > Metazoa > Chordata > Aves > Strigiformes > Strigidae > Strix > Strix aluco. Next base: position 8,918,503 of record NC_133952.1, on the reverse strand, counting down.
TTTCCTAAGTGCTGTCCATTTGTGTTCTTCAACTTTGAACAGGCAGAAGATGTCAGAGCCCAAATACCGACGGTGGGGTCAGATTCATCCCCTTCCCACCTGAGCCCTGGGAGACATCAGCCATCTGAAAGGGTCAAGGCACAAGTGTTTCTGAGAGAATGTCACCAATGCCTTCGCGTGCAAGGAAAGCTCCATAAGGACATGGCTGAGATGCGAGAAGAAAACAAGAGCTTGTCTCGGCAGCTGAGCAAAGCCGAAAGAAAAGCTGATGGGCTGGAAAAGGAAGTGGAGCAACTGAAAAATGCCCTCTTGGAAAAGACATCGGCTTTAGACCAGACAGAAAGAGAATTACAAGAGAGCAAGAGGCAGACACTGCACTGGTGTGGTCTAAGCCTGGAGTGGTATGGTGTATGCCTTCTTAAAGAGCAGAAGACAGAAGACGCCATCAAGAAGGCAGAAGAGCTGCAGCACCAACTGGCACAGCTCCAAAGTGAAAACTTTTTGCTGCGTCAGCAGCTGGGAGACACGCAGAACAACAACCTCCCGGAACAAATGGTGAGTGGTGGTGCCTCTACATGCGAGGCCGACAAGGTAGAAAAAGAGGTGAGGTGAGCGCTGACCAAGACTGACTTAAAGGAGAGCAGTTCCCAAGGCTGTCTGGCGCTTCTAAAAGTCAGCAGGTGTACGGTCCGTGCGCGGGAGTCCTTCGCTCGGCTTGGTTCTGTTTTGCGCTGGGTTTGTTGGAATCGCGGAAGGTTCTGACAAGCCTTGAGATGTTTATAGACACACACGTACGTAGAAACGCTGAGGCCCGTGTTGGGTTTCGTTTGTGGAGCAGAACAACGGCGGGAAGGATGATACACAGAGCTGGCTCTAGGAAGCCTTGGCTCGGGTCGCTGGAGAAAGGGCTGCAGTCCAACGACAGCTCCCGCGTTGGCATCCTGTTAGATTTTAGCATTAACTTAAGGAACAAGCCAAACCCCACAAAGGCACAGTCTCGGCATCTTCCGAGGAGAACATGCTGGGAGACAGAAATCTTCCCCAAGAGATGACATTTCTGGAGCTGTCTTCGCTCGCCAGGGGTGGCTGGAGACCATCAGCTGTGCAGATGCCCTCTTCTGCCCGTGGATGCGATGGCTTTGCTTTGCGATGCACTTAGAAAAGTGATCTCGGCCTGTGAACTAGTAACTGGAAGTAAAACTACGCACTTGGGCTTCTTTTAATTTGCACTCCTGTGCCGTTGTTTCCCTAGAGAACAGAGGCACAGCTGCAAGGAGAGCTCGCTGATGCTGTCAGAAAGCAGCACACAGCAGAAACTGCACTGAACGCTTCGACGCACCAGTGCAATCGCCTGAAGGCAGAGAACTCCCACTTGCAGGAGGACCTGGACAAGGCTAAGGCCAAGGTATGCAAAGGCTGTCAACATGTTCATGTCTTTGAAGTGTTCTTTTCCTTCAGCAGACAATATCCTGGGAACAAATCCAGGAGAGATTTGTCTGCGGACGTCACGAGCGTCAGACTAGAGGGTGCTTTTAGCTCCTTTCTCCTGCCCTCTCGCCTTGCCAAGCTGATGCGGCTCTTCAGGGGGCTTGTTTCGAGGCTGAGGGGCAAAGCAGTGGCTTGGGGGCAGCATGTGGGTGGGGAAGAACAAAGCAGCTGTGCTCTTCCGAGTCTCGCTTCTGTTCCCACACCGTCCAAACGTTGTGGCCGTGAGATGAAACCACAAGCCACGTGCCCCCAGATGTCTCTGGCCTTGGTTGTTCTCCCTGCAAGGTTTTTCCTCTGTCGATCTCTGCACAAAGATGGTGTCTAGTTCCCTGGCAGTGGTGGTTGGGGGCAAGGAAAGTGACCTTGGTTTGCCGTTGTCTCATAAGCCAGGCTTCGCCCGCCCTCTAAGGAAGGCCTTGAAGCTCTTGTCCCTCCCCCCGCACTGTCCTCCCCAGCCATTAGCACAGGGGTGTGCGTGGGAGAAGGGACGGGGCACGACAGGAGCGTGGTGGAAGCCAAATGAAAGGCAGCGACCGCGGTGAAATGCCAAAGAGCATCTCCAGAGGCACAGACGTGCTATGATGCTGCAGGAGGAGTGGAGCGCCTTTGCCACGGAGCCTTTCTGGAAAGGAGGGATGGGTGGAAGCTGGAGCAGTCTTGTTGGCAAGGGCTTGAAAGGCGCACTTACTTTCAGGAATCCAAGCGCCTTTTCCCTGGGTTGAAATACAAACTCAGGGCACTGACAGCCATGATCTCGATGCATCCGTTGGATGGAGTTTCACCGAGATTTGAGACCCCTCTGCTCAAGGCAGATTGTTTTTCCCCACATACAGGCGTGCGAACTCTCCGCACAGCTGGAGCTGCAGTCCCAAAAATCTCTGCAGCTCGAAGCTCTAAATAAGGAGATGGGACGGATCGAGACAACTCTGTCAGCTCGCTTGGCGACTCCTGGCGCGGGTCACACCACAACAGCGCCGGAAGAGAAGCAATATCTGAGTCTACGTTTGGAGGTCAGTTCATGTTCCATTTGTATCTGTGGTCGGCGTTGCGTCCATTTGTGGCTGCGGTCACGACTTTTAGGTGTTTTGTCTCGGGCACGTGGTTCTCTTTGTTAGTGCTGTGGGTTTGGCTTTCCCGTAGGGAAGCCGGGGAGCTGCAAAAGGCTGCGCCAGAGTCTGTGTGTCGTGTGTCGTGGCACCCGTGCGCGTGAAAAACACGCAGCCGTTTTGCTGCTCCTCGTGCAGACAGCGTTTAGGCTGTTTAAGAGCTTTTCTGTAAAAGCGGCGGAAAGAGCAGGTTTGTTGAGAGGGGTGGGCATTGTCTTTGTCTTCCTGTTTCTTGAAGTTGCATCTTCTCTTGTAGGTACAGGCAGCCGCTGAAGCCAGAGTAGAAGAGATCAACACCGCTGTCGCCTCTTGGAGAAACGACCTGGAGCAGATCTTAGAGCGCAGGCTCTCGAGCTGGAGAGAGCAAAGGACAAGCAGGAGTTGAGCGCCCTGCTCCTGGCCTGTGCACATGTGTTGAGGTTTGAATTCAGCCGGTAGCCAGACGCCACGTGGCCCGCCGTTCACCTCCACTCCCACTCTCTGGTGAAATAGGGGAGGGACAAACAAAGAAATAATTCATAGGTTGAATAAAAAAAGAGAAGAATTTACTAAATATAACAAGAGAACAAAAGTAAAAATAGCGAGTCCACAAAGAAATGGGCAAAATGCAGCAGTGGCTTACCGAGCGCGGTGACCGCCCCCACAGCCACACACAGCCGGGCCAGACCCGAAAATCCCGCGCCTTCCCGAGAGAGCCCGGCCCCCTATATCTGTGAGCATGACATCACTCCAATGAAAAATAACTCCATCCTGGTCGAAACCAGGACAGTCTCCACCCCTTATTCCATACCACTGACATTATGCTCAGGTTTCCAAATACATCCTAAGGAATCACCACCCCCTTCTTTCCCAGGTCTCACAGATATCACTCCCTTAGTCTATGGGCCATCCTTCCACAATGTCTGCTGAGTTCATTTAGTCCATAACTTCGGGTTCCATCTCTCATGACAGTCTATAAGGCTGGAGGAATGAGGCAGAGTTGGCTCAGTCGGTGGAGCAGGAGGCTTTGCATGTGGCATGGGGATGTTGCAAGGCACCAATTGCCATAACAGTGTTATTTGTCAGTTCGGTTCATTGGCTATTCTCACCTAAAATCAAATCTCCCCGAGGCACACATCGGACTTCTCCATCCCTCTGCATTACCCACCAAGTGCACCCAGGTCCTTGGGCGAAAGTAATCCTACACATGGGTTTACCTTTACCCACTGCAGGAGTAACCCAGACGGTCTTCCCCAACACATTCCTAATGCGCACTGCAGGGGCTTTATCCCCATCCACGGTATGTAGGAGGTTTGATTGAGCAGGGCCAGCTTGCTTGGCAGATCCTCTGGGACTGACTAACCAGGTGGCTTTTGCTAAGTGCACGTCCCAGTGTTTGAAAGTTCCACCCCCCATTGCTCTCAGTGCAGTTTTCAGCAATCCATTGTATCGCTCAATTTTCCCAGAGGCTGCTGCATGGTAGTGAACGTGATATAATCAATCTGCCAGGCCTCCCCATATTTATATTTTGACCATAGTCCTCCATACCAAAGGGGCTTTAACCGTTTGGTTGCTTGATCGCAGCACATGTCTCACATTCATGGATCACCTGTGCAATAGCATCCATGGTTAAGTCCACCCCTCGGTCACGAGCCCATCTATACGTTCCATCTCTTCCCTGAGGGCCTGAGGAGTCATGGGCCCAGCGAGCCATAAATTGTTCACCCTTATGGTGCCAGTCCAGATCTACTTGAGACACCTTGATCTTGGCAGCCTGATCCGCCCGTTGGTTGTTCTGATGTTCTTCAGTGGCCCAGCTCTTGGGTACATGAGCGTCTACACGAGGTACTTTCACAGCCAGATTCTCTACCCCAGCAGCAATATCTCGCCATCATCCAGCAGCCCAGACGGGTTTGCCTCTGCGCTGCCAGTTGCTCCGTTTCCACTGCTGTAACCACCCCCACAGCGCATTTCCCACCATCCATGAGTCAGTGCAGAGACAGAGCACCGGCCACTTTTCTCGCTCAGCGATATCCAAGGCCAGCTGGACAGCTTTCACCTCTGTGAACTGACTCGATTCACCTTCTCCTTCAGCAGCTTCAGCAACCCATCGTGTGGGGCTCCATACAGCTGCCTTCCACCTTCGAAGTTTCCCCACAATGCGACAGGACCCGTCGGTACACAGGGCACATCGCTTCTCCTTATCCAGTAGTTTAGTATGTGGTGGGGCCTCTTCAGCACGGGCTACCTCTTCCTCTGGCGCCATTCCAAAATCTTTGCCTTCTGGCCAATTTGTGATCACTTCCAGTATTCCCGGATGGCTGGGGCTCCCTATTCGAGCCTGTTGTGTGATTAACGTGACCCATTTACTCCACGTGGCATCAGTTGCACGGTGTGTAGAGGGGACACTCCCTTTGAACACCCAGCCCAGCACTGGCAGTCGGGGAGCCAGGAGGAGCTGTGCTTCAGTCCCGATCACCTCTGAAGCAGCTCCGACCCCTTCACATGCTGCCAGTATCTCCTTTTCGGTCGGAGTATAGCGCTCTTCTGATCCTCTGTATCCCCGACTCCAAATCCCTGGGGGTTGACCCCGAGTCTCCCCTGGTGCTCCCTGCCAGAGACTCCAGGTAGGGCCGTTCTTCCCGGCTGCAGTGTAGAGCACATTTTTAACATCTTGTCCTGCCCGGACTGCCCGAGAGCTACTGCATGAACTATTTCCTGTTTAATTTGCTCAAAAGCCTGTCGCTGCTCCAGGCCCCATACAAAATCATTCTTTTTCCGAGTCACTTGATAGAGAGGGCTGACAATCTGACTGTAATTTGGAATGTGCAGTCTCCAGAAACACACAACACCCAAGAAAGCTTGTGTTTCCTCTCTGTTAGTCGGTGGGGACATCGCTGTTGTTTTATTAATCACCTCCATTGGAATCTGCCAACGTCCATCTTGACATTTTACTCCTAAAAACTGGATCTCTTGTGCAGGTCCCTTGACTTTACTATGCTTTCTGGCAAAACCGGCTCTCAGAAGGATTTGGATTATTTTCTCCCCTTTCTCAAAAACTTCTTCTGCTGTATTACCCCATATAATGATGTCATCAATGTAGTGTAAATGTTCTGGGGCTTCACCCTGTTCCAGTGCAGTCTGGATCAGTCCATGGTAAATGGTGGGGCTGTGTTTCCACCCCTGGGGCAGTCGATTCCAGGTATGTTGGACACCCCTCCAGGTAAAAGCAAACTGTGGCCTGGGACTTCATCTGGATCTGTGGGTAGCCGTGTGTCACGGTCCACTCGGTGGACTCGTGATGGTTCGTTTGCTACGATCTCGAAAGTGCAAAATTAAGGTGACCAACACCAAAGGGGATAGCAGTAATCAAACAGTGAAACTTTATCGTGTTGCCTGTGAAGCAGCACGCAATAGAGATGGGTGAAAGAAAGGAGAAAAGTAGAGTTAAGTTTAGAGAGAGGAGGGAGAGAGGTTATAGCTACCACCGCTGATCTCACGACACCCTAACGGTCCCGGGTCCAGCTGATGCTGCGTCGTCGATCGTCGTGGTCCTTGGTGGGGAAGCTTCCCATTTTCGTTGTCCAGAAGTCATCTTTTATGCTCAGTAACACACCTTGCTCCTCCTCTGCCTCAGGGGTCTCCGCCCTTCTCAGAATTCAATTATCATCTCTCCGCCCTTCTCAAGCGAGGCCATCACGCGTGCACAGGGGGAGTGTCCGAGGTGTGGTCAGTCTTGGAGGTGGGTAACCTTCAACCAGGAGGTATGTTTTGGTATTATAATGAAGCAAAGTTTCTTCATCGATGTTATGGCAACAGTTGCGATCCATCTTTTTTGACAATGGCTATGCAATTATCTCCAACAGCTCTGGCTAGGCCCAGGTACCGAACAATAGCACAGCACTCTTTGTACTGCACGGCTCAGGCACCGAAGAACAGCACTGCACTGCCTGCACCACTCGGGTCAGTGCTCAGGAGAACAGCACTGCACTGCCTGCACCACTCGGGTCAGTGCTCAGGAGAACAGCACTGCACTGCCTGTGCCACACAGTTCTGCATTCAGGAGCCTTTGCACCTGCGGTGGTTTGACCTTGGCTAAATGCCAGGTACCCACCAAGTCGCTCTATCACTTCCCCCCCTTTCCCCTTTTTTTCTCAATAGGGCAAAGTAGGGAAAGAAAATAAGATAACAAAACAACCCTTGTGGGTAAAACAACAGCAGTTTTAATACAAGCAAAGCGAAGCAAAGGTCCGCGCGCGGAAGCAAAAAAAACCAGATTTATTCTCTACTTCCCATTAACAGGCTATGTCGGGCCTTCTCAGGAAGCAGGGCTCCAATACGCGTAGTGGTTGCCTTGGAGGACCAAGGGTGACCCCACCCCCTTCCTCCTTTCTCCCAGCTTTATACTGAGCAGACGTCATATGGTCTGGAATATCCCTTTGGTCAGTTCGGGTCAGCTGTCCTGGTTGTGTCCCCTCCCAGGATCTTGCCCACCCCGTCCCACTTTGGGGGGAAAATGTCAGAAAGAGCCTTGGTGCTGTGTAAGCACCACTCAGCAGTAGCCACAACACCAGTGTGCTGTCAACACCCTGCCAGCTCCCAACATAAAACACAGCACCATGAGGGCTGCTACAGGGGAAAACCAATTCTGGCTCAGCCAGACCCGGTACAGCACCACATTCCACTCCAGGGATCGGCAACTGTGCTCCAAACAGGCCGTTGTCAGCTACCTCACTGTCCATGTCCCTGATGACAATGTTGAGACAATGCTGATCTTCTGACCGACTCTTACAAGGCTGAAGTAAGCTTAACTGGGAAGGACTGGCATAAGCACCCCATTGTGACTGGCCCAGATGCCCCGTGCATCCTAGGTATAGACTACCTCAGGAGAGGGTACTTTAAAGCCCCAAAAGGGTACCAGTGGGCCTTTGGTATAGCTGCCCTGCAGGAGGTTGAGCAATTGTCCACCTTACCCGGCCTCTCAGAGGATCCCTCGGTGGTGGGGTTGCTTAAGGTCGAAGAGCAGCGAGTGCCAATTGCCACCAAGACGGTGCACCGGCGGCAGTACCGCACTAACCGAGATTCCCTGGTCCCCATCCATCAGCTGATCCGTCGACTAGAAAGCCAGAAGGTGATCAGCAAGACTCACTCACCTTTCAACAGCCCTATATGGCCAGTGAGAAAGCCTAATGGCTAATGGAGTCTGACCGTGGACTACCGTGGCCTGAATGAAGTTACGCCAGCGATGAGTGCTGCAGTGCCGGACATGCTAGAGCTCCAGTATGAGCTGGAGTCGAAGGCAGCCAAGTGGTGCGCCACGATTGACATCGCTAACGCGTTTTTCTCCATCCCAATAGCACCAGAGTGCAGGCCACAGTTTGCGTTCACTTGGAGGGGTATCCAGCACACCTGGAATCGATTGCCCCAGGGGTGGAAACACAGCTCCGCCATTTGCCATAGACTGGTCCATACTGCACTGGAGAAAGGTGGGTCTCCAGAACACCTGCAGTTCATTGATGATATCATTGTATGGGGGGACACAGCTGAGGAAGTCTTTGAGAAAGGAAAGAAGGTAATTGAAATCCTCCTGAAGGCCGGTTTTGCCATCAAGCGACAGAAAGTTAAGGGGCCTGGAAGGGAGATTCAGTTCCTAGGAATAAAATGGCAAGATGGGCGTCGCCACATCCCAGTGGAGGTGATAAACAAGATAACAGCCATGGCCCCACCAACCACCAAAAATGAGACTCAGTCTTTCCTGGGCGCTGTGGGGTTCTGGAGGATGCACATCCCAAACTACAGCCTGATTGTGAGCCCTCTCTACCACGTAACCCGCAAGAAGAACAATTTTAAATGGGGCCCTGAGGAACAACAAGCCTTTGAACAAATTAAGCAGAAGATTACCCAGGCAGTGGCCCTCAGGCCAGTCCAGGCAGGGCAGGAGATTAAGAACGTGCTCTACACCGCAGCTGGGGAGAATGGCCCCTCCTGGAGCCTTTGGCAGAGAGCACCTGGGGAATCCCGAGGCCGACCTCTAGGCTTTTGGAGTCGGGGATACAAAGGCTCTGAAGCTAACTATACCCTGACTGAGAAGGAGATACTGGCAGCGTACGAAGGAATTCGAGCTGCCTCAGAAGTGGTCGGCGCTGAGACACAGCTCCTCCTGGCACCCCGACTGCCGGTGCTGGGATGGATGTTCAAAGGAAAGGCTCCCTCAACACATCATGCAACAGATGCCACGTGGAGTAAATGGGTTGCGTTGATAACACAACGGGCTCGAATAGGGAACCTCGACCCCCCCAGGATTAGTGGAAATGATCATAAACTGGCCAGAGAGCAAAGATTGTGGGATGTCACCAGAACACGAGGTGAAACGTGCTGTGGAGGTCCCACCATATACCGAGCTGCCAGAGGAGGAGAAGCGATATGCCCTGTTCACTGATGGGTCTTGTCACATTGTGGGAAAACATCGACGACGGAAGGCTGCAGTGTGGTATCCCACACGAGAAACCACTGAAGTTGTTGAGGGACAAGGTGAATCGAGCCAGTTCGCAGAGGTGAAAGCCACCCAATTGGCTTTGGAGATTGCTGAGCGAGAAAAGTGGCCGAGGCTCTATCTCTACACTGACTTGTGGGTGGTGGCAAGTGCCCTGTGGATGTGGTTGCAGCAATGGAAACAGAGCAACTGGCAACGCAAGGGCAGACCCGTCTGGGCCGCTGAAGTATGGCAGGATATTGCAGCCCGGGTGGAGAACCTCATTGTGAAGGTGCGCCATGTGGACGCCCATATACCCAAGAGTCGAGCCACTGATGAACAGCAACATACCCAGCAGTCGGACCAAGCTGCTAAGATCGAAGTGGCTCAGGTGGACTTGGACTGGCAGCGTAAAGGTGAACTGTTCATAGCCCAGTGGGCCCATGAGACCTCGGGACACCAAGGCAGAGATGCAACACACAAGTGGGCTCGAGATTGAGGGGTGGACCTCACCATCGACACCATCGCAGAGATCATCCACGGATGTGAGACATGTGCTGCGATCAAACAAGCCAAACGGGTGAAGCCCCAGCGGAATGAAGATCGCTGGATGAAATATAAATATGGAGAGGCCTGGCAGATCGACTACATCACACGGCCACAGACCCGCCCAGGCAAGCGCCACGTGCTCACAATGGTGGAAGCAACCACTGGATGGCTCGAAACTTATCCAGTGTCCCACACCACCACCCGGAACACCATCCTGGGCCTTGAAGAGCAAGTCCTGTGGCGACACGGCACCCCAGAGAGGATTGAGTCGGACAATGGGACTCACTTCCAAAATAACCTCATAGATGCCTGGGCAGAAGAACACGGCATCGAGTGGGTCTACCACATCCCCTACCACGCACCAGCCTCTGGGAAGATCGAGCGCTACAATGGACTGTTAAAAACTACATTGAGAGCAATGGGGGGTGGAACCTTCAAACGCTGGGACACACATCTGACAAAGGCCACTTGGTTAGTCAACACAAGAGGATCTGCCAATCGAGCTGGCCCGGCTCAGTCAAAACTTCCACATGTTGTAGACGGGGATAAAGTCCCTGTGGTGCGCATGAGGGATCTGCGGGGAAAAATGGTCTGGGCTAGTCCTGCGCCGGGCAAAGGCAAACCCATCCACGGGATTGCTTTTGCTCAAGGACCTGGGTGCACCTGGTGGGTGATGCAGAAGGATGGAGAGGTCCAATGCGTACCACAAGGGGACTTGGTTGTGGGTGAAAACACACCGTGAGTTATACTGTGCTTTTGTTAATTTTTCTTTGTTAATGCTAATTGCTAAATGGCAACTGGATGTGACGCACATGGTATAGAATAAAGGGGTGGATTATGTCCTGGTTTAGCCAGATTAGGGTTAAGTTTCCCCAGCAGTGGGGGGGAGCTCTAGCCCGGTTATTCAGATACCATGCGGACATCACATCTGGGCGCCAAAGCGAGACGGTCGGTTAACACGTGTGTTATGCCATCGCTCTGTTCTCACTGCTGTATTGGGAGAGATTTTGCTCTGTTCATTGTTATTGTTGTTGTTTGTGGTGTTGCTGTTGCAATGTTGTATTAAACCTCTCCTTATCTCAGCCCCGGGGCTTTGTATTTCACTCCCTTCGTGGGGGAGGGGCAGCGGCCACGTGGTCTCAGACCCCGGCAGGGACTAAACCACCACAAAAACCTACTTGGCTCCAACCACAATTACAACAAAAATTTTTTTTCCAATCTGCCCTGCTCTTTTGCAGCTGTGCTGACGGCACAGTTAAAGATACTTGCTTGGAATTTGTCATCTTGTTCTCCACTCGGGCTCCTCTGTACAAAACCCATCTCAAAACAATTTCAAATAAGCTTTGCCCAAGGCAGATGGTCCCCTGCAGCTGGAGATTCTCCACTGGTGTGACTTTTCAGCAAGGACTCCTGAAACTTAAGTTATCTTTGAGGGGTTTTTTATTTTCAACTTGACTTTTTTCACCCTGCCAGTCTCCTAATCTTGTGTCTCTGTCAAGGAAGACACCATGTTTGTGTCTGCTCAGGTGAGGTTCAGTGTTGCTTGTCTGTGACTCTTTGGGTCTCGCTGGGGAGAGGGCAGTGGGTGGGTGGAGACAGCTCTGACACGGGCTGTGGGCACCTGGAGGAGGCGCCGGGGAGACCTTATTGCAGCCTTTCAATACTTATGGGGGCTTGTAGGAAAGATGGGGACAAACATTTTAGCAGGGCCTGTAGCAATCGCACAAGGGGTAATGGTTTTAAACGAAAGGAGGGTAGATTCAGACTAGATAGAAGGAAGAAATTCTTTATGATGAGGGTAGTGAACCACTGGCACAGGTTGCCCGGAGAGGCCGTGGATGCCCCGTCCCTGGAAACAGTCAAGGTCAGGCTGGACGGGGCTCTGAGCAACCTGATTGAGTTGAAGATGTCCCAGCTCATTGCAGAGGGGTTGGATTAAGTGACCTTTAAAAGTCCATTCCAAACCGTTCTGTGATTTGAGGATCCCCCCAGAGCCCCCAGCATGTCTTGGGGTGCACAGAAAGACACATCCAGGGGGTTGTGGGTGCCCCACTGAGCGGTCTGGGCTGTCCCCAACAGCACATCGTGGTGACCAGGGTGCCCCTAAAGGTGCATGAAAGAGTCCAGCTTTTCAATCTATCCTAAACAGACAGAGGGACCTCAGGAAAAAGTTCAGGAGTCAGGAGTCCTTGAGAAACAAATACAGAAAAACACAAGCAAAGCTTTCATACATCCATCACAGTTTACTCTTCATAACTGTCAGAAATTCATTTGTTTGAGCCCTTGCATTCCCTTTCAGTGGCCATCAAAGTCCCTGTGCAGCCCTTGACCGAAGGCAAGGACTCGGCCCTTTTATTCAAGAACATCAACATCCTGCTGTGCCGAGGAAGGAGAGTGGTCTGGAGGGTCTCAGAAGACCCGCTGCGAGATGGGATCAGACAGGGATCCTGGCTAATGCTTTTCTCCAGGGACGTTTGGTACGTTTTCAGTGCTCCCTCTAACTCCTTTGCAGCCAGGTCAAAGCCGTGGCCTTGTTCAGTTTTTCCTCGGGACTTGGGGCTGGGCCTGCCCTCCTGTGAGGGGTCCACAGAGCGTGCAGGGAGGTAGGAGCCTTGGAGAGGTGGCCTTGGCAACCCTGTGCCCCTGGAGACAGTGCGCCAGGGGCTGTTTCCCTTGGCAACGTGGCCTGTGTACACGCAGAGAGGTTCTGAGCACCCAGGCCCCTCCCAGCCCCCATTGAGCCCTTTATGATGTCAGCGCACAGCCCCCAATAAAAGGGGTTCATGCCCAGGCCCTGCACACACAGTAACCTGGTGGTGCTGCCAGTGCTGTGCCAGTGGGCTGGTGCTGGTGGCACTGGTGGAGCTGGTGCTGCGAGTGGAGCTGGTGCTGCTGGTGTGGGTGCTGGTGGAGCTGGTGCTGGTGGAGCTGGTGCTGCCATCGCTGCTGGTGGTGGCTCAGCCCGCAGGCAGCTGCCCGTGCCCTGCCACTCCTTGGGGTTGCCTCCTCTGTTGGCAGCCGGCACCCGGCAGTGCCCACTAAGTCCTGCCTGGCAGCGCTCCCCAGGGATGAGCGAGGGGAGGCGGTTCAGTGCCCATCCCCGCCGGGCCATGAGGAGGATCTGGCGGTGGCTGTGCAGGAGGGCCAGGAGCATGGGGGCAGGGGAGGGTCCTGAGTCCTCCAGGAGCAGCGGTGGCCATGAGCTCCAGCCGGAGGCCTCGGACGAGCTGCACCGTGCAGCCACCAGCGGCAACTTTGTCCCAGCGTGGCTGCTGGTGGAGGAGCACGACACCGACTGCCGGGACAAGGCCGACAGGTAACGGGGCGCAGGCAGGCGGGCACTGCCTGGGAAGCTCTGGGGCTCTTTTCCTCCCCTGGGGCTTAGCTTTGTGCCTGTGGGTGTTCGTCCTCGAGGGAGGTCACTACGGAAAGGGCGGGCAACAACAGGCCCTTCTCCTTGCCGTGAGCTGTGCCCACGACTGGCTCTGCTCTTTGTCTCTCCAGGCGCAGGCGCAGTGGCAGCGCGCGGCCTGTGGACCCCAGCAAGCGGGAGAAGAAGGGAGAAGCTGCTCCAGGCCAAGGCAAAGGGGTGTCAGCATCCAGCGCTCCCCGTGGGGCAGCAGCTGCTGCAGCGAGGCGGCGTGCACCCGCCCTGCGGAGAGCAGGTAGGACTCTCCGGTGTGGAGGAGGGATGGGGAGAAGGCCTGTCGCCTGCCCTTCTGGCGGCTTGCCGTGGAGACGGGCCGTTTGGAAAGGATGATGTGGTGTGGCTGATGATCCAGGAAAAAATGCACTGCCAGGCCTTGTCCCTGGAAAGCAGAATTCTCGAGACGCTCATTCCTTCGGGGCTCATTTCTGATCACTTTGAGCCATGCCGTCATCCCCCTGGCACACGGAAAAGGCGTGTGCGCTAGAGGAGACGAATTCCCCAGCAGGAAAAGAGACGTGTCTGGAATCTGCATTTTGACAAGTCCCCCTGGGTTTGGGGTGTGTGGCTGTGCTAGGATTGTCTCTGCAAGCACGATGATTGGGAAAGCACTGTAGGCATCAAGGAGCTGTGTTAGCTCACTCTGGTTTCAAAAACGTGTGTTTTTAATGTAGATGAGCCTGCCGCCTGCTTGGAGTCGGCCGTCCGTACGTCGCCATCAGATGAAGAAGGCGTCAAGGAGAGCAAGAGCTTTGGGCAGGAGGTATGCCAAACCAAAGATTTTGAATTCGAGTCCTCCTTTTAGGATTACATTCCATGCCACTGCAAAGCAAGACTTTTCCAGGAATAATGTCTAAGGCAGAGTTATTGAAAACTCTTTGATAATCTGCTGTCAAGCTGCTGACAGTCCTCGCCTGGTTGTATGAAATGCTGCTGCTACCTCCTGGTTTGAGCTGATTTCCTAAGTGCTGTCCATTTGTGTTCTTCAACTTTGAACAGGCAGAAGATGTCAGAGCCCAAATACCGACGGTGGGGTCAGATTCATCCCCTTCCCACCTGAGCCCTGGGAGACATCAGCCATCTGAAAGGGTCAAGGCACAAGTGTTTCTGAGAGAATGTCACCAATGCCTTCGCGTGCAAGGAAAGCTCCATGAGGACATGGCTGAGATGCGAGAAGAAAACAAGAGCTTGTCTCGGCAGCTGAGCAAAGCCGAAAGAAAAGCTGATGGGCTGGAAAAGGAAGTGGAGCAACTGAAAAATGCCCTCTTGGAAAAGACATCGGCTTTAGACCAGACAGAAAGAGAATTACAAGAGAGCAAGAGGCAGACACTGCACTGGTGTGGTCTAAGCCTGGAGTGGTATGGTGTATGCCTTCTTAAAGAGCAGAAGACAGAAGATGCCATCAAGAAGGCAGAAGAGCTGCAGCACCAACTGGCACAGCTCCAAAGTGAAAACTTTTTGCTGCGTCAGCAGCTGGGAGACGCGCAGAACAACAACCTCCCGGAACAAATGGTGAGTGGTGGTGCCTCTACATGCGAGGCCGACAAGGTAGAAAAAGAGGTGAGGTGAGCGCTGACCAAGACTGACTTAAAGGAGAGCAGTTCCCAAGGCTGTCTGGCGCTTCTAAAAGTCAGCAGGTGTACGGTCCGTGCGCGGGAGTCCTTCGCTCGGCTTGGTTCTGTTTTGCGCTGGGTTTGTTGGAATCGCGGAAGGTTCTGACAGGCCTTGAGATGTTTATAGACACACACGTACGTAGAAACGCTGAGGCCCGTGTTGGGTTTCGTTTGTGGAGCAGAACAACGGCGGGAAGGATGATACACAGAGCTGGCTCTAGGAAGCCTTGGCTCGGGTCGCTGGAGAAAGGGCTGCAGTCCAACGACAGCTCCCGCGTTGGCATCCCGTTAGATTTTAGCATTAACTTAAGGAACAAGCCAAACCCCACAAAGGCACAGTCTCGGCATCTTCCGAGGAGAACGTGCTGGGAGACAGAAATCTTCCCCAAGAGATGACATTTCTGGAGCTGTCTTCGCTCGCCAGGGGTGGCTGGAGACCATCAGCTGTGCAGATGCCCTCTTCTGCCCGTGGATGCGATGGCTTTGCTTTGCGATGCACTTAGAAAAGTGATCTCGGCCTGTGAACTAGTAACTGGAAGTAAAACTACGCACTTGGGCTTCTTTTAATTTGCACTCCTGTGCCGTTGTTTCCCTAGAGAACAGAGGCACAGCTGCAAGGAGAGCTCGCTGATGCTGTCAGAAAGCAGCACACAGCAGAAACTGCACTGAACGCTTCGACGCACCAGTGCAATCGCCTGAAGGCAGAGAACTCCCGCTTGCAGGAGGACCTGGACAAGGCTAAGGCCAAGGTATGCAAAGGCTGTCAACATGTTCATGTCTTTGAAGTGTTCTTTTCCTTCAGCAGACAATATTCTGGGAACAAATCCAGGAGAGATTTGTCTGCGGACGTCACGAGCGTCAGACTAGAGGGTGCTTTTAGCTCCTTTCTCCTGCCCTCTCGCCTTGCAAAGCTGATGCGGCTCTTCAGGGGGCTTGTTTCGAGGCTGAGGGGCAAAGCAGTGGCTTGGGGGCAGCATGTGGGTGGGGAAGAACAAAGCAGCTGTGCTCTTCCGAGTCTCGCTTCTGTTCCCACACCGTCCAAACGTTGTGGCCGTGAGATGAAACCACAAGCCACGTGCCCCCTGATGTCTCTGGCCTTGGTTGTTCTCCCTGCAAGGTTTTTCCTCTGTCGATCTCTGCACAAAGATGGTGTCTAGTTCCCTGGCAGTGGTGGTTGGGGGCAAGGGAAGTGACCTTGGTTTGCCGTTGTCTCATAAGCCAGGCTTCGCCCGCCCTCTAAGGAAGGCCTTGAAGCTCTTGTCCCTCCGCCCGCACTGTCCTCCCCAGCCATTAGCACAGGGGTGTGCGTGGGAGAAGGGACGGGGCACGACAGGAGCGTGGTGGAAGCCAAATGAAAGGCAGTGACCGCGGTGAAATGCCAAAGAGCATCTCCAGAGGCACGGACGTGCTATGATGCTGCAGGAGGAGTGGAGCGCCTTTGCCACGGAGCCTTTCTGGAAAGGAGGGACGGGTGGAAGCTGGAGCAGTCTTGTTGGCAAGGGCTTGAAAGGCGCACTTACTTTCAGAAATCCAAGCGCCTTTTCCCTGGGTTGAAATACAAACTCAGGGCACTGACAGCCATGATCTCGATGCATCCGTTGGATGGAGTTTCACCGAGATTTGAGACCCCTCTGCTCAAGGCAGATTGTTTTTCCCCACATACAGGCGTGCGAACTCTCCGCACAGCTGGAGCTGCAGTCCCAAAAATCTCTGCAGCTCGAAGCTCTAAATAAGGAGATGGGACAGACGGTGACAAGTCTGTCAGCTCGCTTGGCGACTCCTGGCGCGGGTCACACCACAACAGCGCCGGAAGAGAAGCAATATCTGAGTCTACGTTTGGAGGTCAGTTCATGTTCCATTTGTATCTGTGGTCGGCGTTGCGTCCATTTGTGGCTGCGGTCACGACTTTTAGGTGTTTTGTCTCGGGCACGTGGTTCTCTTTGTTAGTGCTGTGGGTTTGGCTTTCCCGTAGGGAAGCCGGGGAGCTGCAAAAGGCTGCGCCAGAGTCTGTGTGTCGTGTGTCGTGGCACCAGTGCGCGTGAAAAACACGCAGCCGTTTTGCTGCTCCTCGTGCAGACAGCGTTTAGGCTGTTTAAGAGCTTTTCTGTAAAAGCGGCAGAAAGAGCAGGTTTGTTGAGAGGGGTGGGCATTGTCTTTGTCTTCCTGTTTCTTGAAGTTGCATCTTCTCTTGTAGGTACAGGCAGCCGCTGAAGCCAGAGTAGAAGAGATCAACACCGCTGTCGCCTCTTGGAGAAACGACCTGGAGCAGATCTTAGAGCGCAGGCTCTCGAGCTGGAGAGAGCAAAGGACAAGCAGGAGTTGAGCGCCCTGCTCCTGGCCTGTGCACATGTGTTGAGGTTTGAATTCAGCCGGTAGCCAGACGCCACGTGGCCCGCCGTTCACCTCCACTCCCACTCTCTGGTGAAATAGGGGAGGGACAAACAAAGAAATAATTCATAGGTTGAATAAAAAAAGAGAAGAATTTACTAAATATAACAAGAGAACAAAAGTAAAAATAGCGAGTCCACAAAGAAATGGGCAAAATGCAGCAGTGGCTTACCGAGCGCGGTGACCGCCCCCACAGCCACACACAGCCGGGCCAGACCCGAAAATCCCGCGCCTTCCCGAGAGAGCCCGGCCCCCTATATCTGTGAGCATGACATCACTCCAATGAAAAATAACTCCATCCTGGTCGAAACCAGGACAGTCTCCACCCCTTATTCCATACCACTGACATTATGCTCAGGTTTCCAAATACATCCTAAGGAATCACCACCCCCTTCTTTCCCAGGTCTCACAGATATCACTCCCTTAGTCTATGGGCCATCCTTCCACAATGTCTGCTGAGTTCATTTAGTCCATAACTTCGGGTTCCATCTCTCATGACAGTCTATAAGGCTGGAGGAATGAGGCAGAGTTGGCTCAGTCGGTGGAGCAGGAGGCTTTGCATGTGGCATGGGGATGTTGCAAGGCACCAATTGCCATAACAGTGTTATTTGTCAGTTCGGTTCATTGGCTATTCTCACCTAAAATCAAATCTCCCCGAGGCACACATCGGACTTCTCCATCCCTCTGCATTACCCACCAAGTGCACCCAGGTCCTTGGGCGAAAGTAATCCTACACATGGGTTTACCTTTACCCACTGCAGGAGTAACCCAGACGGTCTTCCCCAACACATTCCTAATGCGCACTGCAGGGGCTTTATCCCCATCCACGGTATGTAGGAGGTTTGATTGAGCAGGGCCAGCTTGCTTGGCAGATCCTCTGGGACTGACTAACCAGGTGGCTTTTGCTAAGTGCACGTCCCAGTGTTTGAAAGTTCCACCCCCCATTGCTCTCAGTGCAGTTTTCAGCAATCCATTGTATCGCTCAATTTTCCCAGAGGCTGCTGCATGGTAGTGAACGTGATATAATCAATCTGCCAGGCCTCCCCATATTTATATTTTGACCATAGTCCTCCATACCAAAGGGGCTTTAACCGTTTGGTTGCTTGATCGCAGCACATGTCTCACATTCATGGATCACCTGTGCAATAGCATCCATGGTTAAGTCCACCCCTCGGTCACGAGCCCATCTATACGTTCCATCTCTTCCCTGAGGGCCTGAGGAGTCATGGGCCCAGCGAGCCATAAATTGTTCACCCTTATGGTGCCAGTCCAGATCTACTTGAGACACCTTGATCTTGGCAGCCTGATCCGCCCGTTGGTTGTTCTGATGTTCTTCAGTGGCCCAGCTCTTGGGTACATGAGCGTCTACACGAGGTACTTTCACAGCCAGATTCTCTACCCCAGCAGCAATATCTCGCCATCATCCAGCAGCCCAGACGGGTTTGCCTCTGCGCTGCCAGTTGCTCCGTTTCCACTGCTGTAACCACCCCCACAGCGCATTTCCCACCATCCATGAGTCAGTGCAGAGACAGAGCACCGGCCACTTTTCTCGCTCAGCGATATCCAAGGCCAGCTGGACAGCTTTCACCTCTGTGAACTGACTCGATTCACCTTCTCCTTCAGCAGCTTCAGCAACCCATCGTGTGGGGCTCCATACAGCTGCCTTCCACCTTCGAAGTTTCCCCACAATGCGACAGGACCCGTCGGTACACAGGGCACATCGCTTCTCCTTATCCAGTAGTTTAGTATGTGGTGGGGCCTCTTCAGCACGGGCTACCTCTTCCTCTGGCGCCATTCCAAAATCTTTGCCTTCTGGCCAATTTGTGATCACTTCCAGTATTCCCGGATGGCTGGGGCTCCCTATTCGAGCCCGTTGTGTGATTAACGTGACCCATTTACTCCACGTGGCATCAGTTGCACGGTGTGTAGAGGGGACACTCCCTTTGAACACCCAGCCCAGCACTGGCAGTCGGGGAGCCAGGAGGAGCTGTGCTTCAGTCCCGATCACCTCTGAAGCAGCTCCGACCCCTTCACATGCTGCCAGTATCTCCTTTTCGGTCGGAGTATAGCGCTCTTCTGATCCTCTGTATCCCCGACTCCAAATCCCCGGGGGTTGACCCCGAGTCTCCCCTGGTGCTCCCTGCCAGAGACTCCAGGTAGGGCCGTTCTTCCCGGCTGCAGTGTAGAGCACATTTTTAACATCTTGTCCTGCCCGGACTGCCCGAGAGCTACTGCATGAACTATTTCCTGTTTAATTTGCTCAAAAGCCTGTCGCTGCTCCAGGCCCCATACAAAATCATTCTTTTTCCGAGTCACTTGATAGAGAGGGCTGACAATCTGACTGTAATTTGGAATGTGCAGTCTCCAGAAACACACAACACCCAAGAAAGCTTGTGTTTCCTCTCTGTTAGTCGGTGGGGACGTCGCTGTTGTTTTATTAATCACCTCCATTGGAATCTGCCAACGTCCATCTTGACATTTTACTCCTAAAAACTGGATCTCTTGTGCAGGTCCCTTGACTTTACTATGCTTTCTGGCAAAACCGGCTCTCAGAAGGATTTGGATTATTTTCTCCCCTTTCTCAAAAACTTCTTCTGCTGTATTACCCCATATAACGATGTCATCAATGTAGTGTAAATGTTCTGGGGCTTCACCCTGTTCCAGTGCAGTCTGGATCAGTCCATGGTAAATGGTGGGGCTGTGTTTCCACCCCTGGGGCAGTCGATTCCAGGTATGTTGGACACCCCTCCAGGTAAAAGCAAACTGTGGCCTGCATTCTGCTGCCAGAGGGATGGAGAAAAATGCCTTGGCAATATCAATCGTGGCGTACCACTTGGCTGCCTTCGACTCTTGCTCATACTGAAGTTCTAACACGTCTGGCACAGCAGCACTCAGCGGTGCCGTGACTTCATTCAGGCCGCGATAGTCCACTGGCAATCTCCACTCTCCGTTAGACTTTCGCACTGGCCATATGGGGCTGTGAAAGGGGGAGCGCGTCTTGCTGATGACTCCTTGGCTCTCCAGCTGACAAATCAGTTTATGGATAGGGATTACAGAGTCTCGACTGGTGCGGTATTGCCGTCGGTGCACGGCTGTAGTGGCACTTGGCACCCGTGGTTCTTCAACCCTCAGTGTAATAAAACATATATGGTATTTGTTATCCAAATCTCAAGGGGAAAAAGAAGTTGTAGTCAGGATGTTGTGGCCGAACAGTTTTGTAATTCTCTTATGTAAATAAGAAATAAGATATATGTATATAGTTTCTATTGTTAAAATCAGTTGTTAGAAGGGAGCTAAAATGGCCCCCATCTTCAAGCCACTACAAAAACACTTGTGCTGAGTCATCCCCCCTTCGGTGACTGAAACCTGAGACAAGCCCGCCGAAACCTGAGAAAAGCCCGCGAAAACCTGAGAAAAGCCCGGGAAAACTTGTTTACAACTTTGCAGACCCCTCAGGGTACGCCCATCATGAATATGGATGAAGCCTACACTAGAAAGGGACTCGGTTCTGCCGGGTCAGGTGTGTGTCCTGGTAGAGCAGAGACTCCCGGCACACCCAGCGCTGTTTTGCTCACTCGCCGCTTGCTAATAAATTTATTATTGATCACTAAAAATTGAGAAGTGGTTATTTCCCACTAAATTACTTTTAATCTAGAACAAATTTGGTGCTGTGACTCGGATCCAGATCTTTTGGTGCGAAACCCCAGATAGGGGAGGCGCCCTATCTTCGGATAGCCCCAGTCTGAGGATCTCGTGGCCAAAACGCTGGATATCCGAACCCCTTTTAATTCGAACTCGGGAGTGAGCAAAAGAATCTGCAGAACCCCTTAAATTTTGTGCACGAAGACCGATCGAAGACTCCGGGGAGGAGTAAGTATTTGCGTTTGTGCAGTTATCCGTTCGGTTGGGGTTGGTAATCCCAGAGTGCGAGTGAGTGGCACTCTGGAAGATGGGACAGAGGGAAAGCAAGCCCTCTGGATCCATGGGAGGAGGCAGCTGAACTCCTCCCGCTGCTGGCTCCAGCTGGGACAGGGCTTGTTCCCGGGGCGCCACCGCCCGACCCGAGCAGCGTGCCCAAGCCGAGCCCTGGAGCAGTGTCACGGAGCCTGGCCCAGCGTGGGGGAGGGGGGGGGCAGAGCTGCCCACTCCCCAGCCGGGAGGGCTTGTCCCGAGCACCCAGCTGCCCCGGGGTGGGGGTTGGGGCTGGAGCAGGGGGCACCGAGCGGCCCCAAATTAGCGTTTAGGCTTCTGCTCAGAGACAGGCTGCAGTAAACTGTCTCGAGGGGGCTCTGTGCTGAGCACCCCCCCTCTTCTAACCCGCTCATACTTGTAACCAATGATTCTGACCCTGAATCTCCCGGACCCCCTCAGCGGGTTACCCGAAGCAAAGTTAAGGAAGGGAGATTATACCCCCTTAGAGAAATGCTTGTGCCAGGAGTGGGGGCACAAGGGGAACCAGGAACGGGGTATGTCACTGTTCCCCTCAACACTGGAGATGTGAGAGATTTTTAAAAAAAGAAATGGGGAACCTATTAGAGGACCCGCTTGGCGTAGCCAAACAGGTGGACCAGTTTCTTGGCCCAGATTTATATACCTGGGATAAATTACAATCTATCCTAGGAATTCTATTTACTATGGAGGAACGAGATATGATCAGGAGGGCAGGTATGAGACTTTGGGACCAGCAACATCAAGTGGGTCCCACAGCAGATCAGAAGTGGCTGTTGGTAAAACCCAACTGGAATAATCAAGACCCAGGCCACCAAACCCACATGGCAAATTTAAGAATTATCATAATTCAAGGAATTAAGAGAGTCAGTTCCCCAAGGGCAGAATATTAATAACAGTTGTACTCAGGAATAGATCCTGCCACCCCTGTGGGGCAGGCATTATTAAAGACTCAGTTTGTGGCTAAGTCTTGGGCAAATATTAGTAAGAAGCTAGAAAAGATAGAAGATTGGCAAGGGAGAGGAATTGCTGAGAGAAGCTCAGAAAGTTTAGGTGGATTCCTATTTGAAGTTGGTGGTATTGTTCTCGTTATCAGTTTGGATACCCAGATAATGATCTATTTAAATGTTGTTTCACCTCTTCATAACTCGTTTATTATTCAGTATACCTTTGCCTGCTTGACTTGGTGATCAGAAGGTGACAGCTTAGAACTTTCTATCCTCTTGGTATTTTAAGGACTGTAGACAAGGATCAAAAGATACTGTGATAGATACAAGCCCTTGGCTAGCTTCAGCAGCTTTTTTTTTTCCTTTTCTTTTCTTAACAGTGATGAATCAATTTAAATAAGAAAATCGGAGTAAAACATTATCAGAGTGAAAGCAATAGTCCAAGAGGGAAAAAAGTGAGCAGATCTGCAGCTTAATCTGGCTGCCTGTTCTTCAAGCAGGCAGCTCTCTTACATCATTGGCAGGAGTTGGAAAAAAAAAAAAAAGAATCAGGGTTCTAGCATACAGGCAGGTATATGGGCTGGGGAGCCAAGTTCAAGCTAATTTGCCCCCAGACCACATTCTTTTGGAGCTGCTAATCTGGTTTGTACTTCTTAGCCAAAAGATGGGGAATTGACATAATTGTAGCACACTGACTAGACAGCTCATAAATGTTGTGTCTTTTCCAAAGAAGGAGGATGCTGCTGTGCCCTTTGCAGACTTTCTCCTCAACAGGCCGTGGCCTAGAGCTTACCAGTTTTGTAATTTGTGATGTGCTATGTAAACACCGTGCACTGCGTGTGTGGTATAGCTGCCCAGATGCTTTATTTGATTGCATCTGGAAGTACATGGGCAACAGTCTCGGTAGATTTAAACTACCCTTGCTCTAAATGTCTAGACCCAGGAGTAGGAGTTTCAGGTTGAGAGGAGGCAATGCAGAGTGTGTAACAACTCAAACATGCAGCAAACTACATTATTTTAGCCTGAAAACTGTTCTGTGCATTCCCCAGTACCTGCATGTAATAAAGCTGTGCAGAACATGGGTGTTTTATGTGATGATTACCTGGAGACTATGGTTTCTTTGGGATCAGAGATTTTCATTCATTGAATGGTTCTGCCTGCTTTAATATGAAGGAAGTGGAATGTTTTTATTGCAAAAGGAAGGGACATGTGAAGAAGGTTTGCTGGAGGAGAATCCAAGATGAGAAAATGTTTTCTGAAGATTAGTGGGGTCAGGAACTCTATGTGCTGGGAACCCAAAGAACAAAGAGCCCTTGATAAAACTTAAAGTGGGTCCTCAGCGACAAGAGGTAGAGTTCCTTGTGGACTCAGGAGCCGAAAGATCTACCATTCAGGCTCTGCCTCCAGGCTGTAAAGTATCATCAGAAAAAATCAGTGTAATAGGGGCTAAAGGTGAACCGTTTGAGGCCCCGGTTCTTCATGATGTGATTGTTGAATCAAAATGCAAATATGTGATTGGAACATTTTTATTATTACCAGAAGCAGATTATAATTTACTTGGACGGGATCTGATTATAGAATTGGGAATTAATCTGGAAGTAGAAGAAAGAGAACTCAAAGTCAGATTATGCCCCCTCACAGTGGCGGATGAAGAAAAGATTAACCCAGAAGTATGGTATACCCCAGAGACAGTGGGTAGATTGGGTATCACCCCCTTCGAAGTCACCATTAGGAACCCAGAGATCCCGACTAGAATCAAACAGTATCCCTTACCGCAAGAAGGCAGGAGAGGCTTAAAGCCTGAAATAGAGAGACTCCTTAATCAAGGGCTATTAGAACCTTGTATGTCACCTTTTAATACTCCAATATTGCCCGTTAAGAAGGCAGATAGGAGTTATAGATTAGTGCATGACTTACGAGAAATCAACAAAAGAACTGTAACCAGATTTCCTGTAGTGGCGAACCCCCATACTTTACTTAGTCAATTGAATCCTGAAAATCAGTGGTATAGCGTAATAGACTTGAAAGATGCTTTTTGGGCATGTCCTCTAAAAGAGGAGTGTAGAAATTATTTTGCTTTTGAATGGGAAGACCCAGATACCTTTAGGAAACAACAGCTGAGGTGGACAGTTTTGCCTCAGGGTTTTACTGAGTCCCCTAACCTCTTTGGACAAGCCCTCGAACACATCTTAAAAGATTATAACTTGGGGGAAGGTGTTACTTTAGTACAATATGTAGATGACCTTCTGTTAGCAGGAGGCAACCCAGAGATGGTACGAAAGGAAAGCATTAAGTTGTTAAATTTCTTAAGCCTCCAAGGATTAAAAGTATCCAAATCTAAATTGCAATTTGTAGAAGAAGAGGTGAAGTATTTAGGTCACTGGATTAGTAAAGGGAGCAAGAAATTAGACCCAGAGAGGGTAAACGGAATTCTTTCTCTCCAGGCTCCCAAAAACAAACGACAGGTTAGGCAGCTCCTTGGACTACTGGGGTACTGTAGACAATGGATTGAAAATTATAGTACAAAAGTTAAATTTTTATACCAGAAATTAACAAAAGACGGGTTGCTTAAATGGATCCCAGACGATGAGGAAAAATTAGAAAAATTAAAAACTGACTTAGTCAACGCTCCAGTATTGAGTTTACCAGATATAAGAAGGCCCTTTTATTTATTTGCCAATACTGAAGATGGCACGGCATTTGGGGTATTAACCCAAGAATGGGCTGGGAAAAGGAAGCCTGTGGGATACATATCTAAATTGTTAGACCCTGTAAGTAGGGGATGGCCAACATGCCTCCAGGCGATAGTGGCAGTGGCCTTGTTAGTAGAAGAGGCTAATAAAATTACATTTGGGGGGAATCTGAAGGTGTTGACTCCTCATAACATTAGGGGAGTGCTTCAACAAAAAGCGGACAAATGGATAACAGACGCCAGGCTCCTCAAATATGAAGGAATATTAATACACTCACCAAAGTTAGAGATTGAAGTAACTAGTCTTCAAAACCCAGCACAATTCCTATATGGGGAGCCAAGCGAAAGTTTAAACCATAATTGCCTCCATACCATTGAAGAACAGGCAAAAGTCAGGCCAGACTTAGAAGAAACAGAATTAGAAGAAGGGGAAAAGCTGTTTGTGGATGGATCCTCTAGAGTGGTAGAAGGAAAAAGAAAATCAGGTTATGCAATTATTAGTGGAACCACCCTAGAGGTAGTAGAATCAGGACCACTGAGTCCTAGCTGGTCGGCTCGAGCTTGTGAACTATATGCAGTACTAAGAGCGTTACAGATTTTAAAGGAAAAAGAGGGAACCATTTATACAGACTCTAAGTACGCCTTTGGAGTAATTCACACTTTTGGAAAAAATTTGGGAAGAAAGGGGACTCATTAATTCACAAGGAAAAGGGCTAATACATGAGTCTCTAATTATCCAGACTCTCCAAGCATTAAGAGGTCCTAAGAAAATAGCAGTAGTGCATATAAGAGGACACCAACAGGGAACCTCACTACAGATCAGGGGAAATATTCTAGCTGATCAAGAGGCAAAACGGGCTGCACTACTAGCATTGATGGTAACAGAATCAAACACAAACGAAAGAACAGACCCCACCAAATTAGGATTCACGTTTACTAACCAAGAGAAAGAAAAATTGAAACAAATGGGGATTAATGAAAAACAAGGGGAATGGGAATTACCTGATGGGAGGAAGGTTCTCCCGAAGGCAATGGCTTGGAGAGTTATGAAGGATTTCCATACTAAAACTCACTGGGGAGTACAAGCATTGGTAGACCAGTTTGCTATTAAATACATGTGCATAGAGATTTATAATGTTGCTAAGGAAATAATAAAAAGCTGTTTAACGTGCCAGAAAATTAATAAGCACCAATTAAGAGAAAAGATGCAAGGGGGACGGGATATGGCATACAGACCATTTGGAAGAATTCAAATCGATTTTACAGAACTACCAAAAGTAGGACGGTACAAATACCTCCTAGTATTGGTAGATCATCTCACTCATTATGTGGAGGCCTTTCCCACCACTCGAGCTACAACAAATACTGTGGTAAAAAAAAAATAGTCTTAGAAAACATCATCCCTAGGTATGGAAATATGGAAGTAATCGATTCGGACAGGGGTCCCCACTTTGTCTAAAATAATCAGAGAGACATTGACTTCCCTGGGGACCAAGTGGGAATTCCACACTCCCTGGCATCCACAAAGCTCAGGAAAAGTAGAAAGAATGAATGGAGAAATCAAGAAACAACTTACCAAATTAATGTTAGAAACAAAGATGTCTTGGGTTAAGTGCTTACCCCTAGCACTTCTGAATATCCGGACCCAGCCCCGAACTGATACTGGAATATCCCTGTTTGAAATGCTATATGGTATGCCCTATGATATGGAATTTCCCACTGATCACCCAGTATTGGAAAAAGACAATTTGCAACCATACTTAATAAACCTCATGAATAGGAGAAAAGAACTACGCAAAAAAGGGATGGTAGTACAGAGACCTCCATTAGAAATTTGTATACACTCCATAAGACCTGGAGACAAGGTGTTAATAAAAATTTGGAAAGAATCCTCTGTTACCCCTCGTTGGGAGGGACCGTTTCTTGTTATACTCACAACAGAGACTGCTGTCCGGACTGCTGAAAAGGGATGGACTCATGCTACCAGAGTGAAAGGACCCTTAACGCCTGATCACTGGGAAGTAGCTGAAACATCAGGAGATCTGAAGCTAGTGTTGCGAAGGAAGAAGGACTAAATGAATTTTGTAAAACCCCTAACTGTGTTTGTTATCCTTTTGTGTGTTTTAAATGCACTACTTGTGAGGAAAGTTGGTGGGCGCACTGCGTCCACGGCTATTCCCCAAAGGAATACTGTGACCAGTGCTATAAAAGAGAAAGAAAATTAACCAGTCATCAACAGGAAAAATTGTGTGCATACCAATGAACCTAAGCCCCATAACGTGAATATAGTACAAACTCTTTGCAAATTCCAAATACTCCAAGTGCCCTGTACGATCCCACAAGTGAAAGCCTGGAACTGGGAGGCGTTAAGGTGTCGATAACAAGACCCTAACCCCACAGAATACGACTGCTGCCGAGAAGATGGAAAGCCCCACTGCTCTAAGGAATGAATGGAGTAGGCGGAAGAGGCAGAGACGTATGGAGAGGGGAAAATAAGAAAGGCCTCGAAGCAACCAGTTCAGGTGATTGTTGTGGCAAGGAGAACTGGAAAGTATGGGGAAGGAAAAGATCTGAGCATGCAAATCCTGTCGCAAGACAGAAAGGGGACACGTTTGTACAATTAGCTAGTAATTGGAAGATGAACCCACTAACTCTCCTCACTTATAGTGGTCATTTGGGCTACGGGAGGAATCGCAATTTTGATGTTAAACCTCCATTTTATGAAACCCCTAGTGTTATTATTAATTGGGTTAACTTTCGGACCATGTATATTTAACAAGTCTGTGATGTGTTAAGGAGATTTGAAAAACAAAATTAGTTAAAAGAAAAGGGGGGAATTGTAATAAAACATATATGGTATTTGTTATTCAAATCTCAAGGGGAAAAAGAAGTTGTAGTCAGGATGTTGTGGCCGAACAGTTTTGTAATTCTCTTATGTAAATAAGAAATAAGATATATGTATATAGTTTCTATTGTTAAAATCAGTTGTTAGAAGGGAGCTAAAATGGCCCCCATCTTCAAGCCACTACAAAAACACTTGTGCTGAGTCATCCCCCCTTCAGTGACTGAAACCTGAGACAAGCCCGCCGAAACCTGAGAAAAGCCCGCGAAAACCTGAGAAAAGCCCGGGAAAACTTGTTTACAACTTTGCAGACCCCTCAGGGTACGCCCATCATGAATATGGATGAAGCCTACACTAGAAAGGGACTCGGTTCTGCCGGGTCAGGTGTGTGTCCTGGTAGAGCAGAGACTCCCGGCACACCCAGCGCTGTTTTGCTCACTCGCCGCTTGCTAATAAATTTATTATTGATCACTAAAAATTGAGAAGTGGTTATTTCCCACTAAATTACTTTTAATCTATAACACTCAGCAATCCCACAACAGAAGGGTCCTCTGATAGACCAGGTAACACAGACGGCTGTTTAATTCCTTCTGTTCCCAAGGCAGCTATACCAAAAGCCCACCGATACTCTTTTGGGTCCTTAAAATACCCTCTTCTGAGATAATCTAGGCCAAGAATACATGGAGCGTCTGGGCCAGTCACAATGGGGTGTTTTTCCCCCTCTTTTCCACTTAGGCTCACCTCGGCCTCCAATACAGTCAGCTGTTGAGACCCCCCCGTCACTCCTGAAATACAAACGGGTTCTGCTGCTTTATAATTTGATGGCATTAGGGTGCATTGCGCACCAGTGTCCACTAGAGCCTTGGACTGCTGGGGGTCAGACGTGCCAGGCCATCGAATCCACACAGTCAGGTGAACTCGGTTGTCCCCGTCCTCCGCCTGGCTGGAGGCAGGGCCCCTCTAATGTTGGTCATAAAACCTGCTAACGACAAATGGGTTAGTGTGGTGTGCACGGGTTTCAGCCTCATCTTGATCACTCACTTCTTGTGAATACAAGTCAGAAGTTCTTCTCATAGGATCATGAGCAAAGTCGAACTTTCTGCTCTGTTTGGGCACTTGATTACTAGAAACCGGAGCAGCATTTCTCCTGAAAGGACCACGTTCTGTACTTGTTCTTCCCTCCAGCTCACATCCTCGCTTTCCTAGGAGGTAGGTAGGTTTTCCATCCCATTTCTTCATGTCTTCTCCACGATCACGCAGGCGATGCCACGGCTTCCCCCGTGGTGTGTACCGGTTCTCTCGAGTAGAGAAATGATTGCTCCTAATAGCCGAGATTCTGGTCCGTGCAGGTGGGGAGTAGGACATGTTCTCTTTAAGTTGCTGGAAATCTTGAGATAATTTGTTCACAGCCGCGATGATGGGGGAAGAGACACTTTCTTCATATTGTCATAGTCGGCGAGCCAGTTCATTCGCTGTTGGTCCCTCTTCGTCTGTCCAGTCCATTACTGCTAATGCACTGGCATATGATGAGGGTGTGCTCCGTGCCAAAGTCCTCCACATGGGCCGGGTGCATCGGACTTCATCTGGATCTGTGGGTAGCCGTGTGTCACGGTCCACTCGGTGGACTCGTGATGGTTCGTTTGCTACGATCTCGAAAGTGCAAAATTAAGGTGACCAACACCAAAGGGGATAGCAGTAATCAAACAGTGAAACTTTATCGTGTTGCCTGTGAAGCAGCACGCAATAGAGATGGGTGAAAGAAAGGAGAAAAGTAGAGTTAAGTTTAGAGAGAGGAGGGAGAGAGGTTATAGCTACCACCGCTGATCTCACGACACCCTAACGGTCCCGGGTCCAGCTGATGCTGCGTCGTCGATCGTCGTGGTCCTTGGTGGGGAAGCTTCCCATTTTCGTTGTCCAGAAGTCATCTTTTATGCTCAGTAACACACCTTGCTCCTCCTCTGCCTCAGGGGTCTCCGCCCTTCTCAGAATTCAATTATCATCTCTCCACCCTTCTCAAGCGAGGCCATCACGCGTGCACAGGGGGAGTGTCCGAGGTGTGGTCAGTCTTGGAGGTGGGTAACCTTCAACCAGGAGGTATGTTTTGGTATTATAATGAAGCAAAGTTTCTTCATCGATGTTATGGCAACAGTTGCGATCCATCTTTTTTGACAATGGCTATGCAATTATCTCCAACAGCTCCGGCTAGGCCCAGGTACCGAACAATAGCACAGCACTCTTTGTACTGCACGGCTCAGGCACCGAAGAACAGCACTGCACTGCCTGCACCACTCGGGTCAGTGCTCAGGAGAACAGCACTGCACTGCCTGCACCACTCGGGTCAGTGCTCAGGAGAACAGCACTGCACTGCCTGTGCCACACAGTTCTGCATTCAGGAGCCTTTGCACCACATTCCACTCCAGGGATCGGCAACTGCGCTCCAAACAGGCCGTTGTCAGGTACCTCACTGTCCATGTCCCTGATGACAATGTTGAGACAATGCTGATCTTCTGACCGACTCTTACAAGGCTGAAGTAAGCTTAACTGGGAAGGACTGGCATAAGCACCGCATTGTGACTGGCCCAGATGCCCCGTGCATCCTAGGTATAGACTACCTCAGGAGAGGGTACTTTAAAGCCCCAAAAGGGTACCAGTGGGCCTTTGGTATAGCTGCCCTGCAGGAGGTTGAGCAATTGTCCACCTTACCCGGCCTCTCAGAGGATCCCTCGGTGGTGGGGTTGCTTAAGGTTGAAGAGCAGCGAGTGCCAATTGCCACCAAGACGGTGCACCGGCGGCAGTACCGCACTAACCGAGATTCCCTGGTCCCCATCCATCAGCTGATCCGTCGACTAGAAAGCCAGAAGGTGATCAGCAAGACTCACTCACCTTTCAACAGCCCTATATGGCCAGTGAGAAAGCCTAATGGCGAATGGAGTCTGACCGTGGACTACCGTGGCCTGAATGAAGTTACGCCAGCGATGAGTGCTGCAGTGCCGGACATGCTAGAGCTCCAGTATGAGCTGGAGTCGAAGGCAGCCAAGTGGTACGCCACGATTGACATCGCTAACGCGTTTTTCTCCATCCCAATAGCACCAGAGTGCAGGCCACAGTTTGCGTTCACTTGGAGGGGTATCCAGCACACCTGGAATCGATTGCCCCAGGGGTGGAAACACAGCTCCGCCATTTGCCATAGACTGGTCCATACTGCACTGGAGAAAGGTGGGTCTCCAGAACACCTGCAGTTCATTGATGATATCATTGTATGGGGGGACACAACTGAGGAAGTCTGAGAAAGGAAAGAAGGTAATTGAAATCCTCCTGAAGGCCGGTTTTGCCATCAAGCGACAGAAAGTTAAGGGGCCTGGAAGGGAGATTCAGTTCCTAGGAATAAAATGGCAAGATGGGCGTCGCCACATCCCAGTGGAGGTGATAAACAAGATAACAGCCATGGCCCCACCAACCACCAAAAACGAGACTCAGTCTTTCCTGGGCGCTGTGGGGTTCTGGAGGATGCACATCCCAAACTACAGCCTGATTGTGAGCCCTCTTTACCACGTAACCCGCAAGAAGAACAATTTTAAATGGGGCCCTGAGGAACAACAAGCCTTTGAACAAATTAAGCAGAAGATTACTCAGGCAGTGGCCCTTGGGCCAGTCCGGGCAGGGCAGGAGATTAAGAACGTGCTCTACACCGCAGCCAGGGAGAATGGCCCTTCCTGGAGCCTTTGGCAGAGAGCACCTGGGGAATCCCGAGGCCGACCTCTAGGCTTTTGGAGCCGGGGATACAAAGGCTCTGAAGGTAACTATACCCTGACTGCGAAGGAGATACTGGCAGCGTACGAAGGAATTCGAGCTGCCTCAGAAGTGGTCGGCACTGAGACACAGCTCCTCCTGGCACCCCGACTGCCGGTGCTGGGATGGATGTTCAAAGGAAAGGCTCCCTCCACACATCATGCAACAGATGCCACGTGGAGTAAATGGGTTGCGTTGATAACACAACGGGCTCGAATAGGGAACCTCGACGCCCCCAGGATTAGTGGAAATGATCATAAACTGGCCAGAGAGCAAAGATTCTGGGATGTCACCAGAACACGAGGTGAAACGTGCTGTGGAGGTCCCACCATATACCGAGCTGCCAGAGGAGGAGAAGCGATATGCCCTGTTCACTGATGGGTCTTGTCACATTGTGGGAAAACATCGACGACGGAAGGCTGCAGTGTGGCATCCCACACGAGAAACCACTGAAGTTGTTGAGGGACAAGGTGAATCGAGCCAGTTCGCAGAGGTGAAAGCCACCCAATTGGCTTTGGAGATTGCTGAGCGAGAAAAGTGGCCGAGGCTCTATCTCTACACTGACTCGTGGGTGGTGGCAAGTGCCCTGTGGATGTGGTTGCAGCAATGGAAACAGAGCAACTGGCAACGCAAGGGCAGACCCGTCTGGGCTGCTGATGTATGGCAGGAGAGGTCCGATGCGTACCACAAGGGGACTTGATTGTGGGTGAAAACACACCATGAGTTATACTGCGCTTTTGTTAATTTTTCTTTGTTAATGCTAATTGCTAAGTGGCAGCTGGATGTGACGCACATGGTATAGAATAAAGGGGTGGATTATGTCCTGGTTTAGCCAGATTAGGGTTAAGTTTCCCCAGCAGTGGGGGGGAGCTCTAGCCGGGTTATTCAGATACCATGCGGACATCACATCTGGGCTCCGAAGCGAGACGGTCGGTTAACACGTGTGTTATGCCATCGCTCTGTTCTCACTGCTGTAATGGGAGAGATTTTGCTCTGTTCATTGTTATTGTTGTTGTTTGTGGAGTTTCTGTTGCACTGTTGTATTAAACCTCTCCTTATCTCAGCCCCGGGGCTTTGTATTTCACTCCCTTCGTGGGGGAGGGGCAGTGGCTGCGTGGTCTCAGACCCCGGCAGGGACTAAACCACCACAAAAACCTACTTGGCTCCAACCACAATTACAACAAAATTTTTTTTTCCAATCTGCCCTGCTCTTTTGCAGCTGTGCTGACAGCACAGTTAAAGATACTTGCTTGGAATTTGTCATCTTGTTCTCCACTCGGGCTCCTCTGTACAAAACCCATCTCAAAACAATTTCAAATAAGCTTTGCCCAAGGCAGATGGTCCCCTGCAGCTGGAGATTCTCCACTGGTGTGACTTTTCAGCAAGGACTCCTGAAACTTAAGTTATCTTTGAGGGGTTTTTTAATTTCAACTTGACTTTTTTCACCCTGCCAGTCTCCTAATCTTGTTTCTCTGTCAAGGAAGACACCATGTTTGTGTCTGCTCAGGTGAGGTTCAGTGTTGCTTGTCTGTGACTCTTTGGGTCTCGCTGGGGAGAGGGCAGTGGGTGGGTGGAGATAGCTCTGACACCTGGAGGAGGCGCCGGGGAGACCTTATTGCAGCCTTTCAATACTTATGGGGGCTTGTAAGAAAGATGGGGACAAACATTTTAGCAGGGCCTGTAGCAATCGCACAAGGGGTAATGGTTTTAAACGAAAGGAGGGTAGATTCAGACTAGATAGAAGGAAGAAATTCTTTATGATGAGGGTAGTGAACCACTGGCACAGGTTGCCCGGAGAGGCCGTGGATGCCCCGTCCCTGGAAACAGTCAAGGTCAGGCTGGACGGGGCTCTGAGCAACCTGATTGAGTTGAAGATGTCCCAGCTCATTGCAGAGGGGTTGGATTAAGTGACCTTTAAAAGTCCATTCCAAACCGTTCTGTGATTTGAGGATCCCCCCAGAGCCCCCAGCATGTCTTGGGGTGCACAGAAAGACACATCCAGGGGGTTGTGGGTGCCCCACTGAGCGGTCCGGGCTGTCCCCAACAGCACATCGTGGTGACCAGGGTGCCCCTAAAGGTGCACGAAGGAGTCCAGCTTTTCAATCTATCCTAAACAGACAGAGGGACCTCAGGAAAAAGTTCAGGAGTCAGGAGTCCTTGAGAAACAAATACAGAAAAACACAAGCAAAGCTTTCATACATCCATCACAGTTTACTCTTCATAACCGTCAGAAATTCGTTTGTTTGAGCCCTTGCATTCCCTTTCAGTGGCCATCAAAGTCCCTGTGCAGCCCTTGACCCAAGGCAGGGACTCGGCCCTTTTATTCAAGAACATCAACATCCTGCTGTGCCGAGGAAGGAGAGTGGTCTGGAGGTTCTCAGAAGACCCGCTGCGAGATGGGATCAGACAGGGATCCTGGCTAATGCTTTTCTCCAGGGACGTTTGGTACGTTTTCAGTGCTCCCTCTAACTCCTTTGCAGCCAGGTCAAAGCCGTGGCCTTGTTCAGTTTTTCCTCAGGACTTGGGGCTGGGCCTGCCCTCCTGCTTCCAGAAAGCCACGCCTCAGGGCTGAGCTTGTCAGGGGTCTCTGGAAGGGTGCAGGGGTGGGTCACCAGAAAGGCACATCCAGGGCTCCGGAGATGCCCTGAAACACACACCCTGTGAGAATGGGACACCCTGAGGTGGGGCCGGACGGCCCCTCGGGTGCCACAGGGAGCCCGCGGTCCTTTCCCTCTGCCCGAGGGAGGGGAGACTGTGCACGGGGAACACCGGTGTATTCCCCCGGCCCTTGTGGTGCGGGGCCTCTCCTAGTCGGGGTTAACATCTGCTCCCTTCCAGCCGGCAGCTCCGTAGACCTAGAGAGCAGGAGGTACGGATTAAACATCCTGTCCCTGGGTGTCATTTCTAAAGAGGACGTATTTGTATCTATCTCCGTGCTCCCCCATTTAGTCATTTCTCCACAGGTTCCAATTGCATATCTTGGCAGCTGGGGCACCCATCACGCCTTGCCTCCTGCCCCAGTGGTACCTGCACTAGCGGGAGGGGAGCAGAGCCCTGTCACAGGCGGTGGGGACAGCCCTGAGCCGTCCCCTCCCTGTCGCAGCTGGCACCTCCTCGCTGCAGCTTTGGCAGTCAGGCTCACCCGAGCCTGCAGAGCTTCGCACAAGGCCACTGACCGGAGGCGGGAGCAAGGTCGACAGAGCTGCACTCCAGGGCTCCTCCGCACCGCTCACCCGCAAGGGCTCCACGGGCGACGGAGCTGCCAAAGCCATTCCTGGAGAGGCGGCTGTTCCGGGCGCCGCCTGTGGCAGAACCCTTTTTTCTACAGGCCTCCATGGCTGCTTTCACTCTCCAGAACGGGGTAGGCAAAGAATTTTCACCAACTTTCCTGAGCGTTTTCCACCACTTTAATAACTCTCCGTCAAAATGTCGCTGTCGGGCGGTGTTGCCCCAGAAGGGATATCCCAGGCTTCGCTGACATTTGGCGGAAGAGCAGATGTCTGGGGACAATCCCCACCAGATCTGGTTTTACGTTCGCTGGTGGCTGGGAGAGAGAAAGCAAGATCCAATGTTAGTTCTAGAGCAGAGCGAGCCCACAAAGTCAATGGACAACTATCAACTGCGACAGGACGCTGTGAAGGTCTG
Organism: Strix aluco; assembly: GCF_031877795.1. Classification (NCBI taxonomy): domain Eukaryota; kingdom Metazoa; phylum Chordata; class Aves; order Strigiformes; family Strigidae; genus Strix; species Strix aluco. The sequence goes on along the minus strand of NC_133952.1, from coordinate 8,883,618 downwards.
GAGAGATTTAAGCCCACAGAGGAAACCAGAAAGAATGAAAGGGACACACGCAACGGAGGAAATAAGATTTTCCATGCCTGACCATCAGGCAACTAGCTTTCTAAAGCCCGCGAAAGAAACTCCAGAGGAACCATTGTTATGAAATTCTTCTCTGGAGAGCCCGCTCCCTGTTTTGGGTTTCCACCTAACAAGACCTGCTTTATGCTCGGCGGGATAAGCAAGCAACTTCTCTCTCCTGGTTCCACGTCACCAGGAATTACATGGAAAAGGCTTCCGCTCTTTCAGTATCCCAAGCAAAACCCAACCGTAATCCCTAACCCACCCGAGCACTGAAGAATCACACCTGGAGCTGCTTACCTGAGCCCGATGGGTTTACGCTCGGTCCCCTGGTCCCCTGGTCTTGCTCACACTCCGCTTTCTGACTGCCGTTGCTCCTCCTGGCTTCTGCTAGCCTCTCATTAGCCCTGTGAGAAATGCAGGAGCGTGCAAGAACGACTGTTGCTCATAGTGGCACCAAGTGGTTCCCAACCCCAAGGACAGCCAACCCCAAGGACAGGGGTCCACAGAGTGTGCAGGGAGGTAGGAGCCTTGGAGAGGTGGCCTTGGGCAACCTTGTGTCCCTGGATACAGTGCGCCAGGGGCTGTTTCCCTTGGCAACGTGGCCTGTGTACACGCAGAGAGGTTCTGAGCACCCAGGCCCCTCCCAGCCCCCATTGAGCCCTTTATGATGTCACCGCACAGGCCCCAATAAAAGGGGTTCGTGCCCAGGCCCTGCACACACAGTAACCTGGTGGTGCTGTCAGTGCCGTGCCAGTGGGCTGGTGCTGGTGGCACTGGTGGAGCTGGTGCTGCGAGTGGAGCTGGTGCTGCTGGTGCAGGTGCTGGTGGAGCTGCCAGTGGAGCTGGTGCTTGTGGCAGCGCTGGTGGAGCTGGTGCTGGTGGTGCCGGTGCTGCCATCGCTGCTGGTGGTGGCTCAGCCCGCAGGCAGCTGCCCGTGCCCTGCCACTCCTTGGGGTTGGCTCCTCTGTTGGCAGCCGGCACCCGGCAGTGCCCACTAAGTCCTGCCTGGCAGCGCTCCCCAGGGATGAGCGAGGGGAGGCGGTTCAGTGCCCATCCCTGCCGGGCCATGAGGAGGATCTGGCGGTGGCTGTGCGGGAGGGCCAGGAGCATGGGGGCAGGGGAGGGTCCCGAGTCCTCCAGGAGCAGCGGTGGCCATGAGCTCCAGCCGGAGGGCCGGGACGAGCTGCACCGTGCAGCCACCAGCGGCAACTTGGCCCCAGCGCGGCCGCTGGTGGAGGAGCGTGACACCGACTGCCGGGACAAGGCTGACAGGTAACGGGGCGCAGGCAGGCGGGCGCTGCCTGGGAAGCTCCGGGGCTCTTTTCCTCCCCTGGGGCTTAGCTTTGTGCCTGTGGGTGTTCATCCTCGAGGGAGGTCACTACGGAAAGGGCGGGCAACAACAGGCCCTTCTCCTTGCCATGAGCTGTGCCTACGACTGGCTCTGCTCTTTGTCTCTCCAGGCGCAGGCGCAGTGGCAGCACGCGGCCTGTGGACCCCAGCAAGCGGGAAAAGAAGGGAGAAGCTGCTCCAGACCAAGGCAAAGGGGTGTCAGCATCCAGCGCTCCCCGTGGGGCAGCAGCTGCTGCAGCGAGGCGGCGTGCACCCGCCCTGCGGAGAGCAGGTAGGACTCTCCGGTGTGGAGGAGGGATGGGGAGAAGGCCTGTCGCCTGCCTTCTGGCGGCTTGCCGTGGAGACGGGCCGTTTGGAAAGGATGATGTGGTGTGGCTGATGATCCAGGAAAAAATGCACTGCCAGGCCTTGTCCCTGGAAAGCAGAATTCTCGAGACGCTCATTCCTTCGGGGCTCATTTCTGATCACTTTGAGCCATCCCGTCATCCCCCTGGCACACGGAAAAGGCGTGTGCGCTAGAGGAGACGAATTCCCCAGCAGGAAAAGAGACGTGTCTGGAATCTGCATTTTGACAAGTCCCCCTGGGTTTGGGGTGTGTGGCTGTGCTAGGATTGTCTCTGCAAGCACGATGATTGGGAAAGCACTGTAGGCATCAAGGAGCTGCGTTAGCTCGCTCTGGTTTCAAAAACGTGTGTTTTTAATGTAGATGAGCCTGCCGCCTGCTTGGAGTCGGCCGTCCGTACGTCGCCATCAGATGAAGAAGGCGTCAAGGAGAGCAAGAGCTTTGGGCAGGAGGTATGCCAAACCAAAGATTTTCAATTCGAGTCCTCCTTTTAGGATTACATTCCATGCCACTGCAAAGCAAGACTTTTCCAGGAATAATGTCTAAGGCAGAGTTATTGAAAACTCTTTGATAATCTGCTGTCAAGCTGCTGACAGTCCTCGCCTGGTTGTATGAAATGCTGCTGCTACCTCCTGGTTTGAGCTGATTTCCTAAGTGCTGTCCATTTGTGTTCTTCAACTTTGAACAGGCAGAAGATGTCAGAGCCCAAATACCGGCGGTGGGGTCAGATTCATCCCCTTCCCACCTGAGCCCTGGGACACATCAGCCATCTGAAAGGGTTGATGGGCAAGTGTTTCTGAGAGAATGTGACCAATGCCTTCGCGTGCAAGAAAAGTTCTATGCATACATGGCTGAGATGCGAGAAGAAAACGAGAGTTTGTCTCAGCAGCTGAGCAAAGCCGAAAGAAAAGCTGATGGGCTGGAAAAGGTAGTGGGCCATCTGAAAAATGCCCTCTTGGAAAAGACATCGGCTTTAGACTGGACAGAAAGAGAATTACAAAACGCCAAGAGGCAGAGAATGGACTGGTGTGGTCCAAGCCTTACGAAAAATCAGAAGAAAGAAGATGCCATCAAGAAGGCAGAAGAGCTGCAGCACCAACTGGCCCAGCTCCAAATTGCAAACTTTTTGCTGCGTCAGCAGCTGGGAGACGCGCAGAACAAGACCGGGCTGGAGCGAATGGTAAGTGGTGGTGCCTCTACATGCGAGGCCGACAAGGTAGAAAAAGAGGTGAGGTGAGCGCTGACCAAGACTGACTTAAAGGAGAGCAGTTCCCAAGGCTGTCTGGCGCTTCTAAAAGTCAGCAGGTGTACGGTCCGTGCGCGGGAGTCCTTCGCTCGGCTTGGTTCTGTTTTGCGCTGGGTTTGTTGGAATCGCGGAAGGTTCTGACAAGCCTTGAGATGTTTATAGACACACACGTACGTAGAAACGCTGAGGCCCGCGTTGGGTTTCGTTTGTGGAGCAGAACAACGGCGGGAAGGATGATACACAGAGCTGGCTCTAGGAAGCCTTGGCTCGGGTCGCTGGAGAAAGGGCTGCAGTCCAACGACAGCTCCCGCGTTGGCATCCCGTTAGATTTTAGCATTAACTTAAGGAACAAGCCAAACCCCACAAAGGCACAGTCTCGGCATCTTCCGAGGAGAACGTGCTGGGAGACAGAAATCTTCCCCAAGAGATGACATTTCTGGAGCTGTCTTCGCTCGCCAGGGGTGGCTGGAGACCATCAGCTGTGCAGATGCCCTCTTCTGCCCGTGGATGCGATGGCTTTGCTTTGCGATGCACTTAGAAAAGTGATCTCGGCCTGTGAACTAGTAACTGGAAGTAAAACTACGCACTTGGGCTTCTTTTAATTTGTACTCCTGTGCCGTTGTTTCCCTAGAGAAGAGAGGCACAGCTGCAAGGAGAGCTCGCTGATGCTGTCAGAAAGCAGCACACAGCAGAAACTGCACTGAAGGCTTTGACGAACCAGTACGGTCGCCTGAAGGCAGAGAACTCCCGCTTGCAGGAGGACCTGGACAAGGCTAAGGCCAAGGTATGCAAAGGCTGTCAACATGTTCATGTCTTTGAAGTGTTCTTTTCCTTCAGCAGACAATATTCTGGGAACAAATCCAGGAGAGATTTGTCTGCGGACGTCACGAGCGTCAGACTAGAGGGTGCTTTTAGCTCCTTTCTGCTGCCCTCTCGCCTTGCCAAGCTGATGCGGCTCTTCAGGGGGCTTGTTTCGAGGCTGAGGGGCAAAGCAGTGGCTTGGGGGCAGCATGTGGGTGGGGAAGAACAAAGCAGCTGTGCTCTTCCGAGTCTCGCTTCTGTTCCCACACCGTCCAAACGTTGTGGCCGTGAGATGAAACCACAAGCCACGTGCCCCCAGATGTCTCTGGCCTTGGTTGTTCTCCCTGCAAGGTTTTTCCTCTGTCGATCTCTGCACAAAGATGGTGTCTAGTTCTCTGGCAGTGGTGGTTGGGGGCAAGGAAAGTGACCTTGGTTTGCCGTTGTCTCATAAGCCAGGCTTCGCCCTCCCTCTAAGGAAGGCCTTGAAGCTCTTGTCCCTCCCCCCGCACTGTCCTCCCCAGCCATTAGCACAGGGGTGTGCGTGGGAGAAGGGACGGGGCACGACAGGAGCGTGGTGGAAGCCAAATGAAAGGCAGCGACCGCGGTGAAATGCCAAAGAGCATCTCCAGAGGCACGGACGTGCTATGATGCTGCAGGAGGAGTGGAGCGCCTTTGCCACGGAGCCTTTCTGGAAAGGAGGGACGGGTGGAAGCTGGAGCAGTCTTGTTGGCAAGGGCTTGAAAGGCGCACTTACTTTCAGGAATCCAAGCGCCTTTTCCCTGGGTTGAAATACAAACTCAGGGCACTGACAGCCATGATCTCGATGCATCCGTTGGATGGAGTTTCACCGAGATTTGAGACCCCTCTGCTCAAGGCAGATTGTTTTTCCCCACATACAGGCGTGCGAACTCTCCGCACAGCTGGAGCTGCAGTCCCAAAAATCTCTGCAGCTCGAAGCTCTAAATAAGGAGATGGGACGGATCGAGACAACTCTGTCAGCTTGCTTGGCGACTCCTGGCGCGGGTCACACCACAACAGCGCCGGAAGAGAAGCAATATCTGAGTCTACTTTTGGAGGTCAGTTCATGTTCCATTTGTATCTGTGGTCGGCGTTGCGTCCATTTGTGGCTGCGGTCACGACTTTTAGGTGTTTTGTCTCGGGCACGTGGTTCTCTTTGTTAGTGCTGTGGGTTTGGCTTTCCCCTAGGGAAGCCGGGGAGCTGCAAAAGGCTGCGCCAGAGTCTGTGTGTCGTGTGTCGTGGCACCAGTGCGCGTGAAAAACACGCAGCCGTTTTGCTGCTCCTCGTGCAGACAGCGTTTAGGCTGTTTAAGAGCTTTTCTGTAAAAGTGGCGGAAAGAGCAGGTTTGTTGAGAGGGGTGGGCATTGTCTCTGTCTTCCTGTTTCTTGAAGTTGCATCTTCTCTTGTAGGTACAGGCAGCCTCTAGAGCCAGAATTGAAGAGATCAAGACCACTGTCGCCTCTTGGAGAAACGACCTGGAGCAGATCTTAGAGCGCAGGCTCTCGAGCTGGAGAGAGCAAAGGACAAGCAGGAGTTGAGCGCCCTGCTCCTGGCCTGTGCACATGTGTTGAGGTTTGAATTCAGCCGGTAGCCAGACGCCACGTGGCCCGCCGTTCACCTCCACTCCCACTCTCTGGTGAAATAGGGGAGGGACAAACAAAGAAATAATTCATAGGTTGAATAAAAAAAGAGAAGAATTTACTAAATATAACAAGAGAACAAAAGTAAAAATAGCGAGTCCACAAAGAAATGGGCAAAATGCAGCAGTGGCTTACCGAGCGCGGTGACCGCCCCCACAGCCACACACAGCCGGGCCAGACCCGAAAATCCCGCGCCTTCCCGAGAGAGCCCGGCCCCCTATATCTGTGAGCATGACATCACTCCAATGAAAAATAACTCCATCCTGGTCGAAACCAGGACAGTCTCCACCCCTTATTCCATACCACTGACATTATGCTCAGGTTTCCAAATACATCCTAAGGAATCACCACCCCCTTCTTTCCCAGGTCTCACAGATATCACTCCCTTAGTCTATGGGCCATCCTTCCACAATGTCTGCTGAGTTCATTTAGTCCATAACTTCGGGTTCCATCTCTCATGACAGTCTATAAGGCTGGAGGAATGAGGCAGAGTTGGCTCAGTCGGTGGAGCAGGAGGCTTTGCATGTGGCATGGGGATGTTGCAAGGCACCAATTGCCATAACAGTGTTATTTGTCAGTTCGGTTCATTGGCTATTCTCACCTAAAATCAAATCTCCCCGAGGCACACATCGGACTTCTCCATCCCTCTGCATTACCCACCAAGTGCACCCAGGTCCTTGGGCGAAAGTAATCCTACACATGGGTTTACCTTTACCCACTGCAGGAGTAACCCAGACGGTCTTCCCCAACACATTCCTAATGCGCACTGCAGGGGCTTTATCCCCATCCACGGTATGTAGGAGGTTTGATTGAGCAGGGCCAGCTTGCTTGGCAGATCCTCTGGGACTGACTAACCAGGTGGCTTTTGCTAAGTGCACGTCCCAGTGTTTGAAAGTTCCACCCCCCATTGCTCTCAGTGCAGTTTTCAGCAATCCATTGTATCGCTCAATTTTCCCAGAGGCTGCTGCATGGTAGTGAACGTGATATAATCAATCTGCCAGGCCTCCCCATATTTATATTTTGACCATAGTCCTCCATACCAAAGGGGCTTTAACCGTTTGGTTGCTTGATCGCAGCACATGTCTCACATTCATGGATCACCTGTGCAATAGCATCCATGGTTAAGTCCACCCCTCGGTCACGAGCCCATCTATACGTTCCATCTCTTCCCTGAGGGCCTGAGGAGTCATGGGCCCAGCGAGCCATAAATTGTTCACCCTTATGGTGCCAGTCCAGATCTACTTGAGACACCTTGATCTTGGCAGCCTGATCCGCCCGTTGGTTGTTCTGATGTTCTTCAGTGGCCCAGCTCTTGGGTACATGAGCGTCTACACGAGGTACTTTCACAGCCAGATTCTCTACCCCAGCAGCAATATCTCGCCATCATCCAGCAGCCCAGACGGGTTTGCCTCTGCGCTGCCAGTTGCTCCGTTTCCACTGCTGTAACCACCCCCACAGCGCATTTCCCACCATCCATGAGTCAGTGCAGAGACAGAGCACCGGCCACTTTTCTCGCTCAGCGATATCCAAGGCCAGCTGGACAGCTTTCACCTCTGTGAACTGACTCGATTCACCTTCTCCTTCAGCAGCTTCAGCAACCCATCGTGTGGGGCTCCATACAGCTGCCTTCCACCTTCGAAGTTTCCCCACAATGCGACAGGACCCGTCGGTACACAGGGCACATCGCTTCTCCTTATCCAGTAGTTTAGTATGTGGTGGGGCCTCTTCAGCACGGGCTACCTCTTCCTCTGGCGCCATTCCAAAATCTTTGCCTTCTGGCCAATTTGTGATCACTTCCAGTATTCCCGGATGGCTGGGGCTCCCTATTCGAGCCCGTTGTGTGATTAACGTGACCCATTTACTCCACGTGGCATCAGTTGCACGGTGTGTAGAGGGGACACTCCCTTTGAACACCCAGCCCAGCACTGGCAGTCGGGGAGCCAGGAGGAGCTGTGCTTCAGTCCCGATCACCTCTGAAGCAGCTCCGACCCCTTCACATGCTGCCAGTATCTCCTTTTCGGTCGGAGTATAGCGCTCTTCTGATCCTCTGTATCCCCGACTCCAAATCCCCGGGGGTTGACCCCGAGTCTCCCCTGGTGCTCCCTGCCAGAGACTCCAGGTAGGGCCGTTCTTCCCGGCTGCAGTGTAGAGCACATTTTTAACATCTTGTCCTGCCCGGACTGCCCGAGAGCTACTGCATGAACTATTTCCTGTTTAATTTGCTCAAAAGCCTGTCGCTGCTCCAGGCCCCATACAAAATCATTCTTTTTCCGAGTCACTTGATAGAGAGGGCTGACAATCTGACTGTAATTTGGAATGTGCAGTCTCCAGAAACACACAACACCCAAGAAAGCTTGTGTTTCCTCTCTGTTAGTCGGTGGGGACATCGCTGTTGTTTTATTAATCACCTCCATTGGAATCTGCCAACGTCCATCTTGACATTTTACTCCTAAAAACTGGATCTCTTGTGCAGGTCCCTTGACTTTACTATGCTTTCTGGCAAAACCGGCTCTCAGAAGGATTTGGATTATTTTCTCCCCTTTCTCAAAAACTTCTTCTGCTGTATTACCCCATATAATGATGTCATCAATGTAGTGTAAATGTTCTGGGGCTTCACCCTGTTCCAGTGCAGTCTGGATCAGTCCATGGTAAATGGTGGGGCTGTGTTTCCACCCCTGGGGCAGTCGATTCCAGGTATGTTGGACACCCCTCCAGGTAAAAGCAAACTGTGGCCTGCATTCTGCTGCCAGAGGGATGGAGAAAAAAGCCTTGGCAATATCAATCGTGGCGTACCACTTGGCTGCCTTCGACTCTAGCTCATACTGAAGTTCTAACACGTCTGGCACAGCAGCACTCAGCGGTGCCGTGACTTCATTCAGGCCGCGATAGTCCACTGGCAATCTCCACTCTCCGTTAGACTTTCGCACTGGCCATATGGGGCTGTGAAAGGGGGAGCGCGTCTTGCTGATGACTCCTTGGCTCTCCAGCTGACGAATCAGTTTATGGATAGGGATTACAGAGTCTCGACTGGTGCGGTATTGCCGTCGGTGCACGGCTGTAGTGGCACTTGGCACCCGTGGTTCTTCAACCCTCAGCAATCCCACAACAGAAGGGTCCTCTGATAGACCAGGTAACACAGACGGCTGTTTAATTCCTTCTGTTCCCAAGGCAGCTATACCAAAAGCCCACCGATACTCTTTTGGGTCCTTAAAATACCCTCTTCTGAGATAATCTAGGCCAAGAATACATGGAGCGTCTGGGCCAGTCACAATGGGGTGTTTTTCCCCCTCTTTTCCACTTAGGCTCACCTCGGCCTCCAATACAGTCAGCTGTTGAGACCCCCCCGTCACTCCTGAAATACAAACGGGTTCTGCTGCTTTATAATTTGATGGCATTAGGGTGCATTGCGCACCAGTGTCCACTAGAGCCTTGGACTGCTGGGGGTCAGACGTGCCAGGCCATCGAATCCACACAGTCAGGTGAACTCGGTTGTCCCCGTCCTCCGCCTGGCTGGAGGCAGGGCCCCTCTAATGTTGGTCATAAAACCTGCTAACGACAAATGGGTTAGTGTGGTGTGCACGGGTTTCAGCCTCATCTTGATCACTCACTTCTTGTGAATACAAGTCAGAAGTTCTTCTCATAGGATCATGAGCAAAGTCGAACTTTCTGCTCTGTTTGGGCACTTGATTACTAGAAACCGGAGCAGCATTTCTCCTGAAAGGACCACGTTCTGTACTTGTTCTTCCCTCCAGCTCACATCCTCGCTTTCCTAGGAGGTAGGTAGGTTTTCCATCCCATTTCTTCATGTCTTCTCCATGGTCACGCAGGCGATGCCACGGCTTCCCCCGTGGTGTGTACCGGTTCTCTCGAGTAGAGAAATGATTGCTCCTAATAGCCGAGATTCTGGTCCGTGCAGGTGGGGAGTAGGACATGTTCTCTTTACGTTGCTGGAAATCTTGAGATAATTTGTTCACAGCCGCGATGATGGGGGAAGAGACACTTTCTTCATATTGTCATAGTCGGCGAGCCAGTTCATTCGCTGTTGGTCCCTCTTCGTCTGTCCAGTCCATTACTGCTAATGCACTGGCATATGATGAGGGTGTGCTCCGTGCCAAAGTCCTCCACATGGGCCGGGTGCATCGGACTTCATCTGGATCTGTGGGTAGCCGTGTGTCACGGTCCACTCGGTGGACTCGTGATGGTTCGTTTGCTACGATCTCGAAAGTGCAAAATTAAGGTGACCAACACCAAAGGGGATAGCAGTAATCAAACAGTGAAACTTTATCGTGTTGCCTGTGAAGCAGCATGCAATAGAGATGGGTGAAAGAAAGGAGAAAAGTAGAGTTAAGTTTAGAGAGAGGAGGGAGAGAGGTTATAGCTACCACCGCTGATCTCACGACACCCTAACGGTCCCGGGTCCAGCTGATGCTGCGTCGTCGATCGTCGTGGTCCTTGGTGGGGAAGCTTCCCATTTTCGTTGTCCAGAAGTCATCTTTTATGCTCAGTAACACACCTTGCTCCTCCTCTGCCTCAGGGGTCTCCGCCCTTCTCAGAATTCAATTATCATCTCTCCACCCTTCTCAAGCGAGGCCATCACGCGTGCACAGGGGGAGTGTCCGAGGTGTGGTCAGTCTTGGAGGTGGGTAACCTTCAACCAGGAGGTATGTTTTGGTATTATAATGAAGCAAAGTTTCTTCATCGATGTTATGGCAACAGTTGCGATCCATCTTTTTTGACAATGGCTATGCAATTATCTCCAACAGCTCCGGCTAGGCCCAGGTACCGAACAATAGCACAGCACTCTTTGTACTGCACGGCTCAGGCACCGAAGAACAGCACTGCACTGCCTGCACCACTCGGGTCAGTGCTCAGGAGAACAGCACTGCACTGCCTGCACCACTCGGGTCAGTGCTCAGGAGAACAGCACTGCACTGCCTGCACCACTCGGGTCAGTGCTCAGGAGAACAGCACTGCACTGCCTGCACCACACGGGTCAGTGCTCAGGAGAACAGCACTGCACTGCCTGCACCACTCGGGTCAGTGCTCAGGAGAACAGCACTGCACTGACTGTGCCACACAGTTCTGCATTCAGGAGCCTTTGCACCACATTCCACTCCAGGGATCGGCAACTGCGCTCCAAACAGGCCGTTGTCGGGTACCTCACTGTCCATGTCCCTGATGACAATGTTGAGACAATGCTGATCTTCTGACCGACTCTTACACCGCGCATTATCTGGGTCACAGTAAACTGCCTCCTGCACAGCTAGCTCCCTCAAGTATTGAATGCCTCTCTCCATAGTGGTCCACTTACTTGGTCGACATGTCAAGTCATCCTTGAAGGGATACCTCTGCCTCAAGCTTGACAGAAGTCACCTCCAGAGACTGAGATCTTGTGTCTCCTTTCCAATGGGTTTGTCAATGCCCCCTTCCCTAGACAGGGATCCCAGCTGCCTCACCTCCCTGCCCTCTAGTTCCATGCCACTGGCCCCGCTATCCCAGCACCACAGCAGCCAGGTAACGAGTTGCTCATCTGGATGGCGCCTGAAATCTTTTCTTATGTCTCGCAACTCACTCCAGGACAAGGATTGGCTGACTATCACTGGCTCTGCCTCCTCCTCCTGTTCTCGTGATGGGCCTGGTTCATCATCACCCTGTACACCACGAGGGGATTTTCTTGTGTATTTCTTCTTCTGTATGGGAGCAACTGACACCGTCACGGGTCAGTTCTCTGGTTCAGCTGCAGCACCTGTCCTCAGGCTTGTAGTGGCTGCAGTTTCTGTTACTGGGTTACCAGGTGCAGAGCCCTTCTCTTCCTCTTGAGAGTGCTGAACAGTGTTTAATAGCACCCGGTAAGCGTGGGCTATGCCCCAGCATGTTGCAGTGAGCTGGGCCTCTCTGGAATTACCCGGCTGACAACATACTTTTTCCAAATAGTCCACTAGTTCCTCAGGATTCTGCACCTGTGCAAGAGTGAAGTTCCAATACACTGGAGGTGCCCACTGTTCTAGGTACTTGCCCATTCTACTCCACACCCCCAGCCACTCATAATTCTCCAACCTTGGGGTAGTTTCCAAGTGATATTCCTAAATAGTTGCTTAACCATAAACAAAAAACAGAACCACGTTCAGGAACATGCTAGCTCCTAACAGCACGGCAACCATGTTTATGTCAACATTCCAAAGATATTTGAACTCCCCAGATTTCTCAAACACAGCTGTAAATAGCCCCAGGGCCGATCACTGCACGCTATCATAGATGAGCATCACATAGTACAACAGAAACAAAATCTTAACCCACCTCTCACGGAAGGTGAGCAACAGCATGGGAAACACGTATTGCAAATGAGGTGATAAGATCTTAAGGAGCCAAGCAATCCACATTTTACCCGTTTTGTTGTTATCTCAAACAAAAAAACCTCAGTGCCCCATGTTGGGCACCAAAAACTGTTGAGGTTTGAACTCAGCCACCAGCCAGACACCACGTGGCCAGCTGTTCACCTCCCCGCCCTCCACTCTGGTGAAATAGGGGAGGGACAAAAAAAAAAGAAGAGAATTAGTAGGTTGAATAAAAAAGGAATTTACTAAATATAACAAGAGAACAAACATACCAATAGTGCGTCCAAAAAGAAACGGGTAAAATGCAGCGGTGGCTTACCGAGCGCAGCAACACACACCCGGGCCGGACCCAAATTCTCGTGCTTCCGGAGAGAGCCCGGCCCCCTATATCTGTGGGCATGACATCACATGGTATGAAATACTCCAATGAAAGTTAACTCCATCCTGGTTGAAACCAGGACAACAGGCAGAATTAAAGAGCTCTGACAAGCATTTCTGGGTGATGGCGGATATCGCAAGAGTTCTCAGAAACAAATTAAAAGAAAGCTGTTCCTTGTTGCCCCCTGACACCAGGTGCGAAACAGTGTGTAGGGTGCCCGGATCAAATGCTCCTGCAAAAGCTCAACTGGCAAAGGTCACATCTTTTGGAGGGTCGACAGCGGAGCCAGCACCGTTTAACATCTTCATTAACCATCTGAGTCATGGGGAAGAACGCACACTTGGGGAGTTTTCTGATGACACCCAATGGAGGGGAGCTGCTCGTCGGCTGCTTGGCAGGACTTCTGCTCAGGGGCCTGGGGCTGCTGGAGGTGCTCAGGGAGTACGTGCAGCGTGATCCAGACCATGACACGACTCCCTCTTCAGTCTCCCTTCCCCGTATCTCCCGCTGGGTCCCCACCACATCTCCTGGGAGGGAAGAGCCCTTGCACGCACGCCTATAACATTTCACGCTTTACCTTGGGGTGAGTCCACCTGGGACCGTCTTTCATTTCCTGCGTCGCAGCTCCCAGCCCACCCCCAGCCTCTGTCTCCACCAGTCACTGACAAGGGGGCCCCAAACTCTGACAGAGCACTCGGTGCTCACCCCCTCAAGCCCACAGGGGACCCAAGGGAAGCATTAGGCCCCTCAAAGGTGCCGTTCCTTGGGCCTCCTCTTAGGCCCAGCTTCAAAAGAAGAATCTGACCCTAAGGCAATGCACGGAACAGATCCCTCCTGACTGCAGATGTGCTCTTAGGGGGTAGCTCTGACACAGCGGTGCCCATTGCCCCTCCCTGCTTGCAGTGGCACCAGCGCACGGGGAGACCCAGCAGTACCATCGACAACATTTGAGACCCTTTGCCCCAAAGTGCAACAGGCCAAGAGGGGAAACGGAGAAAGAGTGACACTAGGACAGGGCAGCCTCTGGCAGCCTTCAGCAGAGCTGGCTCCAGGGAGGCAACAGCCTCTGCACCAAAGCTGCAGCGAGGAGGGGCCAACTGCGACAGGGAGGGGACGGCTCAGGGCTGTCCCCACCGCCTGTGACAGGGCTCTGCTCCCCTCCCGCTAGTGCAGGTACCACTGGGGCAGGAGGCAAGGCGTGATGGGTGCCCCAGCTGCCAAGATATGCAATTGGAACATGTGGAGAAATGACTAAATGGGGGAGCACGGAGATAGATACAAATACGTCCTCTTTAGAAATGACACCCAGGGACAGGATGTTTAATCCGTACCTCCTGCTCTCTAGGTCTACGGAGCTGCCGGCTGGAAGGGAGCAGATGTTAACCCCGACTAGGAGAGGCCCCGCACCACAAGGGCCGGGGGAATACACCGGTGTTCCCCGTGCACAGTCTCCCCTCCCTCGGGCAGAAGGAAAGGACCGCGGGCTCCCTGTGGCACCCGAGGGGCCGTCCGGCCCCACCTCAGGGTGTCCCATTCTCACAGGGTGTGTGTTTCAGGGCATCTCCGGAGCCCTGGATGTGCCTTTCTGGTGACCCACCCCTGCACCCTTCAGAGACCCCTGACAAGCTCAGCCCTGAGGCGTGGCTTTCTGGAAGCAGGAGGGCAGGCCCAGCCACAAGTCCCAAGGAAAAACTGAACAAGGCCACAGATCCTCCAGTCCAACCATGAACCTCACACTGACCGTTCGCAACTCCACCAGATCCCTCCGCGCTGGGTCAACCCAACTCTTCAACCCCTCCAGGGATGGGGACTCCCCCCCTGCCCTGGGCAGCCCATTCCAATGCCCAACAACCCCTTCTGCAAAGAAATCCTTCCTAAGAGCCAGTCTGACCCTGCCCTGGCGCAGCTTGAGGCCATTCCCTCTTGGCCTGGCGCTGGTTCCTTGGCTCAAGAGACTCCTCCCCCCTCTCTGCACCCTCCTTTCAGGGAGTTGCAGAGGGCCAGGAGGTCTCCCCTCAGCCTCCTCTTCTCCACACTAAACCCCCCCAGTTCCCTCAGCCGCTCCCCATCAGACCTGTGCTCCAGACCCTGCACCAGCTCCGTTGCCCTTCTCTGGACACGCTCGAGTCATTCAATGGCCTTTTTGGAGTGAGGGGCCCAAAACTCAACCCACTCATCGAGGGGCGGCCTCACCAGTGCCGAGCACAGGGGTGAGATCCCTTCCCTGTCCCTGCTGGCCACGCTATTGCTGATACAAGCCAGGATGCCACTGGCCTTCTTGGCCACCTGGGCACACTGCTGGCTCCTGTTCAGCCGGCTGTCCATCCCCCCCAGGTCCCTCTCTGACTGGCAGCTCTCCAGCCACTCCTCCCCAAGCCTGTAGCACTGCTGGGGGTTGTTGTGGCCCAAGGGCAGCACCCGGCATTTGGCCTTATTGAAGCTCCCCCAGTTGGCCTCAGCCCATCGCTCCAGCCTGGCCAGGTCTCTCTGCAGAGCCTCCCTACCCTCGAGCAGATCAACACTCCCACCCAACTGGGTGTCATCTGCAAACTGACTGAGGGTGCACTCGATCCCCTCGTCTAGAGCATCAGTAAAGATGTTAAACAGGAGTGGCCCCAAAACCCAGCCCTGGGGGACACCACTCGTGACCGGCCGCCAACTGGATTTACCTCCGTTCACCACCACTCTTTGGGCCCGGCCATCCAGCCAGTTTTTTACCCAGCACAGCGTGTGCCCATCCAAGCCGCGAGCAGCCAGTTTTGCCAGGAGAATGCTGTGGGAAACGGTGTCAAAGGCCTCGCTAAAGTCAAGGCAGACAACACCCACAGCCTTTCCCTCACCCAATAAGCAGGTCGCCCTGTCGTAGGAGGAGATCAGGTTTGTCAGGCAGGACCTGCCTTTCCTAAACCCGCTGACTGGGCCTGATCATCTGGCTGTCCCGCACGTGCTGTGTGATGGCACTCAGGATGAGCTGCTCCGTCAGCTTCCCGGGCACCGAAGTCAAGCTGACAGGCCTGTAATTTCCCGGATCATCCTTCCGACCCTTCTTATAGATGGGCGTCACATTGGCCAATCTCCAATCTGTCGGGACCTCCCCGCTCAGCCAGGACTGCTGGGAAATGATGGAAGGCGGCTTGGCGAGCACCCAGCCAGCTCCTTCAGCACCCTCGGGTGTATCCCGCCCGGTCCCACAGACTTGTGTGTGTCCATGTGATGTAGCAGGTCACTGACTCTCTCCTGGATTGCGGGGGGGTCGTTCTCCCAGTCTCTATCATCTGGTTGAGGGGGCTGGATTCCCTCAATACAACTAGTCTTGTTATTAAAGACTGAGGCAAAGAAGGCATTAAGGACCTCAGCCTTCCCCTCATCACTTGCTACCAAGTTTCCTTCAGCATCCAGCAGGGGGTGGAGACTCTCCCTGGTCTTTCTTTTGCTATTGACATACTTATAGAAACATTTCTTGTTATCTCTGATTGCTGAAGCCAGATTAATTTCCAGCTGGGCTTTGGACCTCCTGATTTCTGCCCTGCATAGCCTCACAGCCTCTTTGTAATCACTGTGAGTGGCTAGCCCCTTCCTCCAAAGGCTGTAAACTCTCCTTTTCTCCTTGAGTTGCAGCCAAAGCTCCCTGTTCAGCCAGGGTGGTCTTCTCTGCCGCCCGCTCCTCTTAGAGCACCTGGGGACTGCCTGCTCCTGAGCCATAAACACTTCCTTCTTAAAGAGCGCCCAGCCTTCCTGGACCCCTATACCCTTCAGGACCATCTCCCAAGGGATCCTGTCAAGCTGGTGCCTAAACAAGACAAAGTCAGCCCTTTGGAAGTCCAGGATGTCAGTCCTGCTTAGCCCTTTCCTGGTCTCTCTAAGAATAGAGAACTCTATTATTTCATGATCGCTGTGCCCTAGTCGTCCTCCAACCGCCACATCATCCACCAGTCCTTCTCTGTTCACAAGGAGGAGATCCAGCAGGGCACCTTCTCTGGTTGGTTCTCTCACCAGCTGTGTTAGGAAGTTGTCCCCCACACGTTCCAGGAATCTTCGGGACTGGTCCCGCTCTGCTGTGTTGTATTTCCAGCAGATGTCTGGGAAGTTGAAGTCCCCCACGAGAACAAGGGCAAGCGATCGTGAGATTTCACCCCAGTGCCTATAGAATATTTCATCCACCTCTCTGTCCTGGGTGGGTGGCCTATAGTAGACTCCTACTACAACATCTGCCCTGTTGGCCTTCCCCCTGATTCTAACACAAAGACACTCCACCCTGTCTTCACTGCACTTCTCCTTCCCAAAATGGAGCCTGGGGACTTGGGGTGCCCTTAAAGCGACAGCCAGGGCTCCAGGGATGCAGAGAGAGGCACACCAAGGGGTCCAGGGTGTCCCAAAAGTCAGGCTGAGAACCCAGGAAGCACAAAAAGGGACATGGGGGTGTCCAGCCACCGCCTCTTGTGCTTGCAGGGAGCCTTGCTGGCGAGAGCCTGCTCTGCCGAGCCCGTCTGTCTCCCACGCCGGCGAGCCTTGCAGGCAAGAGGAGGACAGGGGTCCACAGAGCGTGCAGGGAGGTGGGAGCCTTGGAGAGGTGGCCTTGGGCAACCCTGTGCCCCTGGAGACAGTGCGCCAGGGGCTGTTTCCCTTGGCAACGTGGCCTGTGTACACGCAGAGAGGTTCTGAGCACCCGGGACACTCCCAGCCCCCATTGAGCCCTTTATGATGTCAGCGCACGGCCCCCAGAACAAGGGGTTCTGTCCCAGGCCCTGCACACACAGTACCTGGTGGTGCTGCCAGTGCTGTGCCAGTGGGCTGGTGCTGGTGGCACTGGTGGAGCTGGTGCTGCGAGTGGAGCTGGTGCTGCTGGTGCAGGTGCTGGTGGAGCTGCCAGTGGAGCTGGTGCTGGTGGTGCCGGTGCTGCCATCGCTGCTGGTGGTGGCTCAGCCCGCAGGCAGCTGCCCGTGCCCTGCCACTCCTTGGGGTTGGCTCCTCTGTTGGCAGCCGGCACCCGGCAGTGCCCACTAAGTCCTGCCTGGCAGCGCTCCCCAGGGATGAGCGAGGGGAGGCGGTTCAGTGCCCATCCCCGCCGGGCCATGAGGAGGATCTGGCGGTGGCTGTGCGGGAGGGCCAGGAGCATGGGGGCAGGGGAGGGTCCCGAGTCCTGCAGGAGCAGCGGTGGCCATGAGCTCCAGCCGGAGGGCCGGGACGAGCTGCACCGTGCAGCCACCAGCGGCAACTTGGCCCCAGCGCGGCCGCTGGTGGAGGAGCGCGACACCGACTGCCGGGACAAGGCCGACAGGTAACGGGGCGCAGGCAGGCGGGCGCTGCCTGGGAAGCTCCGGGGCTCTTTTCCTCCCCTGGGGCTTAGCTTTGTGCCTGTGGGTGTTCGTCCTCGAGGGAGGTCACTACGGAAAGGGCGGGCAACAACAGGCCCTTCTCCTTGCCGTGAGCTGTGCCTACGACTGGCTCTGCTCTTTGTCTCTCCAGGCGCAGGCGCAGTGGCAGCGCGCGGCCTGTGGACCCCAGCAAGCGGGAGAAGAAGGGAGAAGCTGCTCCAGGCCAAGGCAAAGGGGTGTCAGCATCCAGCGCTCCCCGTGGGGCAGCAGCTGCTGCAGCGTGGCCGCGTGCACCCGCCCTGCGGAGAGCAGGTAGGACTCTGGTGTGGAGGAGGGATGGGGAGAAGGCCTGTCGCCTGCCCTTCTGGCGGCTTGCCGTGGAGACGGGCCGTTTGGAAAGGATGATGTGGTGTGGCTGATGATCCAGGAAAAAATGCACTGCCAGGCCTTGTCCCTGGAAAGCAGAATTCTCGAGACGCTCATTCCTTCGGGGCTCATTTCTGATCACTTTGAGCCATCCCGTCATCCCCCTGGCACACGGAAAAGGCGTGTGCGCTAGAGGAGACGAATTCCCCAGCAGGAAAAGAGACGTGTCTGGAATCTGCATTTTGACAAGTCCCCCTGGGTTTGGGGTGTGTGGCTGTGCTAGGATTGTCTCTGCAAGCACGATGATTGGGAAAGCACTGTAGGCATCAAGGAGCTGTGTTAGCTCACTCTGGTTTCAAAAACGTGTGTTTTTAATGTAGATGAGCCTGCCGCCTGCTTGGAGTCGGCCGTCCGTACGTCGCCATCAGATGAAGAAGGCGTCAAGGAGAGCAAGAGCTTTGGGCAGGAGGTATGCCAAACCAAAGATTTTGAATTCGAGTCCTCCTTTTAGGATTACATTCCATGCCACTGCAAAGCAAGACTTTTCCAGGAATAATGTCTAAGGCAGAGTTATCGAAAACTCTTTGATAATCTGTTGTCAAGCTGCTGACAGTCCTCGCCTGGTTGTATGAAATGCTGCTGCTACCTCCTGGTTTGAGCTGATTTCCTAAGTGCTGTCCATTTGTGTTCTTCAACTTTGAACAGGCAGAAGATGTCAGAGCCCAAATACCGACGGTGGGGTCAGATTCATCCCCTTCCCACCTGAGCCCTGGGAGACATCAGCCATCTGAAAGGGTCGATGGGCAAGTGTTTCTGAGAGAATGTCACCAATGCCTTCGCGTGCAAGGAAAGCTCCATGAGGACATGGCTGAGATGCGAGAAGAAAACGAGAGCTTGTCTCGGCAGCTGAGCAAAGCCGAAAGAAAAGCTGATGGGCTGGAAAAGGAAGTGGAGCAACTGAAAAATGCCCTCTTGGAAAAGACATCGGCTTTAGAATGGACAGAAAGAGAATTACAAGAGAGCAAGAGGCAGACACTGGACTGGTATGGTGCATGCCTTCTTAAAGAGCAGAAGAGAGAAGATGCCATCAAGAAGGCAGAAGAGCTGCAGCAGCAACTGGCCCAGCTCCAAAGTGAAAACGTTTTGCTGCGTCAGCAGCTGGGAGACGCGCAGAACAACAGCTGCCTGGAACAAATGGTGAGTGGTGGTGCCTCTACGTGCGAGGCCGACAAGGTAGAAAAAGAGGTGAGGTGAGCGCTGACCAAGACTGACTTAAAGGAGAGCAGTTCCCAAGGCTGTCTGGCGCTTCTAAAAGTCAGCAGGTGTACGGTCCGTGCGCGGGAGTCCTTCGCTCGGCTTGGTTCTGTTTTGCGCTGGGTTTGTTGGAATCGCGGAAGGTTCTGACAAGCCTTGAGATGTTTATAGACACACACGTACGTAGAAACGCTGAGGCCCGCGTTGGGTTTCGTTTGTGGAGCAGAACAACGGCGGGAAGGATGATACACAGAGCTGGCTCTAGGAAGCCTTGGCTCGGGTCGCTGGAGAAAGGGCTGCAGTCCAACGACAGCTCCCGCGTTGGCATCCCGTTAGATTTTAGCATTAACTTAAGGAACAAGCCAAACCCCACAAAGGCACAGTCTCGGCATCTTCCGAGGAGAACGTGCTGGGAGACAGAAATCTTCCCCAAGAGATGACATTTCTGGAGCTGTCTTCGCTCGCCAGGGGTGGCTGGAGACCATCAGCTGTGCAGATGCCCTCTTCTGCCCGTGGATGCGATGGCTTTGCTTTGCGATGCACTTAGAAAAGTGATCTCGGCCTGTGAACTAGTAACTGGAAGTAAAACTACGCACTTGGGCTTCTTTTAATTTGTACTCCTGTGCCGTTGTTTCCCTAGAGAAGAGAGGCACAGCTGCAAGGAGAGCTCGCTGATGCTGTCAGAAAGCAGCACACAGCAGAAACTGCACTGAAGGCTTTGACGAACCAGTACGGTCGCCTGAAGGCAGAGAACTCCCGCTTGCAGGAGGACCTGGACAAGGCTAAGGCCAAGGTATGCAAAGGCTGTCAACATGTTCATGTCTTTGAAGTGTTCTTTTCCTTCAGCAGACAATATCCTGGGAACAAATCCAGGAGAGATTTGTCTGCGGACGTCACGAGCGTCAGACTAGAGGGTGCTTTTAGCTCCTTTCTGCTGCCCTCTCGCCTTGCCAAGCTGATGCGGCTCTTCAGGGGGCTTGTTTCGAGGCTGAGGGGCAAAGCAGTGGCTTGGGGGCAGCATGTGGGTGGGGAAGAACAAAGCAGCTGTGCTCTTCCGAGTCTCGCTTCTGTTCCCACACCGTCCAAACGTTGTGGCCGTGAGATGAAACCACAAGCCACGTGCCCCCAGATGTCTCTGGCCTTGGTTGTTCTCCCTGCAAGGTTTTTCCTCTGTCGATCTCTGCACAAAGATGGTGTCTAGTTCTCTGGCAGTGGTGGTTGGGGGCAAGGAAAGTGACCTTGGTTTGCCGTTGTCTCATAAGCCAGGCTTCGCCCGCCCTCTAAGGAAGGCCTTGAAGCTCTTGTCCCTCCGCCCGCACTGTCCTCCCCAGCCATTAGCACAGGGGTGTGCGTGGGAGAAGGGACGGGGCACGACAGGAGCGTGGTGGAAGCCAAATGAAAGGCAGCGACCGCGGTGAAATGCCAAAGAGCATCTCCAGAGGCACGGACGTGCTATGATGCTGCAGGAGGAGTGGAGCGCCTTTGCCACGGAGCCTTTCTGGAAAGGAGGGACGGGTGGAAGCTGGAGCAGTCTTGTTGGCAAGGGCTTGAAAGGCGCACTTACTTTCAGGAATCCAAGCGCCTTTTCCCTGGGTTGAAATACAAACTCAGGGCACTGACAGCCATGATCTCGATGCATCCGTTGGATGGAGTTTCACCGAGATTTGAGACCCCTCTGCTCAAGGCAGATTGTTTTTCCCCACATACAGGCGTGCGAACTCTCCGCACAGCTGGAGCTGCAGTCCCAAAAATCTCTGCAGCTCGAAGCTCTAAATAAGGAGATGGGACAGACGGTGACAAGTCTGTCAGCTCGCTTGGCGACTCCTGGCGCGGGTCACACCACAACAGCGCCGGAAGAGAAGCAATATCTGAGTCTACTTTTGGAGGTCAGTTCATGTTCCATTTGTATCTGTGGTCGGCGTTGCGTCCATTTGTGGCTGCGGTCACGACTTTTAGGTGTTTTGTCTCGGGCACGTGGTTCTCTTTGTTAGTGCTGTGGGTTTGGCTTTCCCGTAGGGAAGCCGGGGAGCTGCAAAAGGCTGCGCCAGAGTCTGTGTGTCGTGTGTCGTGGCACCAGTGCGCGTGAAAAACACGCAGCCGTTTTGCTGCTCCTCGTGCAGACAGCGTTTAGGCTGTTTAAGAGCTTTTCTGTAAAAGCGGCGGAAAGAGCAGGTTTGTTGAGAGGGGTGGGCATTGTCTTTGTCTTCCTGTTTCTTGAAGTTGCATCTTCTCTTGTAGGTACAGGCAGCCGCTGAAGCCAGAGTAGAAGAGATCAAGACCGCTGTTGCCTCTTGGAGGAACGAGCTGGAGCAGATCATTAGAGCTCAGGCTCTCGAGCTGGAGAGAGCAAAGGACAAGCAGGAGTCGACCGCCCTGCTCCTGGCCTGCGCACAGGCAGAATTAAAGAGCTCCGACAAGCGTTTCTGGGTGATGGAGGACATCGCAAGAGTTCTCAGAATCAAATTAAATAAGTAAGTCCCAACGTTTTCTTTTTTTCCCCACGTAGTACAATAGGACCCTTTTCATCGTGGCTTTCCCAACCCACGTCCCTTTCTTGGATCTGGTCAGCATGATGTGCGCACTTCTCCAGAGCCCGCCGTGGGCTCTCCCATGGCAGAGGCCTGGTTTTGTTTCTCTTGACGGACCCTGAAGTAACCAAGCTGACCAGGCCTGTCCGGAGGGTGTTCTAGTGAGTTTTCTTTTAACAGTTTTCTGTAGCCACCTCCCCTTCCTGCACGTACGGTGCAAAAGAGGAGCTCCCTTCCCCTTCTGCTGTTACCCTCCAGCTGAGGAGAGACACACGGGGAAAGGCAGAGGGGACAGAAGAGGAGCCTGTGAGGCAAAAATAATCTATTTGCTGTCCGTTATAACGGTGCACCTTCAGTGTGTGTTTACCGTGGGAGGAGGGAAAGAGCCCCGAGTCCTTACTACCTTCTGGGAAAGGTCTGACAAAGACCTAACACAGACTGCTTGGAAGCCCGAGCAGCAGCACGTGTGGGTGGCTCGGAAGTCTGTGTTCCTCAGCCCAACAGTGCAGTGTCACACCTGGGGAACCACTTGGTGCCACTATGAGCAACAGCCGTTCTTGCACGCTCCTGCATTTCTCACAGGGCTAATGAGAGGCTAGCAGAAGCCAGGAGGAGCAACGGCAGTCAGAAAGCGGAGTGTGAGCAAGACCAGGGGACCAGGGGACCGAGCGTAAACCCATCGGGCTCAGGTAAGCAGCTCCAGGTGTGATTCTTCAGTGCTCGGGTGGGTTAGGGATTACGGTTGGGTTTTGCTTGGGATACTGAAAGAGCAGAAGCCTTTTCCATGTAATTCCTGGTGACGTGGAACCAGGAGAGAGAAGTTGCTTGCTTATCCCGCCGAGCATAAAGCAGGTCTTGTTAGGTGGAAACCCAAAACAGGGAGCGGGCTCTCCAGAGAAGAATTTCATAACAATGGTTCCTCTGGAGTTTCTTTCGCGGGCTTTAGAAAGCTAGTTGCCTGATGGTCAGGCATGGAAAATCTTATTTCCTCCGTTGCGTGTGTCCCTTTCATTCTTTCTGGTTTCCTCTGTGGGCTTAAATCTCTCCAGACCTTCACAGCGTCCTGTCGCAGTTGATAGTTGTCCATTGACTTTGTGGGCTCGCTCTGCTCTAGAACTAACATTGGATCTTGCTTTCTCTCTCCCAGCCACCAGCGAACGTAAAACCAGATCTGGTGGGGATTGTCCCCAGACATCTGCTCTTCCGCCAAATGTCAGCGAAGCCTGGGATATCCCTTCTGGGGCAACTCCGCCCGACAGCGACATTTTGATGGAGAGTTATTAAAGTGGTAGAAAACGCTCATGAAAGTTGGTGAAAATTCTTTGCCTACCCCGTTCTGGAGAGTGAAAGCAGCCATGGAGGCCTGTAGAAAAAAGGGTTCTGCCACAGGCGGCGCCCGGAACAGCCGCCTCTCCAGGAATGGCTTTGGCAGCTCCGTCGCCCGTGGAGCCCTTGCGGGTGAGCGGTGCGGAGGAGCCCTGGAGTGCAGCTCTGTCGACCTTGCTCCCGCCTCCGGTCAGTGGCCTTGTGCGAAGCTCTGCAGGCTCGGGTGAGCCTGACTGCCAAAGCTGCAGCGAGGAGGTGCCAGCTGCGACAGGGAGGGGACGGCTCAGGGCTGTCCCCACCGCCTGTGACAGGGCTCTGCTCCCCTCCCGCTAGTGCAGGTACCACTGGGGCAGGAGGCAAGGCGTGATGGGTGCCCCAGCTGCCAAGATATGCAATTGGAACCTGTGGAGAAATGACTAAATGGGGGAGCACGGAGATAGATACAAATACGTCCTCTTTAGAAATGACACCCAGGGACAGGATGTTTAATCCGTACCTCCTGCTCTCTAGGTCTACGGAGCTGCCGGCTGGAAGGGAGCAGATGTTAACCCCGACTAGGAGAGGCCCCGCACCACAAGGGCCGGGGGAATACACCGGTGTTCCCCGTGCACAGTCTCCCCTCCCTCGGGCAGAGGGGAAAGGACCGCGGGCTCCCTGTGGCACCCGAGGGGCCGTCCGGCCCCACCTCAGGGTGTCCCATTCTCACAGGGTGTGTGTTTCAGGGCATCTCCGGAGCCCTGGATGTGCCTTTCTGGTGACCCACCCCTGCACCCTTCCAGAGACCCCTGACAAGCTCAGCCCTGAGGCGTGGCTTTCTGGAAGCAGGAGGGCAGGCCCAGCCCCAAGTCCCGAGGAAAAACTGAACAAGGCCACGGCTTTGACCTGGCTGCAAAGGAGTTAGAGGGAGCACTAAAAACGTACCAAACGTCCCTGGAGAAAAGCATTAGCCAGGATCCCTGTCTGATCCCATCTCGCAGCGGGTCTTCTGAGAACCTCCAGACCACTCTCCTTCCTCGGCACAGCAGGATGTTGATGTTCTTGAATAAAAGGGCCGAGTCCTTGCCTTGGGTCAAGGGCTGCACAGGGACTTTGATGGCCACTGCAGCTGAAAAGGAAAATGCTCCTTTGAGAACGTAGCGTGGCTGGAAGGAAAATAACTTGTGCTTTGTCTGTGTAACGTGCTCAGAGCGAAGATCGTGGGTGAGCAGAGCGTGCGGCTGCACGAGAGCAAACTCCAGCTCCCCGGCCACGTGCCCACCTCGCCGCGCACGCCGAGGAGCATCCACGCTCCCAGCACGGAGGTGAGGCTCTGAGAGGGCTCGGGCTCAGCAGACAGCTTGCAGGAGCTGATGTCTCCTGCGAGCGCGGGGTGGTGTTTGTAGCTGCAGCTGAGGGTGCCGGAGAAGAGCTGAATCGATCCTTGGGTTGGGATGGAAAGGGGCAGCAAACACCCCGAGTGCGACGGCTTTATGGGTGAGGAGGGACTCTGGGGAGCTGCAGCTCGGTGCCCTTGGCACACTGCTCCACCCCCGAGCTGCTGTCTGATGAGATCCTGTGACACAAGGACAGAAATTGCACTTTGGCTCTTTTGCAGATTTGAGAGGTGTTAAAAGACCTGAGTTTTAAGTTCGCTTTAAAATTAGGAGAAGTAACACAGAGCAGTGTGCTTGGGCAAGTTACTTCTGTCAGCCAAAAAAGGTCAGAGCAAGCTGACGGATAATGTCGACTAAATTGCACTGAATGGAGATCTGCCTTCCCCAAAACCTCGGGTTGGGATTGACCAAGTTGATGAAGAACTCTGGGGGAAGAAATGAAGGAAAATCCAGGAAAGTCCAAGATTGTGTTCCGACAGCTCCTCAAATCAAAGAGGTGGATTTGGAAGTTTGTTGGTACATTTTGAAATTTGGAGGGAACCCAGTTTGGTTGGAAATGAGCTCTTAAGGGTGAAAGCGCCGTTTGGGGCCTGGCAGAAAGAGCTGTTTGTGTGTTCCACTCTGTTTTATTTCTTTCTGTTTGTTTCACCTGGGCTAGTTCGGTGGGGTTTTTCAGTTTAAATTCAGACCCAAAGGACAAAGCTATGATTTAGAACCTCAGTGGGGCTGGAGTTCATGGGGAGAACTGTCAGTGGAGCCGGGGGAACTGTAAAGACCAAGACTGTACGTTGAAATTCGGGGTCTGACACGCACCTCCTCCTTTGAAAGTCTCTGTTCCTCCTTCCAGGGCTTGAAGAGCGTGAACTTCTCTGAACGCCAGCTCCAGAGTAAGGTGTTGCCATCTGCCCGTAGCAGGTACCGTGGGGCAAACGGAGGAGGCAGGGAATGCCTCTCTGCATGTGGTGAGGGAGAGGTTGAGCACTTTGGCTGCTCCCCCCTGTGCTTTCACCTCCAAGGGTCTTTCTTCTCTCTTTGTTTTGGTTTGGTTTTGGTCAAATTATAGGAAAATGGTATTAAAAAGACTCTGGAACTAGTGGGATGGAGAAGTAAACTCTTCAAAATATGTGGGGGAACGCTGTGGGTTTAGAAATCATCTTGGTGCCCAGTGGTTTTGGAGGAGTGTCTTTACACAGGAGGTGATGAGACTTCGAGGGCCAGTGCTGCCTGGCGCGGTGTGACCCACGTCGCAGGCTGTGCTCAGGAGGGAGCCTGAGCTGCTCCTCCGCTGGTGTAAGCCAGGAGCACCGTGATCTGTGCCAAAGGGGCGAGGGGAAGGCAGAGACACTCTGCGCCTCTGGTCTGTGCGCGTGGCAGGCTTGGTGACAGCCTTGGGGTGCTGTGGAGGGTGCTGGCCGGTCTGGGGGGTGCTGGGGTGGGTGAGGGCCATCAGCTCCTTGGCTGGTGGAAGCGTATTGGAGCCTTATCCCTGCGCTGCCTGCCAGGGATGCTGGGAGGGACGTTGGGGCCGTGCAGGTGGTGGAGGGTCAGGTAGAGTTTGCAGAATGACTTGAGAGAGGAAATTTGTTTTCAGCTTCCCATCACGAGAACCGCCAGACTCGCTCAGCCCCCCCGAAGGCCGCACAAGACACGAAGCCTGCAGGAGGAGCTGAAGGCCAAGACTCCTCCTCCTGCTTATCCCCCTCTCAACCTTCTGAGATCGGCTACTTAAATGTAGCTTCGCCTGGAGACACCACAGCCTCCCAGCTGCAGGAGGAGAGTCAGAGCATCAGCTCCGAGAACTTCTAAAGGGGAAGGGTGTTTGTAAAATGTTAGCTGGACTGCAGGGTTTTGGGCTTCTCTTGCTGGGGGATGACGAGGACTGCAGGGGAGAATTGCCACATTGACTGAGTTGGTAATTTCTGGTTCAGCTGTAGTATTCAACAGCTTTATTTTCAATGTACCCAACTGTAAATGTGTGTGTATGTGTGTGTGAGATCCCACACGGAGGCTGGAATTTGTAGATAAACTCAGGAAAATGGAAGAGGGGTGGGGTGAAGCGTATCTTCCCCTGAACCCTAATTCCTGGTCCAGTCCAAAACTACCAGTTTTGTAAATAAAACTCGGAGAAGTTCCCTTTCACCACGTGCCTGCTTTCCTCCATTCCCCTCGATCTGTGCTCAGAGGCCGGTCATTCCTCTTTTTGCACGCCCTTACCCCTGCATTTTGCTTTGTGCAAGCCTGGGGAGGGGAGCGCGGGGTGTCTGAGCACTGAGGGATGGGATGAGAAGGTGTGGAGAAGGAGGATTGGGGGAGGGAAAGGAGGGGCTCTGAGAGCGAGGATGGTGGGCAGAGGGGCCAGGAGGCAGATGAAGGGAGATGGAGGGGACGAGGGAAATGGAATAGGAGCAGGAGAAGGGAGGGGAGCTGAGCATGCGCAGAAGGAGAGAGGGTGGGTCTTGAGTGCTCCCTGACAGTGCTGGAGGCTCTGTGAGGATGCTTGGGAGGGGGTGGAAGGAGTCAGCTCATGCGGAAAAGGGGTGTAGCAGGGATCTGTGCATGCAGAGAGGGAAGCAGAAAGGCTCAGAGTGTGAGCTGTGGGGAAGAGGAGGGGTCTGACCGCACGAGTGGGATTGGAAGGTCTGTGCCTACTCAGGAGGGCAGGGGATGAATCGGAATCGCAGTTTGCACGAGGGGGAACCAAGGAGATGGCAGTGCTCGGAAGGGGAGAGGTGCTCAGAAAAAATGCATTGGCCTGGAGGGCGTCTGAGCATGCCTGGTGGGGGCTGGAGGGGACCTGATCGGGCACAGAGGGCCACAGTGGGGATAAGAGCGGTCCCCAAGGGAAGAGAGCAGGTCTGCCCCGGGAGGGAACAGCGGATCTCTGAGGAGAGTGACGGGATCTGCGCACACGTAAGATGAGGTTTATTCAAAACCTACTTGGCTCCAACCACAATTACAACAAAATTTTTTTTCCAATCTGCCCTGCTCTTCTGCAGCTGTGCTGACGGCACAGTTAAAGATACTTGCTTGGAATTTGTCATCTTGTTCTCCACTCGGGCTCCTCTGTACAAAACCCATCTCAAAACAATTTCAAATAAGCTTTGCCCAAGGCAGATGGTCCCCTGCAGCTGGAGATTCTCCACTGGTGTGACTTTTCAGCAAGGACTCCTGAAACTTAAGTTATCTTTGAGGGGTTTTTTATTTTCAACTTGACTTTTTTCACCCTGCCAGTCTCCTAATCTTGTGTCTCTGTCAAGGAAGACACCATGTTTGTGTCTGCTCAGGTGAGGTTCAGTGTTGCTTGTCTGTGACTCTTTGGGTCTCGCTGGGGAGAGGGCAGTGGGTGGGTGGAGACAGCTCTGACACGGGCTGTGGGCACCTGGAGGAGGCGCCGGGGAGACCTTATTGCAGCCTTTCAATACTTATGGGGGCTTGTAGGAAAGATGGGGACAAACATTTTAGCAGGGCCTGTAGCAATCGCACAAGGGGTAATGGTTTTAAACGAAAGGAGGGTAGATTCAGACTAGATAGAAGGAAGAAATTCTTTATGATGAGGGTAGTGAACCACTGGCACAGGTTGCCCGGAGAGGCCGTGGATGCCCCGTCCCTGGAAACAGTCAAGGTCAGGCTGGACGGGGCTCTGAGCAACCTGATTGAGTTGAAGATGTCCCAGCTCATTGCAGAGGGGTTGGATTAAGTGACCTTTAAAAGTCCATTCCAAACCGTTCTGTGATTTGAGGATCCCCCCAGAGCCCCCAGCATGTCTTGGGGTGCACAGAAAGACACATCCAGGGGGTTGTGGGTGCCCCACTGAGCGGTCCGGGCTGTCCCCAACAGCACATCGTGGTGACCAGGGTGCCCCTAAAGGTGCACGAAGGAGTCCAGCTTTTCAATCTATCCTAAACAGACAGAGGGACCTCAGGAAAAAGTTCAGGAGTCAGGAGTCCTTGAGAAACAAATACAGAAAAACACAAGCAAAGCTTTCATACATCCATCACAGTTTACTCTTCATAACCGTCAGAAATTCGTTTGTTTGAGCCCTTGCATTCCCTTTCAGTGGCCATCAAAGTCCCTGTGCAGCCCTTGACCCAAGGCAAGGACTCGGCCCTTTTATTCAAGAACATCAACATCCTGCTGTGCCGAGGAAGGAGAGTGGTCTGGAGGTTCTCAGAAGACCCGCTGCGAGATGGGATCAGACAGGGATCCTGGCTAATGCTTTTCTCCAGGGACGTTTGGTACGTTTTCAGTGCTCCCTCTAACTCCTTTGCAGCCAGGTCAAAGCCGTGGCCTTGTTCAGTTTTTCCTCGGGACTTGGGGCTGGGCCTGCCCTCCTGCTTCCAGAAAGCCACGCCTCAGGGCTGAGCTTGTCAGGGGTCTCTGGAAGGGTGCAGGGGTGGGTCACCAGAAAGGCACATCCAGGGCTCCGGAGATGCCCTGAAACACACACCCTGTGAGAATGGGACACCCTGAGGTGGGGCCGGACGGCCCCTCGGGTGCCACAGGGAGCCCGCGGTCCTTTCCCTCTGCCCGAGGGAGGGGAGACTGTGCACGGGGAACACCGGTGTATTCCCCCGGCCCTTGTGGTGCGGGGCCTCTCCTAGTCGGGGTTAACATCTGCTCCCTTCCAGCCGGCAGCTCCGTAGACCTAGAGAGCAGGAGGTACGGATTAAACATCCTGTCCCTGGGTGTCATTTCTAAAGAGGACGTATTTGTATCTATCTCCGTGCTCCCCCATTTAGTCATTTCTCCACAGGTTCCAATTGCATATCTTGGCAGCTGGGGCACCCATCACGCCTTGCCTCCTGCCCCAGTGGTACCTGCACTAGCGGGAGGGGAGCAGAGCCCTGTCACAGGCGGTGGGGACAGCCCTGAGCCGTCCCCTCCCTGTCGCAGCTGGCACCTCCTCGCTGCAGCTTTGGCAGTCAGGCTCACCCGAGCCTGCAGAGCTTCGCACAAGGCCACTGACCGGAGGCGGGAGCAAGGTCGACAGAGCTGCACTCCAGGGCTCCTCCGCACCGCTCACCCGCAAGGGCTCCACGGGCGACGGAGCTGCCAAAGCCATTCCTGGAGAGGCGGCTGTTCCGGGCGCCGCCTGTGGCAGAACCCTTTTTTCTACAGGCCTCCATGGCTGCTTTCACTCTCCAGAACGGGGTAGGCAAAGAATTGTCACCAACTTTCATGAGCGTTTTCCACCACTTTAATAACTCTCCGTCAAAATGTCGCTGTCGGGCGGAGTTGCCCCAGAAGGGATATCCCAGGCTTCGCTTACATTTGGCGGAAGAGCAGATGTCTGGGGACAATCCCCACCAGATCTGGTTTTACGTTCGCTGGTGGCTGGGAGAGAGAAAGCAAGATCCAATGTTAGTTCTAGAGCAGAGCGAGCCCACAAAGTCAATGGACAACTATCAACTGCGACAGGACGCTGTGAAGGTCTGGAGAGATTTAAGCCCACAGAGGAAACCAGAAAGAATGAAAGGGACACACGCAACGGAGGAAATAAGATTTTCCATGCCTGACCATCAGGCAACTAGCTTTCTAAAGCCCGCGAAAGAAACTCCAGAGGAACCATTGTTATGAAATTCTTCTCTGGAGAGCCCGCTCCCTGTTTTGGGTTTCCACCTAACAAGACCTGCTTTATGCTCGGCGGGATAAGCAAGCAACTTCTCTCTCCTGGTTCCACGTCACCAGGAATTACATGGAAAAGGCTTCCGCTCTTTCAGTATCCCAAGCAAAACCCAACCGTAATCCCTAACCCACCCGAGCACTGAAGAATCACACCTGGAGCTGCTTACCTGAGCCCGATGGGTTTACGCTCGGTCCCCTGGTCCCCTGGTCTTGCTCACACTCCGCTTTCTGACTGCCGTTGCTCCTCCTGGCTTCTGCTAGCCTCTCATTAGCCCTGTGAGAAATGCAGGAGCGTGCAAGAACGGCTGTTGCTCATAGTGGCACCAAGTGGTTCCCCAGGTGTGACACTGCACTGTTGGGCTGAGGAACACAGACTTCCGAGCCACCCACACGTGCTGCTGCTCGGGCTTCCAAGCAGTCTGTGTTAGGTCTTTGTCAGACCTTTCCCAGAAGGTAGTAAGGACTCGGGGCTCTTTCCCTCCTCCCACGGTAAACACACACTGAAGGTGCACCGTTATAACGGACAGCAAATAGATTATTTTTGCCTCACAGGCTCCTCTTCTGTCCCCTCTGCCTTTCCCCGTGTGTCTCTCCTCAGCTGGAGGGTAACAGCAGAAGGGGAAGGGAGCTCCTCTTTTGCACCGTACGTGCAGGAAGGGGAGGTGGCTACAGAAAACTGTTAAAAGAAAACTCACTAGAACACCCTCCGGACAGGCCTGGTCAGCTTGGTTACTTCAGGGTCCGTCAAGAGAAACAAAACCAGGCCTCTGCCATGGGAGAGCCCACGGCGGGCTCTGGAGAAGTGCGCACATCATGCTGACCAGATCCAAGAAAGGGACGTGGGTTGGGAAAGCCACGATGAAAAGGGTCCTATTGTACTACGTGGGGAAAAAAAGAAAACGTTGGGACTTACTTATTTAATTTGATTCTGAGAACTCTTGCGATGTCCTCCATCACCCAGAAACGCTTGTCGGAGCTCTTTAATTCTGCCTGTGCGCAGGCCAGGAGCAGGGTGGTCGACTCCTGCTTGTCCTTTGCTCTCTCCAGCTCGAGAGCCTGAGCTCTAATGATCTGCTCCAGGTCGTTTCTCCAAGAGGCGACAGCGGTGTTGATCTCTTCTACTCTGGCTTCAGCGGCTGCCTGTACCTACAAGAGAAGATGCAACTTCAAGAAACAGGAAGACAAAGACAATGCCCACCCCTCTCAACAAACCTGCTCTTTCCGCCGCTTTTACAGAAAAGCTCTTAAACAGCCTAAACGCTGTCTGCACGAGGAGCAGCAAAACGGCTGCGTGTTTTTCACGCGCACTGGTGCCACGACACACGACACACAGACTCTGGCGCAGCCTTTTGCAGCTCCCCGGCTTCCCTACGGGAAAGCCAAACCCACAGCACTAACAAAGAGAACCACGTGCCCGAGACAAAACACCTAAAAGTCGTGACCGCAGCCACAAATGGACGCAACGCCGACCACAGATACAAATGGAACATGAACTGACCTCCAAAAGTAGACTCAGATATTGCTTCTCTTCCGGCGCTGTTGTGGTGTGACCCGCGCCAGGAGTCGCCAAGCGAGCTGACAGACTTGTCACCGTCTGTCCCATCTCCTTATTTAGAGCTTCGAGCTGCAGAGATTTTTGGGACTGCAGCTCCAGCTGTGCGGAGAGTTCGCACGCCTGTATGTGGGGAAAAACAATCTGCCTTGAGCAGAGGGGTCTCAAATCTCGGTGAAACTCCATCCAACGGATGCATCGAGATCATGGCTGTCAGTGCCCTGAGTTTGTATTTCAACCCAGGGAAAAGGCGCTTGGATTCCTGAAAGTAAGTGCGCCTTTCAAGCCCTTGCCAACAAGACTGCTCCAGCTTCCACCCGTCCCTCCTTTCCAGAAAGGCTCCGTGGCAAAGGCGCTCCACTCCTCCTGCAGCATCATAGCACGTCCGTGCCTCTGGAGATGCTCTTTGGCATTTCACTGCGGTCGCTGCCTTTCATTTGGCTTCCACCACGCTCCTGTCGTGCCCCGTCCCTTCTCCCACGCACACCCCTGTGCTAATGGCTGGGGAGGACAGTGCGGGCGGAGGGACAAGAGCTTCAAGGCCTTCCTTAGAGGGAGGGCGAAGCCTGGCTTATGAGACAACGGCAAACCAAGGTCACTTTCCTTGCCCCCAACCACCACTGCCAGAGAACTAGACACCATCTTTGTGCAGAGATCGACAGAGGAAAAACCTTGCAGGGAGAACAACCAAGGCCAGAGACATCAGGGGGCACGTGGCTTGTGGTTTCATCTCACGGCCACAACGTTTGGACGGTGTGGGAACAGAAGCGAGACTCGGAAGAGCACAGCTGCTTTGTTCTTCCCCACCCACATGCTGCCCCCAAGCCACTGCTTTGCCCCTCAGCCTCGAAACAAGCCCCCTGAAGAGCCGCATCAGCTTGGCAAGGCGAGAGGGCAGCAGAAAGGAGCTAAAAGCACCCTCTAGTCTGACGCTCGTGACGTCCGCAGACAAATCTCTCCTGGATTTGTTCCCAGGATATTGTCTGCTGAAGGAAAAGAACACTTCAAAGACATGAACATGTTGACAGCCTTTGCATACCTTGGCCTTAGCCTTGTCCAGGTCCTCCTGCAAGCGGGAGTTCTCTGCCTTCAGGCGACCGTACTGGTTCGTCAAAGCCTTCAGTGCAGTTTCTGCTGTGTGCTGCTTTCTGACAGCATCAGCGAGCTCTCCTTGCAGCTGTGCCTCTCTTCTCTAGGGAAACAACGGCACAGGAGTACAAATTAAAAGAAGCCCAAGTGCGTAGTTTTACTTCCAGTTACTAGTTCACAGGCCGAGATCACTTTTCTAAGTGCATCGCAAAGCAAAGCCATCGCATCCACGGGCAGAAGAGGGCATCTGCACAGCTGATGGTCTCCAGCCACCCCTGGCGAGCGAAGACAGCTCCAGAAATGTCATCTCTTGGGGAAGATTTCTGTCTCCCAGCACGTTCTCCTCGGAAGATGCCGAGACTGTGCCTTTGTGGGGTTTGGCTTGTTCCTTAAGTTAATGCTAAAATCTAACGGGATGCCAACGCGGGAGCTGTCGTTGGACTGCAGCCCTTTCTCCAGCGACCCGAGCCAAGGCTTCCTAGAGCCAGCTCTGTGTATCATCCTTCCCGCCGTTGTTCTGCTCCACAAACGAAACCCAACGCGGGCCTCAGCGTTTCTACGTACGTCTGTGTCTATAAACATCTCAAGGCTTGTCAGAACCTTCCGCGATTCCAACAAACCCAGCGCAAAACAGAACCAAGCCGAGCGAAGGACTCCCGCGCACGGACCGTACACCTGCTGACTTTTAGAAGCGCCAGACAGCCTTGGGAACTGCTCTCCTTTAAGTCAGTCTTGGTCAGCGCTCACCTCACCTCTTTTTCTACCTTGTCGGCCTCGCACGTAGAGGCACCACCACTCACCATTTGTTCCAGGCAGCTGTTGTTCTGCGCGTCTCCCAGCTGCTGACGCAGCAAAACGTTTTCACTTTGGAGCTGGGCCAGTTGCTGCTCCAGCTCTTCTGCCTTCTTGATGGCATCTTCTCTCTTCTGCTCTTTAAGAAGGCATGCACCATACCAGTCCAGTGTCTGCCTCTTGCTCTCTTGTAATTCTCTTTCTGTCCATTCTAAAGCCGATGTCTTTTCCAAGAGGGCATTTTTCAGTTGCTCCACTTCCTTTTCCAGCCCATCAGCTTTTCTTTCGGCTTTGCTCAGCTGCTGAGACAAGCTCTCGTTTTCTTCTCGCATCTCAGCCATGTCCTCATGGAGCTTTCCTTGCACGCGAAGGCATTGGTGACATTCTCTCAGAAACACTTGCCCATCGACCCTTTCAGATGGCTGATGTGTCCCAGGGCTCAGGTGGGAAGGGGATGAATCTGACCCCACCGCCGGTATTTGGGCTCCGGCATCTTCTGCCTGTTCAAAGTTGAAGAACACAAATGGACAGCACTTAGGAAATCAGCTCAAACCAGGAGGTAGCAGCAGCATTTCATACAACCAGGCGAGGACTGTCAGCAGCTTGACAGCAGATTATCAAAGAGTTTTCAATAACTCTGCCTTAGACATTATTCCTGGAAAAGTCTTGCTTTGCAGTGGCATGGAACGTAATCCTAAAAGGAGGACTCGAATTGAAAATCTTTGGTTTGGCATACCTCCTGCCCAAAGCTCTTGCTCTCCTTGACGCCTTCTTCATCTGATGGCGACGTACGGACGGCCGACTCCAAGCAGGCGGCAGGCTCATCTACATTAAAAACACACGTTTTTGAAACCAGAGTGAGCTAACACAGCTCCTTGATGCCTACAGTGCTTTCCCAATCATCATGCTTGCAGAGACAATCCTAGCACAGCCACACACCCCAAACCCAGGGGGACTTGTCAAAATGCAGATTCCAGACACATCTCTTTTCCTGCTGGGGAATTCGTCTCCTCTAGCGCACACGCCTTTTCCGTGTGCCAGGGGGATGACGGGATGGCTCAAAGTGATCAGAAATGAGCCCCGAAGGAATGAGCGTCTCGAGAATTCTGCTTTCCAGGGACAAGGCCTGGCAGTGCATTTTTTCCTGGATCATCAGCCACACCACATCATCCTTTCCAAACGGCCCGTCTCCACGGCAAGCCGCCAGAAGGGCAGGCGACAGGCCTTCTCCCCATCCCTCCTCCACACCAGAGTCCTACCTGCTCTCCGCAGGGCGGGTGCACGCGGCCACGCTGCAGCAGCTGCTGCCCCACGGGGAGCGCTGGATGCTGACACCCCTTTGCCTTGGCCTGGAGCAGCTTCTCCCTTCTTCTCCCGCTTGCTGGGGTCCACAGGCCGCGCGCTGCCACTGCGCCTGCGCCTGGAGAGACAAAGAGCAGAGCCAGTCGTAGGCACAGCTCACGGCAAGGAGAAGGGCCTGTTGTTGCCCGCCCTTTCCGTAGTGACCTCCCTCGAGGACGAACACCCACAGGCACAAAGCTAAGCCCCAGGGGAGGAAAAGAGCCCCGGAGCTTCCCAGGCAGCGCCCGCCTGCCTGCGCCCCGTTACCTGTCGGCCTTGTCCCGGCAGTCGGTGTCGCGCTCCTCCACCAGCGGCCGCGCTGGGGCCAAGTTGCCGCTGGTGGCTGCACGGTGCAGCTCGTCCCGGCCCTCCGGCTGGAGCTCATGGCCACCGCTGCTCCTGCAGGACTCGGGACCCTCCCCTGCCCCCATGCTCCTGGCCCTCCCGCACAGCCACCGCCAGATCCTCCTCATGGCCCGGCGGGGATGGGCACTGAACCGCCTCCCCTCGCTCATCCCTGGGGAGCGCTGCCAGGCAGGACTTAGTGGGCACTGCCGGGTGCCGGCTGCCAACAGAGGAGCCAACCCCAAGGAGTGGCAGGGCACGGGCAGCTGCCTGCGGGCTGAGCCACCACCAGCAGCGATGGCAGCACCGGCACCACCAGCACCAGCTCCACTGGCAGCTCCACCAGCACCTGCACCAGCAGCACCAGCTCCACTCGCAGCACCAGCTCCACCAGTGCCACCAGCACCAGCCCACTGGCACAGCACTGGCAGCACCACCAGGTACTGTGTGTGCAGGGCCTGGGACAGAACCCCTTGTTCTGGGGGCCGTGCGCTGACATCATAAAGGGCTCAATGGGGGCTGGGAGTGTCCCGGGTGCTCAGAACCTCTCTGCGTGTACACAGGCCACGTTGCCAAGGGAAACAGCCCCTGGCGCACTGTCTCCAGGGGCACAGGGTTGCCCAAGGCCACCTCTCCAAGGCTCCCACCTCCCTGCACGCTCTGTGGACCCCTGTCCTCCTCTTGCCTGCAAGGCTCGCCTGCGTGGGAGACAGACGGGCTCGGCAGAGCAGGCTCTCGCCAGCAAGGCTCCCTGCAAGCACAAGAGGCGGTGGCTGGACACCCCCATGTCCCTTTTTGTGCTTCCTGGGTTCTCAGCCTGACTTTTGGGACACCCTGGACCCCTTGGTGTGCCTCTCTCTGCATTCCTGGAGCCCTGGCTGTCGCTTTAAGGCACCCCAAGTCCCCGGGCTCCATTTCAGGATGCCCCTACACCTCGCTTTGCTTTCTGGTGTGCCCAGTCCCCCTGCACGTGCCTCCAGGGATGGGGACTCCCCCCCTGCCCTGGGCAGCCCATTCCAACGCCCAACAACCCCTTCTGCAAAGAAATCCTTCCTAAGAGCCAGTCTGACCCTGCCCTGGCGCAGCTTGAGGCCATTCCCTCTTGTCCTATCGCTTGTTACTTGGCTCAAGAGACTCATCCCCCATCTCTGCACCCTCCTTTCCGACAGCTGTAGAGGGCCATGAGGTCTCCCCTCAGCCTCCTCTTCTCCAGACTAAACCCCCCCAGTTCCCTCAGCCGCTCCCCATCAGACCTGTGCTCCAGACCCTGCACCAGCTCCGTTGCCCTTCTCTGGACACGCTCGAGTCATTCAATGGCCTTTTTGGAGTGAGGGGCCCAAAACTCAACCCACTCATCGAGGGGCGGCCTCACCAGTGCCGAGCACAGGGGTGAGATCCCTTCCCTGTCCCTGCTGGCCACGCTAGTGCTGATACAAGCCAGGATGCCACTGGCCTTCTTGGCCACCTGGGCACACTGCTGGCTCCTGTTCAGCCGGCTGTCCATCCCCCCCAGGTCCCTCTCTGACTGGCAGCTCTCCAGCCACTCCTCCCCAAGCCTGTAGCGCTGCTGGGGGTTGTTGTGGCCCAAGGGCAGCACCCGGCATTTGGCCTTATTGAAGCTCCCCCAGTTGGCCTCAGCCCATCGCTCCAGCCTGGCCAGGTCTCTCTGCAGAGCCTCCCTACCCTCGAGCAGATCAACACTCCCACCCAACTGGGTGTCATCTGCAAACTGACTGAGGGTGCACTCGATCCCCTCGTCTAGAGCATCAGTAAAGATGTTAAACAGGAGTGGCCCCAAAACCCAGCCCTGGGGGACACCACTCGTGACCGGCCGCCAACTGGATTTACCTCCGTTCACCACCACTCTTTGGGCCCGGCCATCCAGCCAGTTTTTTACCCAGCACAGCGTGTGCCCATCCAAGCCGCGAGCAGCCAGTTTTGCCAGGAGAATGCTGTGGGAAACGGTGTCAAAGGCCTCGCTAAAGTCAAGGCAGACAACACCCACAGCCTTTCCCTCACCCAATAAGCAGGTCGCCCTGTCGTAGGAGGAGATCAGGTTTGTCAGGCAGGACCTGCCTTTCCTAAACCCGCTGACTGGGCCTGATCATCTGGCTGTCCCGCACGTGCTGTGTGATGGCACTCAGGATGAGCTGCTCCGTCAGCTTCCCGGGCACCGAAGTCAAGCTGACAGGCCTGTAATTTCCCGGATCATCCTTCCGACCCTTCTTATAGATGGGCGTCACATTGGCCAATCTCCAATCTGTCGGGACCTCCCCGCTCAGCCAGGACTGCTGGGAAATGATGGAAGGCGGCTTGGCGAGCACCCAGCCAGCTCCTTCAGCACCCTCGGGTGTATCCCGCCCGGTCCCACAGACTTGTGTGTGTCCATGTGATGCAGTAGGTCACCGACTGTCTCCTCCCGGATTGTGGGGGGGTCCTTCTCCCAGTCTCTGTCTTCTGGCTGAGGAGGCTGGATTCCCTCAGTACAGCTGGATTCCCTCAATACAGCTGGTCTACAAGCTTTGCATGTGTGTTCCTTCATTTCTTTCTCAAGGACTCCCGAGTCCTCAACTCTTTCCTGATGTCCCTTTGCCTGTTTAGGTAAGATTGAAACGCTCGTCAGGCTCCCCACGGAAATCCCCGAGAGCAGACTCAAGGCCTTCAGCGGACACTTGGGCAACCCCTAGAATGAGATAAGGGGAGCTCGAACAAAGACGCACAGAGACCCCGTTACAGGGAAAATGATTTTGCTGATTTAGGAAGGCGGCACCTGGACTTTACTTCACAGCGCACGCGCTGGAAAGAAGGTCAACTAGTGAACGCCGTGAAGAAGACTGCTTACTTCTTCCCTCGACCACCAAAGACCCGCACCCTGTTTTCTCTACGCGTGCCCAGACTATGTAAATGAATTCCAGGAACTCATTGTCATGAGAAACCCCTTTCCAGGAAATCCCATGCATGCGTGTGATTTGCGTGGATGTAAACTGCTGTCCCTCGCTAATTCCTGGGAGCCCGTATGGCGGAGAATCCCCAGGGCGCCCCCAGCGCTGCTCATCCAAGAATTCCTGCTGAGCAGTTCTGTTGGACTCTGCCTGTTCGTCTCCTTGTCTCATCCCCCTGATGCACGCCAACACCTCCTCCTCAGGTGCCGCTTGCCAGAGCCCACGGCCATCTCCCGCTGGGCACTGGAGACCCCTCTGTGCCCTCCGTGCACCGCCCTGCGGCCGCCCCAGCCCAGCACGGGGCTGGAGAACCAGGCCCTGCTGAGGCCCGGCCCTGCCGAGCGTCCCGGGCAAGTCCCCGCGGCAGGACCCGTCCCGGCGGGCGCAGGCAGGGCTCTCCCCGGCGGGGCGGGCACCAAGGGACGGAGGGGGCCCTGCCAAGAAGGGCTTTGCTTCTGGGAAGCTTCGAGCTGCCCGCGAGGGCTGAAGGACAGCCCGGCCCAGCCCGCGGACCCCGCTGCTCCAAGCCCTCCGCCACGTCTCCCGACACCCTCCCGGCGGCCTCCGGCGCCTCGGGGCAGGAACGGCCGCAGGGCCGGCTCCGGGGCCGCCTGGGCCCGCAGGGAACGCGCTGCTGGGCCCCCAGCCCCCTGCGATGCCGGCCGAGGGGCCGCGCTGCCCGCTGCCGCCGCCCGCCCTCCGCGGCAGCGCCGGGCTCCGCGCCCAGGGGAGGCCTCAGCCCCGCCCGGCCCCGCCGGCACTTCCGGGGCCGGAGCCGCTGCCGCCGCCGCTTCCGGCGGCACTTCCGCTTCCGGGAGCGGCGCGTGCCATGGCGGTGCTGGCGTCCAACCCCACCAACCCCGTGGTCTTCTTCGATGTCACCATCGGCGGGCAGGTGGGCTCGGGCGCTGCGCGGCGGGGCCGGGGGCGGCAGCGGGAGGGGCTGCGGGGGCTCGCTGGGGGGGGCGGGGGTGCGGGGCTCGCAGGGGCCGGGGGGCAGCCGGGGGGGCCCGGAGCGGGGGGGCTCGCGGGGGGGCTCCGGGAGGGGGGTGGCGGGGTGCAGGGCGGGGGGACGTGCCGGGGTTCCCTGGGGGTGTAGGAGCGACGTGGGGGGGTGCGGGGGGGGTCGAGTGCTGGTCGTGGGGTTGGCGGGGGGCGACCGAAAGCGCTCGGAGGGGAGCAGCGGGAGGGAGGTGCGGGGCAGTCGGGGGCTGTGGGGCTGCAGGGGCGCGGGGGGAAGGGCTGGCAGCAGGGCTGCAGGGCAGGGGGTGGGGGGTGCGGCGGGGGGAGGCTGGGGGGTGTGTGTGTGTGTGTGTGTGTGTGTGTGTGTGAGGGGCCCAGGGGGCTCATGCGGCCCCGTCTCCCCAGGAGGTCGGCCGCATGAAGATCGAGCTGTTCGCCGACGTCGTACCCAAAACAGCAGAGAACTTCAGGTGAGGAGCAGGCGGCGTTTGTGCAGCTCAGCCCGGGTGGGGGCTGTGAAGACTTTTGGGCGCAGGAATGGCTCAGGTGGCAGAGTGGCCAGTCCCCCCAGAGCCGCCGCACTGCTTTGCTCCTCTCTGCGTTCCCAGAGAGATGCGGCCGTGAGCACCCCGATCCCCTGGGGAAGGGCACCTGGCTGGAAGGGGAAGGGCTGCGGTCCCGCTCTGCTCCCTCTGCGGAGCTTCTCGAGCGCTCGGTGCCCTTGGAAAAGGCCGCACCTTAACGGCAGGGCCACGCAGGTCTCTTGGCGCTGACTGAAGGATGCGCCGCTCGGGCGTCCCGCTGCCACGGTGTTTTGCTGATTAAGGATACCAATTAAACTGGGACACCAGAGTGAAAAGAGTAGGCGTACTTTACTGCTGATAACCAAGTAATGTAACAGCCTAATACAGAAAACATGCAGTGAGAAGAAGCAGAACAGTGCACTTAAAGCAACAAGCAGGAAAATACAGGGTAATGCATCAAATCATTACTGCACGAGAGAGAGAGAGAATAGTAATTAAGAGAAATACATCACCCCTTGCATATATTATCATCATCACCCAGACCCGCAGTCGCTGGGGAGCCCCGGTTACAGCGAGGATTTGGAGAGCCTGTCCCGGCAAGTGGGAAATCCTACGCGGTGCGTCCACCCATAGGTGAGGCACCCAAAGTCGCTGCAAACGGGCCCAGCCTTATATACCAGAGATCGACAAGCCAGAGTAACTGGCACCTTTGTTTTGAGCGGGAAATATCTGGTTTCATTCTCCTGTTGGATTCCACCCAAAGCCTGGCCAGGGCTCGGCGGGGGAAACCAAGGGAGTTTCTAACAAGGCCAAATACTTGGGTTCTCAGCCTTGAACAAGGCTGCGAAAGGAAAGCTGGATACATTCTCTCCTCTCTACTGATTATATTTTGTCTTTCACGAGCGAGTTTACATATTTTACTAATGACTACATGCTAAGTTAGCAGCTTCAGCTTGGGGCCTGTTGTTCAGGCTGCAGTATTCCAGTGCTTTAGCACTTTTTACACCAGCATAAATAGGTTGTTATAACTTAGTACAATACCTACTAGCACAATGGTTATCAGTTATAAAATATACAGGATTCATCTATAGGTCAACTCTGGCTTGAGCCTGTTGTCCGAGCCCTAGCACTTCACACGGCAGAGATGGATGTACCCTGTTCTCTGTGAAACACGGGGTCTGCTCCACGTTCACTGCCCCTCACGGCCTCGGTGTTAAATATCTGCGCTCCTCAACTGCAGGCAGCAGAGCAGTCTGTTTTAAAATGGCAGTGGGGAGGAGTTGCTGCCGGTTCCGTGGCACTGGGGTCATCCCCGGTGCAGCGAGGGCACTCCTGCACACCAGTCAGTGCATGTTGGCTGAATGCAGCCCTCTGTGTCCTCCGGGGGCAGATGTGCCTCACGCTCTGCTCTCCTTTTTGTCTTGCAGGCAGTTTTGTACGGGTGAATTCAGGTAAGCGGGTTACGGGGTCCTTTAAAGTAGCCTACTCAGAGAAACAGGGCTGGGTGAGCAGGAAGAAGGCTCACTTGGAAGCGTTTCTTACTCTGCCAGGACAACATGAAGGAGTTGCAGAAAACCGCTCTGACGAAGTTGTGATGAGCTCGGTGCGTCGCAGGGGTGGCAGATTGTTCCCTTTGGGCATGACTTTGTTCGTGCTCAGGGTGCTCTGAAAAGCCCTGTCTGCAAATCCCGCCTGCTCGTGCTGCAGATGGCAGTGGGATCCCCTAAAGGTGCTGGTGTGGGTGTTGTAGGGAACCGTGTCACTTAGCGGGCAGAGCCCACTCGAGGTTTGCCTTTGCCTCTGGTAGCAGCAGCGGGGAGCCAGGCTGGAGCATGGGGTGGTATATCAAGGCAGTAGTAACGTGTAGGACAAGCCTTTGGGACTCTGAATTCCTGGGAGGGTTTTGTGTTGGGATGTGCAGTAAGTTGCAATGATTTTCCTTTTCCTTTCCTTGCAGGAAGGATGGTGTCCCTATAGGTTATAAAGGAAGCACTTTCCACAGGTAATTCCTCTGCTTTTGTTTAGGCACTGCAGTAGCAGCCTGAGCTAGATGTGGTTTGGAGAGCTGCCTCGGGCATTATTGGTCCGGGAGGCATCTGTAGGTCTTGGCTGATACCGTCCTTGCGTAGCTCTGGGGCATTTGGGGGTCTGTCAGGTGTGTACGCTGGGGTCACTGGGAGGGATCCCCCGTGCCTGGGGTGTCAGGTCAGAGATCACGTTCTGGCATCTGTCCTCTAATCACTATCCCTGCTCGAGCAGCAATGGGTCCCAAATTACCCAACAGCAACGAGTAGTTAAGCTTTGTTGCAGATTTTAGACTGTAGCATTCACAGAGGCTGATAACTGTCGCTGTGCAGCGAGGCAGAACGCCTGTTTGCCCCGTGCGAAGCTTCTTGAGACATTTGTCTACTGAGAACTGAGTATTGTTTTACTTCTTTAGGGTAATAAAGGATTTCATGATCCAAGGAGGTGACTTTGTAAACGTAAGTACTGCTCTATTCCTTTTGTGCTTTTCCTACGTGGTACATTAAGCAGCTGTTTCCAAGGGTCCGTGCTGCTCTGTGGGATCTGTTGGCTCTCTTTTGCGGTACTCAGTAGTCACTGGAGGATTCCTCCTACAATTGCTGCTGTCTTACTGCCACAGACTATAACGTACTTGAAGCCAAATCTTGGGTGAGCATAGCTTCTCACAGAATCACAGAATCAACTAGGTTGGAAAGGACCTTGAAGATCATCTAGTCCAACCATTAACCTAACACTGCCAGTTCCCATCTACACCATATCTCTCAGCGCTATGTCAACCCTACTCTTAAACACCTCCAGGGGTGGGGACTCTACCACCTCCCTGGGCAATCCATTCCACTGCCTAATAACGCGTTCTGTAAAGAAATACTTCCTGACATCTAGTCTAAACCTTCCCTGGCGCAGCTTGAGGCCATTCCCTCTTGTCCTATCGCTTGTTCCTTGGTTAAAGAGACTCATCCCCCGTCTCTGCACCCTGCTTTCCGACAGCTGTAGAGGGCCATGAGGTCTCCCCTCATCCTCCTCTTCTCCAGACTAAACCCCCCCAGTTCCCTCAGCCGCTCCCCATCAGACCTGTGCTCCAGACCCTGCACCAGCTCCGTTGCCCTTCTCTGGACACGCTCGAGTCATTCAATGGCCTTTTTGGAGTGAGGGGCCCAAAACTCAACCCACTCATCGAGGGGCGGCCTCACCAGTGCTGAGCACAGGGGTGAGATCCCTTCCCTGTCCCTGCTGGCCACGCTATTGCTGATACAAGCCAGGATGCCATTGGCCTTCTTGGCCACCTGGGCACACTGCTGGCTCCTGTTCAGCCGGCTGTCCATCCCCCCCAGGTCCCTCTCTGACTGGCAGCTCTCCAGCCACTCCTCCCCAAGCCTGTAGCGCTGCTGGGGGTTGTTGTGGCCCAAGGGCAGCACCCGGCATTTGGCCTTATTGAAACTCCCCCAGTTGGCCTCAGCCCATCGCTCCAGCCTGGCCAGGTCTCTCTGCAGAGCCTCCCTACCCTCGAGCAGATCAACACTCCCACCCAACTGGGTGTCATCTGCAAACTGACTGAGGGTGCACTCGATCCCCTCGTCTAGAGCATCAGTAAAGATGTTAAACAGGAGTGGCCCCAAAACCCAGCCCTGGGGGACACCACTCGTGACCGGCCGCCAACTGGATTTACCTCCGTTCACCACCACTCTTTGGG
This sequence comes from Strix aluco, assembly GCF_031877795.1. NCBI lineage: Eukaryota > Metazoa > Chordata > Aves > Strigiformes > Strigidae > Strix > Strix aluco. The sequence continues at coordinate 8,840,395 of NC_133952.1, read as the reverse complement.
CCCGGCCATCCAGCCAGTTTTTTACCCAGCACAGCGTGTGCCCATCCAAGCCGCGAGCAGCCAGTTTTGCCAGGAGAATGCTGTGGGAAACGGTGTCAAAGGCCTCGCTAAAGTCAAGGCAGACAACACCCACAGCCTTTCCCTCACCCAATAAGCAGGTCGCCCTGTCGTAGGAGGAGATCAGGTTTGTCAGGCAGGACCTGCCTTTCCTAAACCCGCTGACTGGGCCTGATCATCTGGCTGTCCCGCACGTGCTGTGTGATGGCACTCAGGATGAGCTGCTCCGTCAGCTTCCCGGGCACCGAAGTCAAGCTGACAGGCCTGTAATTTCCCGGATCATCCTTCCGACCCTTCTTATAGATGGGCGTCACATTGGCCAATCTCCAATCTGTCGGGACCTCCCCGCTCAGCCAGGACTGCTGGGAAATGATGGAAGGCGGCTTGGCGAGCACCCAGCCAGCTCCTTCAGCACCCTCGGGTGTATCCCGCCCGGTCCCACAGACTTGTGTGTGTCCATGTGATGTAGCAGGTCACTGACTCTCTCCTGGATTGCAGGGGGGTCGTTCTCCCAGTCTCTATCATCTGGCTGAGGGGGCTGGATTCCCTCAATACAACTAGTCTTGTTATTAAAGACTGAGGCAAAGAAGGCATTAAGGACCTCAGCCTTCCCCTCATCACTTGCTACCAAGTTTCCTTCAGCATCCAGCAGGGGGTGGAGACTCTCCCTGGTCTTTCTTTTGCTATTGACATACTTATAGAAACATTTCTTGTTATCTCTGATTGCTGAAGCCAGATTAATTTCCAGCTGGGCTTTGGACCTCCTGATTTCTGCCCTGCATAGCCTCACAGCCTCTTTGTAATCACTGTGAGTGGCTAGCCCCTTCCTCCAAAGGCTGTAAACTCTCCTTTTCTCCTTGAGTTGCAGCCAAAGCTCCCTGTTCAGCCAGGGTGGTCTTCTCTGCCGCCCGCTCCTCTTAGAGCACCTGGGGACTGCCTGCTCCTGAGCCATAAACACTTCCTTCTTAAAGAGCGCCCAGCCTTCCTGGACCCCTATACCCTTCAGGACCATCTCCCAAGGGATCCTGTCAAGCTGGTGCCTAAACAAGACAAAGTCAGCCCTTTGGAAGTCCAGGATGTCAGTCCTGCTTAGCCCTTTCCTGGTCTCTCTAAGAATAGAGAACTCTATTATTTCATGATCGCTGTGCCCTAGTCGTCCTCCAACCGCCACATCATCCACCAGTCCTTCTCTGTTCACAAGGAGGAGATCCAGCAGGGCACCTTCTCTGGTTGGTTCTCTCACCAGCTGTGTTAGGAAGTTGTCCCCCACACGTTCCAGGAATCTTCGGGACTGGTCCCGCTCTGCTGTGTTGTATTTCCAGCAGATGTCTGGGAAGTTGAAGTCCCCCACGAGAACAAGGGCAAGCGATCGTGAGATTTCACCCCAGTGCCTATAGAATATTTCATCCACCTCTCTGTCCTGGGTGGGTGGCCTATAGTAGACTCCTACTACAACATCTGCCCTGTTGGCCTTCCCCCTGATTCTAACACAAAGACACTCCACCCTGTCTTCACTGCACTTCTCCTTCCCAAAATGGAGCCTGGGGACTTGGGGTGCCCTTAAAGCGACAGCCAGGGCTCCAGGGATGCAGAGAGAGGCACACCAAGGGGTCCAGGGTGTCCCAAAAGTCAGGCTGAGAACCCAGGAAGCACAAAAAGGGACATGGGGGTGTCCAGCCACCGCCTCTTGTGCTTGCAGGGAGCCTTGCTGGCGAGAGCCTGCTCTGCCGAGCCCGTCTGTCTCCCACGCCGGCGAGCCTTGCAGGCAAGAGGAGGACAGGGGTCCACAGAGCGTGCAGGGAGGTGGGAGCCTTGGAGAGGTGGCCTTGGGCAACCCTGTGCCCCTGGAGACAGTGCGCCAGGGGCTGTTTCCCTTGGCAACGTGGCCTGTGTACACGCAGAGAGGTTCTGAGCACCCGGGACACTCCCAGCCCCCATTGAGCCCTTTATGATGTCAGCGCACGGCCCCCAGAACAAGGGGTTCTGTCCCAGGCCCTGCACACACAGTACCTGGTGGTGCTGCCAGTGCTGTGCCAGTGGGCTGGTGCTGGTGGCACTGGTGGAGCTGGTGCTGCGAGTGGAGCTGGTGCTGCTGGTGCAGGTGCTGGTGGCAGCGCTGGTGGAGCTGGTCCTGGTGGAGCCGGTGCTGCCATCGCTGCTGGTGGTGGCTCAGCCCGCAGGCAGCTGCCCGTGCCCTGCCACTCCTTGGGGTTGGCTCCTCTGTTGGCAGCCGGCACCCGGCAGTGCCCACTAAGTCCTGCCTGGCAGCGCTCCCCAGGGATGAGCGAGGGGAGGCGGTTCAGTGCCCATCCCCGCCGGGCCATGAGGAGGATCTGGCGGTGGCTGTGCGGGAGGGCCAGGAGCATGGGGGCAGGGGAGGGTCCCGAGTCCTCCAGGAGCAGCGGTGGCCATGAGCTCCAGCCGGAGGGCCGGGACGAGCTGCACCGTGCAGCCACCAGCGGCAACTTGGCCCCAGCGCGGCCGCTGGTGGAGGAGCGCGACACCGACTGCCGGGACAAGGCCGACAGGTAACGGGGCGCAGGCAGGCGGGCGCTGCCTGGGAAGCTCCGGGGCTCTTTTCCTCCCCTGGGGCTTAGCTTTGTGCCTGTGGGTGTTCGTCCTCGAGGGAGGTCACTACGGAAAGGGCGGGCAACAACAGGCCCTTCTCCTTGCCGTGAGCTGTGCCTACGACTGGCTCTGCTCTTTGTCTCTCCAGGCGCAGGCGCAGTGGCAGCGCGCGGCCTGTGGACCCCAGCAAGCGGGAGAAGAAGGGAGAAGCTGCTCCAGGCCAAGGCAAAGGGGTGTCAGCATCCAGCGCTCCCCGTGGGGCAGCAGCTGCTGCAGCGTGGCCGCGTGCACCCGCCCTGCGGAGAGCAGGTAGGACTCTGGTGTGGAGGAGGGATGGGGAGAAGGCCTGTCGCCTGCCCTTCTGGCGGCTTGCCGTGGAGACGGGCCGTTTGGAAAGGATGATGTGGTGTGGCTGATGATCCAGGAAAAAATGCACTGCCAGGCCTTGTCCCTGGAAAGCAGAATTCTCGAGACGCTCATTCCTTCGGGGCTCATTTCTGATCACTTTGAGCCATCCCGTCATCCCCCTGGCACACGGAAAAGGCGTGTGCGCTAGAGGAGACGAATTCCCCAGCAGGAAAAGAGACGTGTCTGGAATCTGCATTTTGACAAGTCCCCCTGGGTTTGGGGTGTGTGGCTGTGCTAGGATTGTCTCTGCAAGCACGATGATTGGGAAAGCACTGTAGGCATCAAGGAGCTGCGTTAGCTCACTCTGGTTTCAAAAACGTGTGTTTTTAATGTAGATGAGCCTGCCGCCTGCTTGGAGTCGGCCGTCCGTACGTCGCCATCAGATGAAGAAGGCGTCAAGGAGAGCAAGAGCTTTGGGCAGGAGGTATGCCAAACCAAAGATTTTCAATTCGAGTCCTCCTTTTAGGATTACGTTCCATGCCACTGCAAAGCAAGACTTTTCCAGGAATAATGTCTAAGGCAGAGTTATTGAAAACTCTTTGATAATCTGCTGTCAAGCTGCTGACAGTCCTCACCTGGTTGTATGAAATGCTGCTGCTACCTCCTGGTTTGAGCTGATTTCCTAAGTGCTGTCCATTTGTGTTCTTCAACTTTGAACAGGCAGAAGATGTCAGAGCCCAAATACCGACGGTGGGGTCAGATTCATCCCCTTCCCACCTGAGCCCTGGGAGACATCAGCCATCTGAAAGGGTCGATGGGCAAGTGTTTCTGAGAGAATGTCACCAATGCCTTCGCGTGCAAGGAAAGCTCCATGAGGACATGGCTGAGATGCGAGAAGAAAACGAGAGCTTGTCTCGGCAGCTGAGCAAAGCCGAAAGAAAAGCTGATGGGCTGGAAAAGGAAGTGGAGCAACTGAAAAATGCCCTCTTGGAAAAGACATCGGCTTTAGACTGGACAGAAAGAGAATTACAAGAGAGCAAGAGGCAGACACTGGACTGGTATGGTGTATGCCTTCTTAAAGAGCAGAAGAGAGAAGATGCCATCAAGAAGGCAGAAGAGCTGCAGCAGCAACTGGCCCAGCTCCAAAGTGAAAACGTTTTGCTGCGTCAGCAGCTGGGAGACGCGCAGAACAACAGCTGCCTGGAACAAATGGTGAGTGGTGGTGCCTCTACGTGCGAGGCCGACAAGGTAGAAAAAGAGGTGAGGTGAGCGCTGACCAAGACTGACTTAAAGGAGAGCAGTTCCCAAGGCTGTCTGGCGCTTCTAAAAGTCAGCAGGTGTACGGTCCGTGCGCGGGAGTCCTTCGCTCGGCTTGGTTCTGTTTTGCGCTGGGTTTGTTGGAATCGCGGAAGGTTCTGACAAGCCTTGAGATGTTTATAGACACAGACGTACGTAGAAACGCTGAGGCCCGCGTTGGGTTTCGTTTGTGGAGCAGAACAATGGCGGGAAGGATGATACACAGAGCTGGCTCTAGGAAGCCTTGGCTCGGGTCACTGGAGAAAGGGCTGCAGTCCAACGACAGCTCCCGCGTTGGCATCCCGTTAGATTTTAGCATTAACTTAAGGAACAAGCCAAACCCCACAAAGGCACAGTCTCGGCATCTTCCGAGGAGAACGTGCTGGGAGACAGAAATCTTCCCCAAGAGATGACATTTCTGGAGCTGTCTTCGCTCGCCAGGGGTGGCTGGAGACCATCAGCTGTGCAGATGCCCTCTTCTGCCCGTGGATGCGATGGCTTTGCTTTGCGATGCACTTAGAAAAGTGATCTCGGCCTGTGAACTAGTAACTGGAAGTAAAACTACGCACTTGGGCTTCTTTTAATTTGTACTCCTGTGCCGTTGTTTCCCTAGAGAAGAGAGGCACAGCTGCAAGGAGAGCTCGCTGATGCTGTCAGAAAGCAGCACACAGCAGAAACTGCACTGAAGGCTTTGACGAACCAGTACGGTCGCCTGAAGGCAGAGAACTCCCGCTTGCAGGAGGACCTGGACAAGGCTAAGGCCAAGGTATGCAAAGGCTGTCAACATGTTCATGTCTTTGAAGTGTTCTTTTCCTTCAGCAGACAATATTCTGGGAACAAATCCAGGAGAGATTTGTCTGCGGACGTCACGAGCGTCAGACTAGAGGGTGCTTTTAGCTCCTTTCTGCTGCCCTCTCGCCTTGCCAAGCTGATGCGGCTCTTCAGGGGGCTTGTTTCGAGGCTGAGGGGCAAAGCAGTGGCTTGGGGGCAGCATGTGGGTGGGGAAGAACAAAGCAGCTGTGCTCTTCCGAGTCTCGCTTCTGTTCCCACACCGTCCAAACGTTGTGGCCGTGAGATGAAACCACAAGCCACGTGCCCCCTGATGTCTCTGGCCTTGGTTGTTCTCCCTGCAAGGTTTTTCCTCTGTCGATCTCTGCACAAAGATGGTGTCTAGTTCCCTGGCAGTGGTGGTTGGGGGCAAGGAAAGTGACCTTGGTTTGCCGTTGTCTCATAAGCCAGGCTTCGCCCGCCCTCTAAGGAAGGCCTTGAAGCTCTTGTCCCTCCGCCCGCACTGTCCTCCCCAGCCATTAGCACAGGGGTGTGCGTGGGAGAAGGGACGGGGCACGACAGGAGCGTGGTGGAAGCCAAATGAAAGGCAGCGACCGCAGTGAAATGCCAAAGAGCATCTCCAGAGGCACGGACGTGCTATGATGCTGCAGGAGGAGTGGAGCGCCTTTGCCACGGAGCCTTTCTGGAAAGGAGGGACGGGTGGAAGCTGGAGCAGTCTTGTTGGCAAGGGCTTGAAAGGCGCACTTACTTTCAGGAATCCAAGCGCCTTTTCCCTGGGTTGAAATACAAACTCAGGGCACTGACAGCCATGATCTCGATGCATCCGTTGGATGGAGTTTCACCGAGATTTGAGACCCCTCTGCTCAAGGCAGATTGTTTTTCCCCACATACAGGCGTGCGAACTCTCCGCACAGCTGGAGCTGCAGTCCCAAAAATCTCTGCAGCTCGAAGCTCTAAATAAGGAGATGGGACAGACGGTGACAAGTCTGTCAGCTCGCTTGGCGACTCCTGGCGCGGGTCACACCACAACAGCGCCGGAAGAGAAGCAATATCTGAGTCTACTTTTGGAGGTCAGTTCATGTTCCATTTGTATCTGTGGTCGGCGTTGCGTCCATTTGTGGCTGCGGTCACGACTTTTAGGTGTTTTGTCTCGGGCACGTGGTTCTCTTTGTTAGTGCTGTGGGTTTGGCTTTCCCGTAGGGAAGCCGGGGAGCTGCAAAAGGCTGCGCCAGAGTCTGTGTGTCGTGTGTCGTGGCACCAGTGCGCGTGAAAAACACGCAGCCGTTTTGCTGCTCCTCGTGCAGACAGCGTTTAGGCTGTTTAAGAGCTTTTCTGTAAAAGCGGCGGAAAGAGCAGGTTTGTTGAGAGGGGTGGGCATTGTCTTTGTCTTCCTGTTTCTTGAAGTTGCATCTTCTCTTGTAGGTACAGGCAGCCGCTGAAGCCAGAGTAGAAGAGATCAACACCGCTGTCGCCTCTTGGAGAAACGACCTGGAGCAGATCATTAGAGCTCAGGCTCTCGAGCTGGAGAGAGCAAAGGACAAGCAGGAGTCGACCGCCCTGCTCCTGGCCTGTGCACAGGCAGAATTAAAGAGCTCCGACAAGCGTTTCTGGGTGATGGAGGACATCGCAAGAGTTCTCAGAATCAAATTAAATAAGTAAGTCCCAACGTTTTCTTTTTTTCCCCACGTAGTACAATAGGACCCTTTTCATCGTGGCTTTCCCAACCCACGTCCCTTTCTTGGATCTGGTCAGCATGATGTGCGCACTTCTCCAGAGCCCGCCGTGGGCTCTCCCATGGCAGAGGCCTGGTTTTGTTTCTCTTGACGGACCCTGAAGTAACCAAGCTGACCAGGCCTGTCCGGAGGGTGTTCTAGTGAGTTTTCTTTTAACAGTTTTCTGTAGCCACCTCCCCTTCCTGCACGTACGGTGCAAAAGAGGAGCTCCCTTCCCCTTCTGCTGTTACCCTCCAGCTGAGGAGAGACACACGGGGAAAGGCAGAGGGGACAGAAGAGGAGCCTGTGAGGCAAAAATAATCTATTTGCTGTCCGTTATAACGGTGCACCTTCAGTGTGTGTTTACCGTGGGAGGAGGGAAAGAGCCCCGAGTCCTTACTACCTTCTGGGAAAGGTCTGACAAAGACCTAACACAGACTGCTTGGAAGCCCGAGCAGCAGCACGTGTGGGTGGCTCGGAAGTCTGTGTTCCTCAGCCCAACAGTGCAGTGTCACACCTGGGGAACCACTTGGTGCCACTATGAGCAACAGCCGTTCTTGCACGCTCCTGCATTTCTCACAGGGCTAATGAGAGGCTAGCAGAAGCCAGGAGGAGCAACGGCAGTCAGAAAGCGGAGTGTGAGCAAGACCAGGGGACCAGGGGACCGAGCGTAAACCCATCGGGCTCAGGTAAGCAGCTCCAGGTGTGATTCTTCAGTGCTCGGGTGGGTTAGGGATTACGGTTGGGTTTTGCTTGGGATACTGAAAGAGCGGAAGCCTTTTCCATGTAATTCCTGGTGACGTGGAACCAGGAGAGAGAAGTTGCTTGCTTATCCCGCCGAGCATAAAGCAGGTCTTGTTAGGTGGAAACCCAAAACAGGGAGCGGGCTCTCCAGAGAAGAATTTCATAACAATGGTTCCTCTGGAGTTTCTTTCGCGGGCTTTAGAAAGCTAGTTGCCTGATGGTCAGGCATGGAAAATCTTATTTCCTCCGTTGCGTGTGTCCCTTTCATTCTTTCTGGTTTCCTCTGTGGGCTTAAATCTCTCCAGACCTTCACAGCGTCCTGTCGCAGTTGATAGTTGTCCATTGACTTTGTGGGCTCGCTCTGCTCTAGAACTAACATTGGATCTTGCTTTCTCTCTCCCAGCCACCAGCGAACGTAAAACCAGATCTGGTGGGGATTGTCCCCAGACATCTGCTCTTCCGCCAAATGTCAGCGAAGCCTGGGATATCCCTTCTGGGGCAACTCCGCCCGACAGCGACATTTTGACGGAGAGTTATTAAAGTGGTAGAAAACGCTCATGAAAGTTGGTGACAATTCTTTGCCTACCCCGTTCTGGAGAGTGAAAGCAGCCATGGAGGCCTGTAGAAAAAAGGGTTCTGCCACAGGCGGCGCCCGGAACAGCCGCCTCTCCAGGAATGGCTTTGGCAGCTCCGTCGCCCGTGGAGCCCTTGCGGGTGAGCGGTGCGGAGGAGCCCTGGAGTGCAGCTCTGTCGACCTTGCTCCCGCCTCCGGTCAGTGGCCTTGTGCGAAGCTCTGCAGGCTCGGGTGAGCCTGACTGCCAAAGCTGCAGCGAGGAGGTGCCAGCTGCGACAGGGAGGGGACGGCTCAGGGCTGTCCCCACCGCCTGTGACAGGGCTCTGCTCCCCTCCCGCTAGTGCAGGTACCACTGGGGCAGGAGGCAAGGCGTGATGGGTGCCCCAGCTGCCAAGATATGCAATTGGAACCTGTGGAGAAATGACTAAATGGGGGAGCACGGAGATAGATACAAATACGTCCTCTTTAGAAATGACACCCAGGGACAGGATGTTTAATCCGTACCTCCTGCTCTCTAGGTCTACAGAGCTGCCGGCTGGAAGGGAGCAGATGTTAACCCCGACTAGGAGAGGCCCCGCACCACAAGGGCCGGGGGAATACACCGGTGTTCCCCGTGCACAGTCTCCCCTCCCTCGGGCAGAGGGAAAGGACCGCGGGCTCCCTGTGGCACCCGAGGGGCCGTCCGGCCCCACCTCAGGGTGTCCCATTCTCACAGGGTGTGTGTTTCAGGGCATCTCCGGAGCCCTGGATGTGCCTTTCTGGTGACCCACCCCTGCACCCTTCCAGAGACCCCTGACAAGCTCAGCCCTGAGGCGTGGCTTTCTGGAAGCAGGAGGGCAGGCCCAGCCCCAAGTCCCGAGGAAAAACTGAACAAGGCCACGGCTTTGACCTGGCTGCAAAGGAGTTAGAGGGAGCACTGAAAACGTACCAAACGTCCCTGGAGAAAAGCATTAGCCAGGATCCCTGTCTGATCCCATCTCGCAGCGGGTCTTCTGAGAACCTCCAGACCACTCTCCTTCCTCGGCACAGCAGGATGTTGATGTTCTTGAATAAAAGGGCCGAGTCCTTGCCTTGGGTCAAGGGCTGCACAGGGACTTTGATGGCCACTGAAAGGGAATGCAAGGGCTCAAACAAACGAATTTCTGACGGTTATGAAGAGTAAACTGTGATGGATGTATGAAAGCTTTGCTTGTGTTTTTCTGTATTTGTTTCTCAAGGACTCCTGACTCCTGAACTTTTTCCTGAGGTCCCTCTGTCTGTTTAGGATAGATTGAAAAGCTGGACTCCTTCGTGCACCTTTAGGGGCACCCTGGTCACCACGATGTGCTGTTGGGGACAGCCCGGACCGCTCAGTGGGGCACCCACAACCCCCTGGATGTGTCTTTCTGTGCACCCCAAGACATGCTGGGGGCTCTGGGGGGATCCTCAAATCACAGAACGGTTTGGAATGGACTTTTAAAGGTCACTTAATCCAACCCCTCTGCAATGAGCTGGGACATCTTCAACTCAATCAGGTTGCTCAGAGCCCCGTCCAGCCTGACCTTGACTGTTTCCAGGGACGGGGCATCCACGGCCTCTCCGGGCAACCTGTGCCAGTGGTTCACTACCCTCATCATAAAGAATTTCTTCCTTCTATCTAGTCTGAATCTACCCTCCTTTCGTTTAAAACCATTACCCCTTGTGCGATTGCTACAGGCCCTGCTAAAATGTTTGTCCCCATCTTTCCTACAAGCCCCCATAAGTATTGAAAGGCTGCAATAAGGTCTCCCCGGCGCCTCCTCCAGGTGCCCACAGCCCGTGTCAGAGCTGTCTCCACCCACCCACTGCCCTCTCCCCAGCGAGACCCAAAGAGTCACAGACAAGCAACACTGAACCTCACCTGAGCAGACACAAACATGGTGTCTTCCTTGACAGAGACACAAGATTAGGAGACTGGCAGGGTGAAAAAAGTCAAGTTGAAAATAAAAAACCCCTCAAAGATAACTTAAGTTTCAGGAGTCCTTGCTGAAAAGTCACACCAGTGGAGAATCTCCAGCTGCAGGGGACCATCTGCCTTGGGCAAAGCTTATTTGAAATTGTTTTGAGATGGGTTTTGTACAGAGGAGCCCGAGTGGAGAACAAGATGACAAATTCCAAGCAAGTATCTTTAACTGTGCCGTCAGCACAGCTGCAGAAGAGCAGGGCAGATTGGAAAAAAAATTTTGTTGTAATTGTGGTTGGAGCCAAGTAGGTTTTGAATAAACCTCATCTTACGTGTGCGCAGATCCCGTCACTCTCCTCAGAGATCCGCTGTTCCCTCCCGGGGCAGACCTGCTCTCTTCCCTTGGGGACCGCTCTTATCCCCACTGTGGCCCTCTGTGCCCGATCAGGTCCCCTCCAGCCCCCACCAGGCATGCTCAGACGCCCTCCAGGCCAATGCATTTTTTCTGAGCACCTCTCCCCTTCCGAGCACTGCCATCTCCTTGGTTCCCCCTCGTGCAAACTGCGATTCCGATTCATCCCCTGCCCTCCTGAGTAGGCACAGACCTTCCAATCCCACTCGTGCGGTCAGACCCCTCCTCTTCCCCACAGCTCACACTCTGAGCCTTTCTGCTTCCCTCTCTGCATGCACAGATCCCTGCTACACCCCTTTTCCGCATGAGCTGACTCCTTCCACCCCCTCCCAAGCATCCTCACAGAGCCTCCAGCACTGTCAGGGAGCACTCAAGACCCACCCTCTCTCCTTCTCCGCATGCTCAGCTCCCCTCCCTTCTCCTGCTCCTATTCCATTTCCCTCGTCCCCTCCATCTCCCTTCATCTGCCTCCTGGCCCCTCTGCCCACCATCCTCGCTCTCAGAGCCCCTCCTTTCCCTCCCCCAATCCTCCTTCTCCACACCTTCTCATCCCCTCCCTCAGTGCTCAGACACCCCGCGCTCCCCTCCCCAGGCTTGCACAAAGCAAAATGCAGGGGTAAGGGCGTGCAAAAAGAGGAATGACCGGCCTCTGAGCACAGATCGAGGGGAATGGAGGAAAGCAGGCACGTGGTGAAAGGGAACTTCTCCGAGTTTTATTTACAAAACTGGTAGTTTTGGACTGGACCAGGAATTAGGGTTCAGGGGAAGATACGCTTCACCCCACCCCTCTTCCATTTTCCTGAGTTTATCTACAAATTCCAGCCTCCGTGTGGGATCTCACACACACATACACACACATTTACAGTTGGGTACATTGAAAATAAAGCTGTTGAATACTACAGCTGAACCAGAAATTACCAACTCAGTCAATGTGGCAATTCTCCCCTGCAGTCCTCGTCATCCCCCAGCAAGAGAAGCCCAAAACCCTGCAGTCCAGCTAACATTTTACAAACACCCTTCCCCTTTAGAAGTTCTCGGAGCTGATGCTCTGACTCTCCTCCTGCAGCTGGGAGGCTGTGGTGTCTCCAGGCGAAGCTACATTTAAGTAGCCGATCTCAGAAGGTTGAGAGGGGGATAAGCAGGAGGAGGAGTCTTGGCCTTCAGCTCCTCCTGCAGGCTTCGTGTCTTGCGCGGCCTTCGGGGGGCTGAGCGAGTCTGGCGGTTCTCGTGATGGGAAGCTGAAAACAAATTTCCTCTCTCAAGTCATTCTGCAAACTCTACCTGACCCTCCACCACCTGCACGGCCCCAACGTCCCTCCCAGCATCCCTGGCAGGCAGCGCAGGGATAAGGCTCCAATACGCTTCCACCAGCCAAGGAGCTGATGGCCCTCACCCACCCCAGCACCCCCCAGACCGGCCAGCACCCTCCACAGCACCCCAAGGCTGTCACCAAGCCTGCCACGCGCACAGACCAGAGGCGCAGAGTGTCTCTGCCTTCCCCTCGCCCCTTTGGCACAGATCACGGTGCTCCTGGCTTACACCAGCGGAGGAGCAGCTCAGGCTCCCTCCTGAGCACAGCCTGCGACGTGGGTCACACCGCGCCAGGCAGCACTGGCCCTCGAAGTCTCATCACCTCCTGTGTAAAGACACTCCTCCAAAACCACTGGGCACCAAGATGATTTCTAAACCCACAGCGTTCCCCCACATATTTTGAAGAGTTTACTTCTCCATCCCACTAGTTCCAGAGTCTTTTTAATACCATTTTCCTATAATTTGACCAAAACCAAACCAAAACAAAGAGAGAAGAAAGACCCTTGGAGGTGAAAGCACAGGGGGGAGCAGCCAAAGTGCTCAACCTCTCCCTCACCACATGCAGAGAGGCATTCCCTGCCTCCTCCGTTTGCCCCACGGTACCTGCTACGGGCAGATGGCAACACCTTACTCTGGAGCTGGCGTTCAGAGAAGTTCACGCTCTTCAAGCCCTGGAAGGAGGAACAGAGACTTTCAAAGGAGGAGGTGCGTGTCAGACCCCGAATTTCAACGTACAGTCTTGGTCTTTACAGTTCCCCCGGCTCCACTGACAGTTCTCCCCATGAACTCCAGCCCCACTGAGGTTCTAAATCATAGCTTTGTCCTTTGGGTCTGAATTTAAACTGAAAAACCCCACCGAACTAGCCCAGGTGAAACAAACAGAAAGAAATAAAACAGAGTGGAACACACAAACAGCTCTTTCTGCCAGGCCCCAAACGGCGCTTTCACCCTTAAGAGCTCATTTCCAACCAAACTGGGTTCCCTCCAAATTTCAAAATGTACCAACAAACTTCCAAATCCACCTCTTTGATTTGAGGAGCTGTCGGAACACAATCTTGGACTTTCCTGGATTTTCCTTCATTTCTTCCCCCAGAGTTCTTCATCAACTTGGTCAATCCCAACCCGAGGTTTTGGGGAAGGCAGATCTCCATTCAGTGCAATTTAGTCGACATTATCCGTCAGCTTGCTCTGACCTTTTTTGGCTGACAGAAGTAACTTGCCCAAGCACACTGCTCTGTGTTACTTCTCCTAATTTTAAAGCGAACTTAAAACTCAGGTCTTTTAACACCTCTCAAATCTGCAAAAGAGCCAAAGTGCAATTTCTGTCCTTGTGTCACAGGATCTCATCAGACAGCAGCTCGGGGGTGGAGCAGTGTGCCAAGGGCACCGAGCTGCAGCTCCCCAGAGTCCCTCCTCACCCATAAAGCCGTCGCACTCGGGGTGTTTGCTGCCCCTTTCCATCCCAACCCAAGGATCGATTCAGCTCTTCTCCGGCACCCTCAGCTGCAGCTACAAACACCACCCCGCGCTCGCAGGAGACATCAGCTCCTGCAAGCTGTCTGCTGAGCCCGAGCCCTCTCAGAGCCTCACCTCCGTGCTGGGAGCGTGGATGCTCCTCGGCGTGCGCGGCGAGGTGGGCACGTGGCCGGGGAGCTGGAGTTTGCTCTCGTGCAGCCGCACGCTCTGCTCACCCACGATCTTCGCTCTGAGCACGTTACACAGACAAAGCACAAGTTATTTTCCTTCCAGCCACGCTACGTTCTCAAAGGAGCATTTTCCTTTTCAGCTGCAGTGGCCATCAAAGTCCCTGTGCAGCCCTTGACCCAAGGCAAGGACTCGGCCCTTTTATTCAAGAACATCAACATCCTGCTGTGCCGAGGAAGGAGAGTGGTCTGGAGGTTCTCAGAAGACCCGCTGCGAGATGGGATCAGACAGGGATCCTGGCTAATGCTTTTCTCCAGGGACGTTTGGTACGTTTTCAGTGCTCCCTCTAACTCCTTTGCAGCCAGGTCAAAGCCGTGGCCTTGTTCAGTTTTTCCTCGGGACTTGGGGCTGGGCCTGCCCTCCTGCTTCCAGAAAGCCACGCCTCAGGGCTGAGCTTGTCAGGGGTCTCTGGAAGGGTGCAGGGGTGGGTCACCAGAAAGGCACATCCAGGGCTCCGGAGATGCCCTGAAACACACACCCTGTGAGAATGGGACACCCTGAGGTGGGGCCGGACGGCCCCTCGGGTGCCACAGGGAGCCCGCGGTCCTTTCCCTCTGCCCGAGGGAGGGGAGACTGTGCACGGGGAACACCGGTGTATTCCCCCGGCCCTTGTGGTGCGGGGCCTCTCCTAGTCGGGGTTAACATCTGCTCCCTTCCAGCCGGCAGCTCCGTAGACCTAGAGAGCAGGAGGTACGGATTAAACATCCTGTCCCTGGGTGTCATTTCTAAAGAGGACGTATTTGTATCTATCTCCGTGCTCCCCCATTTAGTCATTTCTCCACAGGTTCCAATTGCATATCTTGGCAGCTGGGGCACCCATCACGCCTTGCCTCCTGCCCCAGTGGTACCTGCACTAGCGGGAGGGGAGCAGAGCCCTGTCACAGGCGGTGGGGACAGCCCTGAGCCGTCCCCTCCCTGTCGCAGCTGGCACCTCCTCGCTGCAGCTTTGGCAGTCAGGCTCACCCGAGCCTGCAGAGCTTCGCACAAGGCCACTGACCGGAGGCGGGAGCAAGGTCGACAGAGCTGCACTCCAGGGCTCCTCCGCACCGCTCACCCGCAAGGGCTCCACGGGCGACGGAGCTGCCAAAGCCATTCCTGGAGAGGCGGCTGTTCCGGGCGCCGCCTGTGGCAGAACCCTTTTTTCTACAGGCCTCCATGGCTGCTTTCACTCTCCAGAACGGGGTAGGCAAAGAATTGTCACCAACTTTCCTGAGCGTTTTCCACCACTTTAATAACTCTCCGTCAAAATGTCGCTGTCGGGCGGAGTTGCCCCAGAAGGGATATCCCAGGCTTCGCTGACATTTGGCGGAAGAGCAGATGTCTGGGGACAATCCCCACCAGATCTGGTTTTACGTTCGCTGGTGGCTGGGAGAGAGAAAGCAAGATCCAATGTTAGTTCTAGAGCAGAGCGAGCCCACAAAGTCAATGGACAACTATCAACTGCGACAGGACGCTGTGAAGGTCTGGAGAGATTTAAGCCCACAGAGGAAACCAGAAAGAATGAAAGGGACACACGCAACGGAGGAAATAAGATTTTCCATGCCTGACCATCAGGCAACTAGCTTTCTAAAGCCCGCGAAAGAAACTCCAGAGGAACCATAGTTATGAAATTCTTCTCTGGAGAGCCCGCGCCCTGTTTTGGGTTTCCACCTAACAAGACCTGCTTTATGCTCGGCGGGATAAGCAAGCAACTTCTCTCTCCTGGTTCCACGTCACCAGGAATTACATGGAAAAGGCTTCCGCTCTTTCAGTATCCCAAGCAAAACCCAACCGTAATCCCTAACCCACCCGAGCACTGAAGAATCACACCTGGAGCTGCTTACCTGAGCCCGATGGGTTTACGCTCGGTCCCCTGGTCCCCTGGTCTTGCTCACACTCCTCTTTCTGACTGCCGTTGCTCCTCCTGGCTTCTGCTAGCCTCTCATTAGCCCTGTGAGAAATGCAGGAGCGTGCAAGAACGGCTGTTGCTCATAGTGGCACCAAGTGGTTCCCCAGGTGTGACACTGCACTGTTGGGCTGAGGAACACAGACTTCCGAGCCACCCACACGTGCTGCTGCTCGGGCTTCCAAGCAGTCTGTGTTAGGTCTTTGTCAGACCTTTCCCAGAAGGTAGTAAGGACTCGGGGCTCTTTCCCTCCTCCCACGGTAAACACACACTGAAGGTGCACCGTTATAACGGACAGCAAATAGATTATTTTTGCCTCACAGGCTCCTCTTCTGTCCCCTCTGCCTTTCCCCGTGTGTCTCTCCTCAGCTGGAGGGTAACAGCAGAAGGGGAAGGGAGCTCCTCTTTTGCACCGTACGTGCAGGAAGGGGAGGTGGCTACAGAAAACTGTTAAAAGAAAACTCACTAGAACACCCTCCGGACAGGCCTGGTCAGCTTGGTTACTTCAGGGTCCGTCAAGAGAAACAAAACCAGGCCTCTGCCATGGGAGAGCCCACGGCGGGCTCTGGAGAAGTGCGCACATCATGCTGACCAGATCCAAGAAAGGGACGTGGGTTGGGAAAGCCACGATGAAAAGGGTCCTATTGTACTACGTGGGGAAAAAAAGAAAACGTTGGGACTTACTTATTTAATTTGATTCTGAGAACTCTTGCGATGTCCTCCATCACCAAGAAACGCTTGTCGGAGCTCTTTAATTCTGCCTGTGCACAGGCCAGGAGCAGGGCGGTCGACTCCTGCTTGTCCTTTGCTCTCTCCAGCTCGAGAGCCTGAGCTCTAATGATCTGCTCCAGGTCGTTTCTCCAAGAGGCGACAGCGGTGTTGATCTCTTCTACTCTGGCTTCAGCGGCTGCCTGTACCTACAAGAGAAGATGCAACTTCAAGAAACAGGAAGACAAAGACAATGCCCACCCCTCTCAACAAACCTGCTCTTTCCGCCGCTTTTACAGAAAAGCTCTTAAACAGCCTAAACGCTGTCTGCACGAGGAGCAGCAAAACGGCTGCGTGTTTTTCACGCGCACTGGTGCCACGACACACGACACACAGACTCTGGCGCAGCCTTTTGCAGCTCCCCGGCTTCCCTACGGGAAAGCCAAACCCACAGCACTAACAAAGAGAACCACGTGCCCGAGACAAAACACCTAAAAGTCGTGACCGCAGCCACAAATGGACGCAACGCCGACCACAGATACAAATGGAACATGAACTGACCTCCAAAAGTAGACTCAGATATTGCTTCTCTTCCGGCGCTGTTGTGGTGTGACCCGCGCCAGGAGTCGCCAAGCGAGCTGACAGACTTGTCACCGTCTGTCCCATCTCCTTATTTAGAGCTTCGAGCTGCAGAGATTTTTGGGACTGCAGCTCCAGCTGTGCGGAGAGTTCGCACGCCTGTATGTGGGGAAAAACAATCTGCCTTGAGCAGAGGGGTCTCAAATCTCGGTGAAACTCCATCCAACGGATGCATCGAGATCATGGCTGTCAGTGCCCTGAGTTTGTATTTCAACCCAGGGAAAAGGCGCTTGGATTCCTGAAAGTAAGTGCGCCTTTCAAGCCCTTGCCAACAAGACTGCTCCAGCTTCCACCCGTCCCTCCTTTCCAGAAAGGCTCCGTGGCAAAGGCGCTCCACTCCTCCTGCAGCATCATAGCACGTCCGTGCCTCTGGAGATGCTCTTTGGCATTTCACTGCGGTCGCTGCCTTTCATTTGGCTTCCACCACGCTCCTGTCGTGCCCCGTCCCTTCTCCCACGCACACCCCTGTGCTAATGGCTGGGGAGGACAGTGCGGGCGGAGGGACAAGAGCTTCAAGGCCTTCCTTAGAGGGAGGGCGAAGCCTGGCTTATGAGACAACGGCAAACCAAGGTCACTTTCCTTGCCCCCAACCACCACTGCCAGGGAACTAGACACCATCTTTGTGCAGAGATCGACAGAGGAAAAACCTTGCAGGGAGAACAACCAAGGCCAGAGACATCTGGGGGCACGTGGCTTGTGGTTTCATCTCACGGCCACAACGTTTGGACGGTGTGGGAACAGAAGCGAGACTCGGAAGAGCACAGCTGCTTTGTTCTTCCCCACCCACATGCTGCCCCCAAGCCACTGCTTTGCCCCTCAGCCTCGAAACAAGCCCCCTGAAGAGCCGCATCAGCTTTGCAAGGCGAGAGGGCAGCAGAAAGGAGCTAAAAGCACCCTCTAGTCTGACGCTCGTGACGTCCGCAGACAAATCTCTCCTGGATTTGTTCCCAGGATATTGTCTGCTGAAGGAAAAGAACACTTCAAAGACTTTGCATACCTTGGCCTTAGCCTTGTCCAGGTCCTCCTGCAAGCGGGAGTTCTCTGCCTTCAGGCGACCGTACTGGTTCGTCAAAGCCTTCAGTGCAGTTTCTGCTGTGTGCTGCTTTCTGACAGCATCAGCGAGCTCTCCTTGCAGCTGTGCCTCTCTTCTCTAGGGAAACAACGGCACAGGAGTACAAATTAAAAGAAGCCCAAGTGCGTAGTTTTACTTCCAGTTACTAGTTCACAGGCCGAGATCACTTTTCTAAGTGCATCGCAAAGCAAAGCCATCGCATCCACGGGCAGAAGAGGGCATCTGCACAGCTGATGGTCTCCAGCCACCCCTGGCGAGCGAAGACAGCTCCAGAAATGTCATCTCTTGGGGAAGATTTCTGTCTCCCAGCACGTTCTCCTCGGAAGATGCCGAGACTGTGCCTTTGTGGGGTTTGGCTTGTTCCTTAAGTTAATGCTAAAATCTAACGGGATGCCAACGCGGGAGCTGTCGTTGGACTGCAGCCCTTTCTCCAGCGACCCGAGCCAAGGCTTCCTAGAGCCAGCTCTGTGTATCATCCTTCCCGCCGTTGTTCTGCTCCACAAACGAAACCCAACGCGGGCCTCAGCGTTTCTACGTACGTCTGTGTCTATAAACATCTCAAGGCTTGTCAGAACCTTCCGCGATTCCAACAAACCCAGCGCAAAACAGAACCAAGCCGAGCGAAGGACTCCCGCGCACGGACCGTACACCTGCTGACTTTTAGAAGCGCCAGACAGCCTTGGGAACTGCTCTCCTTTAAGTCAGTCTTGGTCAGCGCTCACCTCACCTCTTTTTCTACCTTGTCGGCCTCGCACGTAGAGGCACCACCACTCACCATTTGTTCCAGGCAGCTGTTGTTCTGCGCGTCTCCCAGCTGCTGACGCAGCAAAACGTTTTCACTTTGGAGCTGGGCCAGTTGGTGCTGCAGCTCTTCTGCCTTCTTGATGGCATCTTCTCTCTTCTGCTCTTTAAGAAGGCATGCACCATACCAGTCCAGTGTCTGCCTCTTGCTCTCTTGTAATTCTCTTTCTGTCCATTCTAAAGCCGATGTCTTTTCCAAGAGGGCATTTTTCAGTTGCTCCACTTCCTTTTCCAGCCCATCAGCTTTTCTTTCGGCTTTGCTCAGCTGCCGAGACAAGCTCTCGTTTTCTTCTCGCATCTCAGCCATGTCCTCATGGAGCTTTCCTTGCACGCGAAGGCATTGGTGACATTCTCTCAGAAACACTTGCCCATCGACCCTTTCAGATGGCTGATGTCTCCCAGGGCTCAGGTGGGAAGGGGATGAATCTGACCCCACCGTCGGTATTTGGGCTCTGACATCTTCTGCCTGTTCAAAGTTGAAGAACACAAATGGACAGCACTTAGGAAATCAGCTCAAACCAGGAGGTAGCAGCAGCATTTCATACAACCAGGCGAGGACTGTCAGCAGCTTGACAACAGATTATCAAAGAGTTTTCGATAACTCTGCCTTAGACATTATTCCTGGAAAAGTCTTGCTTTGCAGTGGCATGGAATGTAATCCTAAAAGGAGGACTCGAATTCAAAATCTTTGGTTTGGCATACCTCCTGCCCAAAGCTCTTGCTCTCCTTGACGCCTTCTTCATCTGATGGCGACGTACCGACGGCCGACTCCAAGCAGGCGGCAGGCTCATCTACATTAAAAACACACGTTTTTGAAACCAGGGTGAGCTAACACAGCTCCTTGATGCCTACAGTGCTTTCCCAATCATCGTGCTTGCAGAGACAATCCTAGCACAGCCACACACCCCAAACCCAGGGGGACTTGTCAAAATGCAGATTCCAGACACGTCTCTTTTCCTGCTGGGGAATTCGTCTCCTCTAGCGCACACGCCTTTTCCGTGTGCCAGGGGGATGACGGGATGGCTCAAAGTGATCAGAAATGAGCCCCGAAGGAATGAGCGTCTCGAGAATTCTGCTTTCCAGGGACAAGGCCTGGCAGTGCATTTTTTCCTGGATCATCAGCCACACCACATCATCCTTTCCAAACGGCCCGTCTCCACGGCAAGCCGCCAGAAGGGCAGGCGACAGGCCTTCTCCCCATCCCTCCTCCACACCAGAGTCCTACCTGCTCTCCGCAGGGCGGGTGCACGCGGCCACGCTGCAGCAGCTGCTGCCCCACGGGGAGCGCTGGATGCTGACACCCCTTTGCCTTGGCCTGGAGCAGCTTCTCCCTTCTTCTCCCGCTTGCTGGGGTCCACAGGCCGCGCGCTGCCACTGCGCCTGCGCCTGGAGAGACAAAGAGCAGAGCCAGTCGTAGGCACAGCTCACGGCAAGGAGAAGGGCCTGTTGTTGCCCGCCCTTTCCGTAGTGACCTCCCTCGAGGACGAACACCCACAGGCACAAAGCTAAGCCCCAGGGGAGGAAAAGAGCCCCGGAGCTTCCCAGGCAGCACCCGCCTGCCTGCGCCCCGTTACCTGTCGGCCTTGTCCCGGCAGTCGGTGTCGCGCTCCTCCACCAGCGGCCGCGCTGGGGCCAAGTTGCCGCTGGTGGCTGCACGGTGCAGCTCGTCCCGGCCCTCCGGCTGGAGCTCATGGCCACCGCTGCTCCTGGAGGACTCGGCACCCTCCCCTGCCCCCATGCTCCTGGCCCTCCCGCACAGCCACCGCCAGATCCTCCTCATGGCCCGGCGGGGATGGGCACTGAACCGCCTCCCCTCGCTCATCCCTGGGGAGCGCTGCCAGGCAGGACTTAGTGGGCACTGCCGGGTGCCGGCTGCCAACAGAGGAGCCAACCCCAAGGAGTGGCAGGGCACGGGCAGCTGCCTGCGGGCTGAGCCACCACCAGCAGCGATGGCAGCACCGGCACCACCAGCACCAGCTCCACTGGCAGCTCCACCAGCACCTGCACCAGCAGCACCAGCTCCACTCGCAGCACCAGCTCCACCAGTGCCACCAGCACCAGCCCACTGGCACAGCACTGGCAGCACCACCAGGTACTGTGTGTGCAGGGCCTGGGACAGAACCCCTTGTTCTGGGGGCCGTGCGCTGACATCATAAAGGGCTCAATGGGGGCTGGGAGTGTCCCGGGTGCTCAGAACCTCTCTGCGTGTACACAGGCCACGTTGCCAAGGGAAACAGCCCCTGGCGCACTGTCTCCAGGGGCACAGGGTTGCCCAAGGCCACCTCTCCAAGGCTCCCACCTCCCTGCACGCTCTGTGGACCCCTGTCCTCCTCTTGCCTGCAAGGCTCGCCGGCGTGGGAGACAGACGGGCTCGGCAGAGCAGGCTCTCGCCAGCAAGGCTCCCTGCAAGCACAAGAGGCGGTGGCTGGACACCCCCATGTCCCTTTTTGTGCTTCCTGGGTTCTCAGCCTGACTTTTGGGACACCCTGGACCCCTTGGTGTGCCTCTCTCTGCATCCCTGGAGCCCTGGCTGTCGCTTTAAGGGCACCCCAAGTCCCCAGGCTCCATTTTGGGAAGGAGAAGTGCAGTGAAGACAGGGTGGAGTGTCTTTGTGTTAGAATCAGGGGGAAGGCCAACAGGGCAGATGTTGTAGTAGGAGTCTACTATAGGCCACCCACCCAGGACAGAGAGGTGGATGAAATATTCTATAGGCACTGGGGTGAAATCTCACGATCGCTTGCCCTTGTTCTCGTGGGGGACTTCAACTTCCCAGACATCTGCTGGAAATACAACACAGCAGAGCGGGACCAGTCCCGAAGATTCCTGGAACGTGTGGGGGACAACTTCCTAACACAGCTGGTGAGAGAACCAACCAGAGAAGGTGCCCTGCTGGATCTCCTCCTTGTGAACAGAGAAGGACTGGTGGATGATGTGGCGGTTGGAGGACGACTAGGGCACAGCGATCATGAAATAATAGAGTTCTCTATTCTTAGAGAGACCAGGAAAGGGCTAAGCAGGACTGACATCCTGGACTTCCAAAGGGCTGACTTTGTCTTGTTTAGGCACCAGCTTGACAGGATCCCTTGGGAGATGGTCCTGAAGGGTATAGGGGTCCAGGAAGGCTGGGCGCTCTTTAAGAAGGAAGTGTTTATGGCTCAGGAGCAGGCAGTCCCCAGGTGCTCTAAGAGGAGCGGGCGGCAGAGAAGACCACCCTGGCTGAACAGGGAGCTTTGGCTGCAACTCAAGGAGAAAAGGAGAGTTTACAGCCTTTGGAGGAAGGGGCTAGCCACTCACAGTGATTACAAAGAGGCTGTGAGGCTATGCAGGGCAGAAATCAGGAGGTCCAAAGCCCAGCTGGAAATTAATCTGGCTTCAGCAATCAGAGATAACAAGAAATGTTTCTATAAGTATGTCAATAGCAAAAGAAAGACCAGGGAGAGTCTCCACCCCCTGCTGGATGCTGAAGGAAACTTGGTAGCAAGTGATGAGGGGAAGGCTGAGGTCCTTAATGCCTTCTTTGCCTCAGTCTTTAATAACAAGACTAGTTGTATTGAGGGAATCCAGCCCCCTCAGCCAGATGATAGAGACTGGGAGAACGACCCCCCTGCAATCCAGGAGAGAGTCAGTGACCTGCTACATCACATGGACACACACAAGTCTGTGGGACCGGGCGGGATACACCCGAGGGTGCTGAAGGAGCTGGCTGGGTGCTCGCCAAGCTGCCTTCCATCATTTCCCAGCAGTCCTGGCTGAGCGGGGAGGTCCCGACAGATTGGAGATTGGCCAATGTGACGCCCATCTATAAGAAGGGTCGGAAGGATGATCCGGGAAATTACAGGCCTGTCAGCTTGACTTCGGTGCCCGGGAAGCTGACGGAGCAGCTCATCCTGAGTGCCATCACACAGCACGTGCGGGACAGCCAGATGATCAGGCCCAGTCAGCGGGTTTAGGAAAGGCAGGTCCTGCCTGACAAACCTGATCTCCTCCTACGACAGGGCGACCTGCTTATTGGGTGAGGGAAAGGCTGTGGGTGTTGTCTGCCTTGACTTTAGCGAGGCCTTTGACACCGTTTCCCACAGCATTCTCCTGGCAAAACTGGCTGCTCGCGGCTTGGATGGGCACACGCTGTGCTGGGTAAAAAACTGGCTGGATGGCCGGGCCCAAAGAGTGGTGGTGAACGGAGGTAAATCCAGTTGGCGGCCGGTCACGAGTGGTGTCCCCCAGGGCTGGGTTTTGGGGCCACTCCTGTTTAACATCTTTACTGGTGATCTAGACGAGGGGATCGAGTGCACCCTCAGTCAGTTTGCAGATGACACCCAGTTGGGTGGGAGTGTTGATCTGCTCGAGGGTAGGGAGGCTCTGCAGAGAGACCTGGCCAGGCTGGAGCGATGGGCTGAGGCCAACTGGGGGAGTTTCAATAAGGCCAAATGCCGGGTGCTGCCCTTGGGCCACAACAACCCCCAGCAGCGCTACAGGCTTGTGGAGGAGTGGCTGGAGAGCTGCCAGTCAGAGAGGGACCTGGGGGGGATGGACAGCTGGCTGAACAGGAGCCAGCAGTGTGCCCAGGTGGCCAAGAAGGCCAGTGGCATCCTGGCTTGTATCAGCAGTAGCGTGGCCAGCAGGGACAGGGAAGGGAGCTCACCCCTGTGCTCGGCACTGGTGAGGCCACCCCTCGATGAGTGGGTTCAGTTTTGGGCCCCTCACTCCAAAAAGGCCATTGAATGACTCGAGCGTGTCCAGAGAAGGGCAACGGAGCTGGTGCAGGGTCTGGAGCACAGGTCTGATGGGGAGCGGCTGAGGGAACTGGGGGGGTTTAGTCTGGAGAAGAGGAGGCTGAGGGGAGACCTCATGGCCCTCTACAGCTGTCGGAAAGGAGGGTGCAGAGATGGGGGATGAGTCTCTTGAGCCAAGGAACAAGCGACAGGACAAGAGGGAATGGCCTCAAGCTGCGCCAGGGAAGGTTTAGACTAGATGTCAGGAAGTATTTCTTTACAGAACGCGTTATTAGGCAGTGGAATGGATTGCCCAGGGAGGTGGTAGAGTCCCCACCCCTGGAGGTGTTTAAGAGTAGGGTTGACATAGCGCTGAGAGATATGGTGTAGATGGGAACTGGCAGTGTTAGGTTAATGGTTGGACTAGATGATCTTCAAGGTCCTTTCCAACCTAGTTGATTCTGTGATTCTGTGAGAAGCTATGCTCACCCAAGATTTGGTTTCAAGTACGTTATAGTCTGTGGCAGTAAGACAGCAGCAATTGTAGGAGGAATCCTCCAGTGACTACTGAGTACCGCAAAAGAGAGCCAACAGATCCCACAGAGCAGCACGGACCCTTGGAAACAGCTGCTTAATGTACCACGTAGGAAAAGCACAAAAGGAATAGAGCAGTACTTACGTTTACAAAGTCACCTCCTTGGATCATGAAATCCTTTATTACCCTAAAGAAGTAAAACAATACTCAGTTCTCAGTAGACAAATGTCTCAAGAAGCTTCGCACGGGGCAAACAGGCGTTCTGCCTCGCTGCACAGCGACAGTTATCAGCCTCTGTGAATGCTACAGTCTAAAATCTGCAACAAAGCTTAACTACTCGTTGCTGTTGGGTAATTTGGGACCCATTGCTGCTCGAGCAGGGATAGTGATTAGAGGACAGATGCCAGAACGTGATCTCTGACCTGACACCCCAGGCACGGGGGATCCCTCCCAGTGACCCCAGCGTACACACCTGACAGACCCCCAAATGCCCCAGAGCTACGCAAGGACGGTATCAGCCAAGACCTACAGATGCCTCCCGGACCAATAATGCCCGAGGCAGCTCTCCAAACCACATCTAGCTCAGGCTGCTACTGCAGTGCCTAAACAAAAGCAGAGGAATTACCTGTGGAAAGTGCTTCCTTTATAACCTATAGGGACACCATCCTTCCTGCAAGGAAAGGAAAAGGAAAATCATTGCAACTTACTGCACATCCCAACACAAAACCCTCCCAGGAATTCAGAGTCCCAAAGGCTTGTCCTACACGTTACTACTGCCTTGATATACCACCCCGTGCTCCAGCCTGGCTCCCCGCTGCTGCTACCAGAGGCAAAGGCAAACCTCGAGTGGGCTCTGCCCGCTAAGTGACACGGTTCCCTACAACACCCACACCAGCACCTTTAGGGGATCCCACTGCCATCTGCAGCACGAGCAGGCGGGATTTGCAGACAGGGCTTTTCAGAGCACCCTGAGCACGAACAAAGTCATGCCCAAAGGGAACAATCTGCCACCCCTGCGACGCACCGAGCTCATCACAACTTCGTCAGAGCGGTTTTCTGCAACTCCTTCATGTTGTCCTGGCAGAGTAAGAAACGCTTCCAAGTGAGCCTTCTTCCTGCTCACCCAGCCCTGTTTCTCTGAGTAGGCTACTTTAAAGGACCCCGTAACCCGCTTACCTGAATTCACCCGTACAAAACTGCCTGCAAGACAAAAAGGAGAGCAGAGCGTGAGGCACATCTGCCCCTGGAGGACACAGAGGGCTGCATTCAGCCAACATGCACTGACTGGTGTGCAGGAGTGCCCTCGCTGCACCGGGGATGACCCCAGTGCCACGGAACCGGCAGCAACTCCTCCCCACTGCCATTTTAAAACAGACTGCTCTGCTGCCTGCAGTTGAGGAGCGCAGATATTTAACACCGAGGCCGTGAGGGGCAGTGAACGTGGAGCAGACCCCGTGTTTCACAGAGAACAGGGTACATCCATCTCTGCCGTGTGAAGTGCTAGGGCTCGGACAACAGGCTCAAGCCAGAGTTGACCTATAGATGAATCCTGTATATTTTATAACTGATAACCATTGTGCTAGTAGGTATTGTACTAAGTTATAACAACCTATTTATGCTGGTGTAAAAAGTGCTAAAGCACTGGAATACTGCAGCCTGAACAACAGGCCCCAAGCTGAAGCTGCTAACTTAGCATGTAGTCATTAGTAAAATATGTAAACTCGCTCGTGAAAGACAAAATATAATCAGTAGAGAGGAGAGAATGTATCCAGCTTTCCTTTCGCAGCCTTGTTCAAGGCTGAGAACCCAAGTATTTGGCCTTGTTAGAAACTCCCTTGGTTTCCCCCGCCGAGCCCTGGCCAGGCTTTGGGTGGAATCCAACAGGAGAATGAAACCAGATATTTCCCGCTCAAAACAAAGGTGCCAGTTACTCTGGCTTGTCGATCTCTGGTATATAAGGCTGGGCCCGTTTGCAGCGACTTTGGGTGCCTCACCTATGGGTGGACGCACCGCGTAGGATTTCCCACTTGCCGGGACAGGCTCTCCAAATCCTCGCTGTAACCGGGGCTCCCCAGCGACTGCGGGTCTGGGTGATGATGATAATATATGCAAGGGGTGATGTATTTCTCTTAATTACTATTCTCTCTCTCTCTCGTGCAGTAATGATTTGATGCATTACCCTGTATTTTCCTGCTTGTTGCTTTAAGTGCACTGTTCTGCTTCTTCTCACTGCATGTTTTCTGTATTAGGCTGTTACATTACTTGGTTATCACCAGTAAAGTACGCCTACTCTTTTCACTCTGGTGTCCCAGTTTAATTGGTATCCTTAATCAGCAAAACACCGTGGCAGCGGGACGCCCGAGCGGCGCATCCTTCAGTCAGCGCCAAGAGACCTGCGTGGCCCTGCCGTTAAGGTGCGGCCTTTTCCAAGGGCACCGAGCGCTCGAGAAGCTCCGCAGAGGGAGCAGAGCGGGACCGCAGCCCTTCCCCTTCCAGCCAGGTGCCCTTCCCCAGGGGATCGGGGTGCTCACGGCCGCATCTCTCTGGGAACGCAGAGAGGAGCAAAGCAGTGCGGCGGCTCTGGGGGGACTGGCCACTCTGCCACCTGAGCCATTCCTGCGCCCAAAAGTCTTCACAGCCCCCACCCGGGCTGAGCTGCACAAACGCCGCCTGCTCCTCACCTGAAGTTCTCTGCTGTTTTGGGTACGACGTCGGCGAACAGCTCGATCTTCATGCGGCCGACCTCCTGGGGAGACGGGGCCGCATGAGCCCCCTGGGCCCCTCACACACACACACACACACACACACACACACACCCCCCAGCCTCCCCCCGCCGCACCCCCCACCCCCTGCCCTGCAGCCCTGCTGCCAGCCCTTCCCCCCGCGCCCCTGCAGCCCCACAGCCCCCGACTGCCCCGCACCTCCCTCCCGCTGCTCCCCTCCGAGCGCTTTCGGTCGCCCCCCGCCAACCCCACGACCAGCACTCGACCCCCCCCGCACCCCCCCACGTCGCTCCTACACCCCCAGGGAACCCCGGCACGTCCCCCCGCCCTGCACCCCGCCACCCCCCTCCCGGAGCCCCCCCGCGAGCCCCCCCGCTCCGGGCCCCCCCGGCTGCCCCCCGGCCCCTGCGAGCCCCGCACCCCCGCCCCCCCCAGCGAGCCCCCGCAGCCCCTCCCGCTGCCGCCCCCGGCCCCGCCGCGCAGCGCCCGAGCCCACCTGCCCGCCGATGGTGACATCGAAGAAGACCACGGGGTTGGTGGGGTTGGACGCCAGCACCGCCATGGCACGCGCCGCTCCCGGAAGCGGAAGTGCCGCCGGAAGCGGCGGCGGCAGCGGCTCCGGCCCCGGAAGTGCCGGCGGGGCCGGGCGGGGCTGAGGCCTCCCCTGGGCGCGGAGCCCGGCGCTGCCGCGGAGGGCGGGCGGCGGCAGCGGGCAGCGCGGCCCCTCGGCCGGCATCGCAGGGGGCTGGGGGCCCAGCAGCGCGTTCCCTGCGGGCCCAGGCGGCCCCGGAGCCGGCCCTGCGGCCGTTCCTGCCCCGAGGCGCCGGAGGCCGCCGGGAGGGTGTCGGGAGACGTGGCGGAGGGCTTGGAGCAGCGGGGTCCGCGGGCTGGGCCGGGCTGTCCTTCAGCCCTCGCGGGCAGCTCGAAGCTTCCCAGAAGCAAAGCCCTTCTTGGCAGGGCCCCCTCCGTCCCTTGGTGCCCGCCCCGCCGGGGAGAGCCCTGCCTGCGCCCGCCGGGACGGGTCCTGCCGCGGGGACTTGCCCGGGACGCTCGGCAGGGCCGGGCCTCAGCAGGGCCTGGTTCTCCAGCCCCGTGCTGGGCTGGGGCGGCCGCAGGGCGGTGCACGGAGGGCACAGAGGGGTCTCCAGTGCCCAGCGGGAGATGGCCGTGGGCTCTGGCAAGCGGCACCTGAGGAGGAGGTGTTGGCGTGCATCAGGGGGATGAGACAAGGAGACGAACAGGCAGAGTCCAACAGAACTGCTCAGCAGGAATTCTTGGATGAGCAGCGCTGGGGGCGCCCTGGGGATTCTCCGCCATACGGGCTCCCAGGAATTAGCGAGGGACAGCAGTTTACATCCACGCAAATCACACGCATGCATGGGATTTCCTGGAAAGGGGTTTCTCATGACAATGAGTTCCTGGAATTCATTTACATAGTCTGGGCACGCGTAGAGAAAACAGGGTGCGGGTCTTTGGTGGTCGAGGGAAGAAGTAAGCAGTCTTCTTCACGGCGTTCACTAGTTGACCTTCTTTCCAGCGCGTGCGCTGTGAAGTAAAGTCCAGGTGCCGCCTTCCTAAATCAGCAAAATCATTTTCCCTGTAACGGGGTCTCTGTGCGTCTTTGTTCGAGCTCCCCTTATCTCATTCTAGGGGTTGCCCAAGTGTCCGCTGAAGGCCTTGAGTCTGCTCTCGGGGATTTCCGTGGGGAGCCTGACGAGCGTTTCAATCTTACCTAAACAGGCAAAGGGACATCAGGAAAGAGTTGAGGGCTCGGGAGTCCTTGAGAAAGAAATGAAGGAACACACATGCAAAGCTTGTAGACCAGCTGTATTGAGGGAATCCAGCTGTACTGAGGGAATCCAGCCTCCTCAGCCAGAAGACAGAGACTGGGAGAAGGACCCCCCCACAATCCGGGAGGAGACAGTCGGTGACCTACTGCATCACATGGACACACACAAGTCTGTGGGACCGGGCGGGATACACCCGAGGGTGCTGAAGGAGCTGGCTGGGTGCTCGCCAAGCCGCCTTCCATCATTTCCCAGCAGTCCTGGCTGAGCGGGGAGGTCCCGACAGATTGGAGATTGGCCAATGTGACGCCCATCTATAAGAAGGGTCGGAAGGATGATCCGGGAAATTACAGGCCTGTCAGCTTGACTTCGGTGCCCGGGAAGCTGACGGAGCAGCTCATCCTGAGTGCCATCACACAGCACGTGCGGGACAGCCAGATGATCAGGCCCAGTCAGCGGGTTTAGGAAAGGCAGGTCCTGCCTGACAAACCTGATCTCCTCCTACGACAGGGCGACCTGCTTATTGGGTGAGGGAAAGGCTGTGGGTGTTGTCTGCCTTGACTTTAGCGAGGCCTTTGACACCGTTTCCCACAGCATTCTCCTGGCAAAACTGGCTGCTCGCGGCTTGGATGGGCACACGCTGTGCTGGGTAAAAAACTGGCTGGATGGCCGGGCCCAAAGAGTGGTGGTGAACGGAGGTAAATCCAGTTGGCGGCCGGCCGGTCACGAGTGGTGTCCCCCAGGGCTGGGTTTTGGGGCCACTCCTGTTTAACATCTTTACTGGTGATCTAGACGAGGGGATCGAGTGCACCCTCAGTCAGTTTGCAGATGACACCCAGTTGGGTGGGAGTGTTGATCTGCTCGAGGGTAGGGAGGCTCTGCAGAGAGACCTGGCCAGGCTGGAGCGATGGGCTGAGGCCAACTGGGGGAGTTTCAATAAGGCCAAATGCCGGGTGCTGCCCTTGGGCCACAACAACCCCCAGCAGCGCTACAGGCTTGGGGAGGAGTGGCTGGAGAGCTGCCAGTCAGAGAGGGACCTGGGGGGGATGGACAGCCGGCTGAACAGGAGCCAGCAGTGTGCCCAGGTGGCCAAGAAGGCCAGTGGCATCCTGGCTTGTATCAGCAGTAGCGTGGCCAGCAGGGACAGGGAAGGGATCTCACCCCTGTGCTCGGCACTGGTGAGGCCGCCCCTCGATGAGTGGGTTGAGTTTTGGGCCCCTCACTCCAAAAAGGCCATTGAATGACTCGAGCGTGTCCAGAGAAGGGCAACGGAGCTGGTGCAGGGTCTGGAGCACAGGTCTGATGGGGAGCGGCTGAGGGAACTGGGGGGGTTTAGTCTGGAGAAGAGGAGGCTGAGGGGAGACCTCATGGCCCTCTACAGCTGTCGGAAAGGAGGGTGCAGAGAGGGGGGATGAGTCTCTTGAGCCAAGGAACAAGCGCCAGGACAAGAGGGAATGGCCTCAAGCTGCGCCAGGGCAGGGTCAGACTGGCTCTTAGGAAGGATTTCTTTGCAGAAGGGGTTGTTGGGCGTTGGAATGGGCTGCCCAGGGCAGGGGGGGAGTCCCCATCCCTGGAGGCACGTGCAGGGGGACTGGGCACACCAGAAAGCAAAGCGAGGTGTAGGGGCATCCTGAAATGGAGCCCGGGGACTTGGGGTGCCTTAAAGCGACAGCCAGGGCTCCAGGAATGCAGAGAGAGGCACACCAAGGGGTCCAGGGTGTCCCAAAAGTCAGGCTGAGAACCCAGGAAGCACAAAAAGGGACATGGGGGTGTCCAGCCACCGCCTCTTGTGCTTGCAGGGAGCCTTGCTGGCGAGAGCCTGCTCTGCCGAGCCCGTCTGTCTCCCACGCAGGCGAGCCTTGCAGGCAAGAGGAGGACAGGGGTCCACAGAGCGTGCAGGGAGGTGGGAGCCTTGGAGAGGTGGCCTTGGGCAACCCTGTGCCCCTGGAGACAGTGCGCCAGGGGCTGTTTCCCTTGGCAACGTGGCCTGTGTACACGCAGAGAGGTTCTGAGCACCCGGGACACTCCCAGCCCCCATTGAGCCCTTTATGATGTCAGCGCACGGCCCCCAGAACAAGGGGTTCTGTCCCAGGCCCTGCACACACAGTACCTGGTGGTGCTGCCAGTGCTGTGCCAGTGGGCTGGTGCTGGTGGCACTGGTGGAGCTGGTGCTGCGAGTGGAGCTGGTGCTGCTGGTGCAGGTGCTGGTGGCAGCGCTGGTGGAGCTGGTCCTGGTGGAGCCGGTGCTGCCATCGCTGCTGGTGGTGGCTCAGCCCGCAGGCAGCTGCCCGTGCCCTGCCACTCCTTGGGGTTGGCTCCTCTGTTGGCAGCCGGCACCCGGCAGTGCCCACTAAGTCCTGCCTGGCAGCGCTCCCCAGGGATGAGCGAGGGGAGGCGGTTCAGTGCCCATCCCCGCCGGGCCATGAGGAGGATCTGGCGGTGGCTGTGCGGGAGGGCCAGGAGCATGGGGGCAGGGGAGGGTGCCGAGTCCTGCAGGAGCAGCGGTGGCCATGAGCTCCAGCCGGAGGGCCGGGACGAGCTGCACCGTGCAGCCACCAGCGGCAACTTGGCCCCAGCGCGGCCGCTGGTGGAGGAGCGCGACACCGACTGCCGGGACAAGGCCGACAGGTAACGGGGCGCAGGCAGGCGGGTGCTGCCTGGGAAGCTCCGGGGCTCTTTTCCTCCCCTGGGGCTTAGCTTTGTGCCTGTGGGTGTTCGTCCTCGAGGGAGGTCACTACGGAAAGGGCGGGCAACAACAGGCCCTTCTCCTTGCCGTGAGCTGTGCCTACGACTGGCTCTGCTCTTTGTCTCTCCAGGCGCAGGCGCAGTGGCAGCGCGCGGCCTGTGGACCCCAGCAAGCGGGAGAAGAAGGGAGAAGCTGCTCCAGGCCAAGGCAAAGGGGTGTCAGCATCCAGCGCTCCCCGTGGGGCAGCAGCTGCTGCAGCGTGGCCGCGTGCACCCGCCCTGCGGAGAGCAGGTAGGACTCTGGTGTGGAGGAGGGATGGGGAGAAGGCCTGTCGCCTGCCCTTCTGGCGGCTTGCCGTGGAGACGGGCCGTTTGGAAAGGATGATGTGGTGTGGCTGATGATCCAGGAAAAAATGCACTGCCAGGCCTTGTCCCTGGAAAGCAGAATTCTCGAGACGCTCATTCCTTCGGGGCTCATTTCTGATCACTTTGAGCCATCCCGTCATCCCCCTGGCACACGGAAAAGGCGTGTGCGCTAGAGGAGACGAATTCCCCAGCAGGAAAAGAGACGTGTCTGGAATCTGCATTTTGACAAGTCCCCCTGGGTTTGGGGTGTGTGGCTGTGCTAGGATTGTCTCTGCAAGCACGATGATTGGGAAAGCACTGTAGGCATCAAGGAGCTGTGTTAGCTCACCCTGGTTTCAAAAACGTGTGTTTTTAATGTAGATGAGCCTGCCGCCTGCTTGGAGTCGGCCGTCGGTACGTCGCCATCAGATG
Source organism: Strix aluco (assembly GCF_031877795.1). Taxonomy (NCBI): domain Eukaryota; kingdom Metazoa; phylum Chordata; class Aves; order Strigiformes; family Strigidae; genus Strix; species Strix aluco. The sequence continues at coordinate 8,808,635 of NC_133952.1, read as the reverse complement.
AAGAAGGCGTCAAGGAGAGCAAGAGCTTTGGGCAGGAGGTATGCCAAACCAAAGATTTTGAATTCGAGTCCTCCTTTTAGGATTACATTCCATGCCACTGCAAAGCAAGACTTTTCCAGGAATAATGTCTAAGGCAGAGTTATCGAAAACTCTTTGATAATCTGTTGTCAAGCTGCTGACAGTCCTCGCCTGGTTGTATGAAATGCTGCTGCTACCTCCTGGTTTGAGCTGATTTCCTAAGTGCTGTCCATTTGTGTTCTTCAACTTTGAACAGGCAGAAGATGTCAGAGCCCAAATACCGACGGTGGGGTCAGATTCATCCCCTTCCCACCTGAGCCCTGGGAGACATCAGCCATCTGAAAGGGTCGATGGGCAAGTGTTTCTGAGAGAATGTCACCAATGCCTTCGCGTGCAAGGAAAGCTCCATGAGGACATGGCTGAGATGCGAGAAGAAAACGAGAGCTTGTCTCGGCAGCTGAGCAAAGCCGAAAGAAAAGCTGATGGGCTGGAAAAGGAAGTGGAGCAACTGAAAAATGCCCTCTTGGAAAAGACATCGGCTTTAGAATGGACAGAAAGAGAATTACAAGAGAGCAAGAGGCAGACACTGGACTGGTATGGTGCATGCCTTCTTAAAGAGCAGAAGAGAGAAGATGCCATCAAGAAGGCAGAAGAGCTGCAGCACCAACTGGCCCAGCTCCAAAGTGAAAACGTTTTGCTGCGTCAGCAGCTGGGAGACGCGCAGAACAACAGCTGCCTGGAACAAATGGTGAGTGGTGGTGCCTCTACGTGCGAGGCCGACAAGGTAGAAAAAGAGGTGAGGTGAGCGCTGACCAAGACTGACTTAAAGGAGAGCAGTTCCCAAGGCTGTCTGGCGCTTCTAAAAGTCAGCAGGTGTACGGTCCGTGCGCGGGAGTCCTTCGCTCGGCTTGGTTCTGTTTTGCGCTGGGTTTGTTGGAATCGCGGAAGGTTCTGACAAGCCTTGAGATGTTTATAGACACAGACGTACGTAGAAACGCTGAGGCCCGCGTTGGGTTTCGTTTGTGGAGCAGAACAACGGCGGGAAGGATGATACACAGAGCTGGCTCTAGGAAGCCTTGGCTCGGGTCGCTGGAGAAAGGGCTGCAGTCCAACGACAGCTCCCGCGTTGGCATCCCGTTAGATTTTAGCATTAACTTAAGGAACAAGCCAAACCCCACAAAGGCACAGTCTCGGCATCTTCCGAGGAGAACGTGCTGGGAGACAGAAATCTTCCCCAAGAGATGACATTTCTGGAGCTGTCTTCGCTCGCCAGGGGTGGCTGGAGACCATCAGCTGTGCAGATGCCCTCTTCTGCCCGTGGATGCGATGGCTTTGCTTTGCGATGCACTTAGAAAAGTGATCTCGGCCTGTGAACTAGTAACTGGAAGTAAAACTACGCACTTGGGCTTCTTTTAATTTGTACTCCTGTGCCGTTGTTTCCCTAGAGAAGAGAGGCACAGCTGCAAGGAGAGCTCGCTGATGCTGTCAGAAAGCAGCACACAGCAGAAACTGCACTGAAGGCTTTGACGAACCAGTACGGTCGCCTGAAGGCAGAGAACTCCCGCTTGCAGGAGGACCTGGACAAGGCTAAGGCCAAGGTATGCAAAGTCTTTGAAGTGTTCTTTTCCTTCAGCAGACAATATTCTGGGAACAAATCCAGGAGAGATTTGTCTGCGGACGTCACGAGCGTCAGACTAGAGGGTGCTTTTAGCTCCTTTCTGCTGCCCTCTCGCCTTGCCAAGCTGATGCGGCTCTTCAGGGGGCTTGTTTCGAGGCTGAGGGGCAAAGCAGTGGCTTGGGGGCAGCATGTGGGTGGGGAAGAACAAAGCAGCTGTGCTCTTCCGAGTCTCGCTTCTGTTCCCACACCGTCCAAACGTTGTGGCCGTGAGATGAAACCACAAGCCACGTGCCCCCTGATGTCTCTGGCCTTGGTTGTTCTCCCTGCAAGGTTTTTCCTCTGTCGATCTCTGCACAAAGATGGTGTCTAGTTCCCTGGCAGTGGTGGTTGGGGGCAAGGAAAGTGACCTTGGTTTGCCGTTGTCTCATAAGCCAGGCTTCGCCCTCCCTCTAAGGAAGGCCTTGAAGCTCTTGTCCCTCCGCCCGCACTGTCCTCCCCAGCCATTAGCACAGGGGTGTGCGTGGGAGAAGGGACGGGGCACGACAGGAGCGTGGTGGAAGCCAAATGAAAGGCAGCGACCGCGGTGAAATGCCAAAGAGCATCTCCAGAGGCACGGACGTGCTATGATGCTGCAGGAGGAGTGGAGCGCCTTTGCCACGGAGCCTTTCTGGAAAGGAGGGACGGGTGGAAGCTGGAGCAGTCTTGTTGGCAAGGGCTTGAAAGGCGCACTTACTTTCAGGAATCCAAGCGCCTTTTCCCTGGGTTGAAATACAAACTCAGGGCACTGACAGCCATGATCTCGATGCATCCGTTGGATGGAGTTTCACCGAGATTTGAGACCCCTCTGCTCAAGGCAGATTGTTTTTCCCCACATACAGGCGTGCGAACTCTCCGCACATCTGGAGCTGCAGTCCCAAAAATCTCTGCAGCTCGAAGCTCTAAATAAGGAGATGGGACAGACGGTGACAAGTCTGTCAGCTCGCTTGGCGACTCCTGGCGCGGGTCACACCACAACAGCGCCGGAAGAGAAGCAATATCTGAGTCTACTTTTGGAGGTCAGTTCATGTTCCATTTGTATCTGTGGTCGGCGTTGCGTCCATTTGTGGCTGCGGTCACGACTTTTAGGTGTTTTGTCTCGGGCACGTGGTTCTCTTTGTTAGTGCTGTGGGTTTGGCTTTCCCGTAGGGAAGCCGGGGAGCTGCAAAAGGCTGCGCCAGAGTCTGTGTGTCGTGTGTCGTGGCACCAGTGCGCGTGAAAAACACGCAGCCGTTTTGCTGCTCCTCGTGCAGACAGCGTTTAGGCTGTTTAAGAGCTTTTCTGTAAAAGCGGCGGAAAGAGCAGGTTTGTTGAGAGGGGTGGGCATTGTCTTTGTCTTCCTGTTTCTTGAAGTTGCATCTTCTCTTGTAGGTACAGGCAGCCGCTGAAGCCAGAGTAGAAGAGATCAACACCGCTGTCGCCTCTTGGAGAAACGACCTGGAGCAGATCATTAGAGCTCAGGCTCTCGAGCTGGAGAGAGCAAAGGACAAGCAGGAGTCGACCGCCCTGCTCCTGGCCTGTGCACAGGCAGAATTAAAGAGCTCCGACAAGCGTTTCTTGGTGATGGAGGACATCGCAAGAGTTCTCAGAATCAAATTAAATAAGTAAGTCCCAACGTTTTCTTTTTTTCCCCACGTAGTACAATAGGACCCTTTTCATCGTGGCTTTCCCAACCCACGTCCCTTTCTTGGATCTGGTCAGCATGATGTGCGCACTTCTCCAGAGCCCGCCGTGGGCTCTCCCATGGCAGAGGCCTGGTTTTGTTTCTCTTGACGGACCCTGAAGTAACCAAGCTGACCAGGCCTGTCCGGAGGGTGTTCTAGTGAGTTTTCTTTTAACAGTTTTCTGTAGCCACCTCCCCTTCCTGCACGTACGGTGCAAAAGAGGAGCTCCCTTCCCCTTCTGCTGTTACCCTCCAGCTGAGGAGAGACACACGGGGAAAGGCAGAGGGGACAGAAGAGGAGCCTGTGAGGCAAAAATAATCTATTTGCTGTCCGTTATAACGGTGCACCTTCAGTGTGTGTTTACCGTGGGAGGAGGGAAAGAGCCCCGAGTCCTTACTACCTTCTGGGAAAGGTCTGACAAAGACCTAACACAGACTGCTTGGAAGCCCGAGCAGCAGCACGTGTGGGTGGCTCGGAAGTCTGTGTTCCTCAGCCCAACAGTGCAGTGTCACACCTGGGGAACCACTTGGTGCCACTATGAGCAACAGCCGTTCTTGCACGCTCCTGCATTTCTCACAGGGCTAATGAGAGGCTAGCAGAAGCCAGGAGGAGCAACGGCAGTCAGAAAGCGGAGTGTGAGCAAGACCAGGGGACCAGGGGACCGAGCGTAAACCCATCGGGCTCAGGTAAGCAGCTCCAGGTGTGATTCTTCAGTGCTCGGGTGGGTTAGGGATTACGGTTGGGTTTTGCTTGGGATACTGAAAGAGCGGAAGCCTTTTCCATGTAATTCCTGGTGACGTGGAACCAGGAGAGAGAAGTTGCTTGCTTATCCCGCCGAGCATAAAGCAGGTCTTGTTAGGTGGAAACCCAAAACAGGGCGCGGGCTCTCCAGAGAAGAATTTCATAACTATGGTTCCTCTGGAGTTTCTTTCGCGGGCTTTAGAAAGCTAGTTGCCTGATGGTCAGGCATGGAAAATCTTATTTCCTCCGTTGCGTGTGTCCCTTTCATTCTTTCTGGTTTCCTCTGTGGGCTTAAATCTCTCCAGACCTTCACAGCGTCCTGTCGCAGTTGATAGTTGTCCATTGACTTTGTGGGCTCGCTCTGCTCTAGAACTAACATTGGATCTTGCTTTCTCTCTCCCAGCCACCAGCGAACGTAAAACCAGATCTGGTGGGGATTGTCCCCGGACATCTGCTCTTCCGCCAAATGTCAGCGAAGCCTGGGATATCCCTTCTGGGGCAACTCCGCCCGACAGCGACATTTTGACGGAGAGTTATTAAAGTGGTAGAAAACGCTCAGGAAAGTTGGTGACAATTCTTTGCCTACCCCGTTCTGGAGAGTGAAAGCAGCCATGGAGGCCTGTAGAAAAAAGGGTTCTGCCACAGGCGGCGCCCGGAACAGCCGCCTCTCCAGGAATGGCTTTGGCAGCTCCGTCGCCCGTGGAGCCCTTGCGGGTGAGCGGTGCGGAGGAGCCCTGGAGTGCAGCTCTGTCGACCTTGCTCCCGCCTCCGGTCAGTGGCCTTGTGCGAAGCTCTGCAGGCTCGGGTGAGCCTGACTGCCAAAGCTGCAGCGAGGAGGTGCCAGCTGCGACAGGGAGGGGACGGCTCAGGGCTGTCCCCACCGCCTGTGACAGGGCTCTGCTCCCCTCCCGCTAGTGCAGGTACCACTGGGGCAGGAGGCAAGGCGTGATGGGTGCCCCAGCTGCCAAGATATGCAATTGGAACCTGTGGAGAAATGACTAAATGGGGGAGCACGGAGATAGATACAAATACGTCCTCTTTAGAAATGACACCCAGGGACAGGATGTTTAATCCGTACCTCCTGCTCTCTAGGTCTACGGAGCTGCCGGCTGGAAGGGAGCAGATGTTAACCCCGACTAGGAGAGGCCCCGCACCACAAGGGCCGGGGGAATACACCGGTGTTCCCCGTGCACAGTCTCCCCTCCCTCGGGCAGAGGGAAAGGACCGCGGGCTCCCTGTGGCACCCGAGGGGCCGTCCGGCCCCACCTCAGGGTGTCCCATTCTCACAGGGTGTGTGTTTCAGGGCATCTCCGGAGCCCTGGATGTGCCTTTCTGGTGACCCACCCCTGCACCCTTCCAGAGACCCCTGACAAGCTCAGCCCTGAGGCGTGGCTTTCTGGAAGCAGGAGGGCAGGCCCAGCCCCAAGTCCCGAGGAAAAACTGAACAAGGCCACGGCTTTGACCTGGCTGCAAAGGAGTTAGAGGGAGCACTGAAAACGTACCAAACGTCCCTGGAGAAAAGCATTAGCCAGGATCCCTGTCTGATCCCATCTCGCAGCGGGTCTTCTGAGAACCTCCAGACCACTCTCCTTCCTCGGCACAGCAGGATGTTGATGTTCTTGAATAAAAGGGCCGAGTCCTTGCCTTGGGTCAAGGGCTGCACAGGGACTTTGATGGCCACTGCAGCTGAAAAGGAAAATGCTCCTTTGAGAACGTAGCGTGGCTGGAAGGAAAATAACTTGTGCTTTGTCTGTGTAACGTGCTCAGAGCGAAGATCGTGGGTGAGCAGAGCGTGCGGCTGCACGAGAGCAAACTCCAGCTCCCCGGCCACGTGCCCACCTCGCCGCGCACGCCGAGGAGCATCCACGCTCCCAGCACGGAGGTGAGGCTCTGAGAGGGCTCGGGCTCAGCAGACAGCTTGCAGGAGCTGATGTCTCCTGCGAGCGCGGGGTGGTGTTTGTAGCTGCAGCTGAGGGTGCCGGAGAAGAGCTGAATCGATCCTTGGGTTGGGATGGAAAGGGGCAGCAAACACCCCGAGTGCGACGGCTTTATGGGTGAGGAGGGACTCTGGGGAGCTGCAGCTCGGTGCCCTTGGCACACTGCTCCACCCCCGAGCTGCTGTCTGATGAGATCCTGTGACACAAGGACAGAAATTGCACTTTGGCTCTTTTGCAGATTTGAGAGGTGTTAAAAGACCTGAGTTTTAAGTTCGCTTTAAAATTAGGAGAAGTAACACAGAGCAGTGTGCTTGGGCAAGTTACTTCTGTCAGCCAAAAAAGGTCAGAGCAAGCTGACGGATAATGTCGACTAAATTGCACTGAATGGAGATCTGCCTTCCCCAAAACCTCGGGTTGGGATTGACCAAGTTGATGAAGAACTCTGGGGGAAGAAATGAAGGAAAATCCAGGAAAGTCCAAGATTGTGTTCCGACAGCTCCTCAAATCAAAGAGGTGGATTTGGAAGTTTGTTGGTACATTTTGAAATTTGGAGGGAACCCAGTTTGGTTGGAAATGAGCTCTTAAGGGTGAAAGCGCCGTTTGGGGCCTGGCAGAAAGAGCTGTTTGTGTGTTCCACTCTGTTTTATTTCTTTCTGTTTGTTTCACCTGGGCTAGTTCGGTGGGGTTTTTCAGTTTAAATTCAGACCCAAAGGACAAAGCTATGATTTAGAACCTCAGTGGGGCTGGAGTTCATGGGGAGAACTGTCAGTGGAGCCGGGGGAACTGTAAAGACCAAGACTGTACGTTGAAATTCGGGGTCTGACACGCACCTCCTCCTTTGAAAGTCTCTGTTCCTCCTTCCAGGGCTTGAAGAGCGTGAACTTCTCTGAACGCCAGCTCCAGAGTAAGGTGTTGCCATCTGCCCGTAGCAGGTACCGTGGGGCAAACGGAGGAGGCAGGGAATGCCTCTCTGCATGTGGTGAGGGAGAGGTTGAGCACTTTGGCTGCTCCCCCCTGTGCTTTCACCTCCAAGGGTCTTTCTTCTCTCTTTGTTTTGGTTTGGTTTTGGTCAAATTATAGGAAAATGGTATTAAAAAGACTCTGGAACTAGTGGGATGGAGAAGTAAACTCTTCAAAATATGTGGGGGAACGCTGTGGGTTTAGAAATCATCTTGGTGCCCAGTGGTTTTGGAGGAGTGTCTTTACACAGGAGGTGATGAGACTTCGAGGGCCAGTGCTGCCTGGCGCGGTGTGACCCACGTCGCAGGCTGTGCTCAGGAGGGAGCCTGAGCTGCTCCTCCGCTGGTGTAAGCCAGGAGCACCGTGATCTGTGCCAAAGGGGCGAGGGGAAGGCAGAGACACTCTGCGCCTCTGGTCTGTGCGCGTGGCAGGCTTGGTGACAGCCTTGGGGTGCTGTGGAGGGTGCTGGCCGGTCTGGGGGGTGCTGGGGTGGGTGAGGGCCATCAGCTCCTTGGCTGGTGGAAGCGTATTGGAGCCTTATCCCTGCGCTGCCTGCCAGGGATGCTGGGAGGGACGTTGGGGCCGTGCAGGTGGTGGAGGGTCAGGTAGAGTTTGCAGAATGACTTGAGAGAGGAAATTTGTTTTCAGCTTCCCATCACGAGAACCGCCAGACTCGCTCAGCCCCCCGAAGGCCGCGCAAGACACGAAGCCTGCAGGAGGAGCTGAAGGCCAAGACTCCTCCTCCTGCTTATCCCCCTCTCAACCTTCTGAGATCGGCTACTTAAATGTAGCTTCGCCTGGAGACACCACAGCCTCCCAGCTGCAGGAGGAGAGTCAGAGCATCAGCTCCGAGAACTTCTAAAGGGGAAGGGTGTTTGTAAAATGTTAGCTGGACTGCAGGGTTTTGGGCTTCTCTTGCTGGGGGATGACGAGGACTGCAGGGGAGAATTGCCACATTGACTGAGTTGGTAATTTCTGGTTCAGCTGTAGTATTCAACAGCTTTATTTTCAATGTACCCAACTGTAAATGTGTGTGTATGTGTGTGTGAGATCCCACACGGAGGCTGGAATTTGTAGATAAACTCAGGAAAATGGAAGAGGGGTGGGGTGAAGCGTATCTTCCCCTGAACCCTAATTCCTGGTCCAGTCCAAAACTACCAGTTTTGTAAATAAAACTCGGAGAAGTTCCCTTTCACCACGTGCCTGCTTTCCTCCATTCCCCTCGATCTGTGCTCAGAGGCCGGTCATTCCTCTTTTTGCACGCCCTTACCCCTGCATTTTGCTTTGTGCAAGCCTGGGGAGGGGAGCGCGGGGTGTCTGAGCACTGAGGGAGGGGATGAGAAGGTGTGGAGAAGGAGGATTGGGGGAGGGAAAGGAGGGGCTCTGAGAGCGAGGATGGTGGGCAGAGGGGCCACGAGGCAGATGAAGGGAGATGGAGGGGACGAGGGAAATGGAATAGGAGCAGGAGAAGGGAGGGGAGCTGAGCATGCGGAGAAGGAGAGAGGGTGGGTCTTGAGTGCTCCCTGACAGTGCTGGAGGCTCTGTGAGGATGCTTGGGAGGGGGTGGAAGGAGTCAGCTCATGCGGAAAAGGGGTGTAGCAGGGATCTGTGCATGCAGAGAGGGAAGCAGAAAGGCTCAGAGTGTGAGCTGTGGGGAAGAGGAGGGGTCTGACCGCACGAGTGGGATTGGAAGGTCTGTGCCTACTCAGGAGGGCAGGGGATGAATCGGAATCGCAGTTTGCACGAGGGGGAACCAAGGAGATGGCAGTGCTCGGAAGGGGAGAGGTGCTCAGAAAAAATGCATTGGCCTGGAGGGCGTCTGAGCATGCCTGGTGGGGGCTGGAGGGGACCTGATCGGGCACAGAGGGCCACAGTGGGGATAAGAGCGGTCCCCAAGGGAAGAGAGCAGGTCTGCCCCGGGAGGGAACAGCGGATCTCTGAGGAGAGTGACGGGATCTGCGCACACGTAAGATGAGGTTTATTCAAAACCTACTTGGCTCCAACCACAATTACAACAAAATTTTTTTTCCAATCTGCCCTGCTCCTCTGCAGCTGTGCTGACGGCACAGTTAAAGATACTTGCTTGGAATTTGTCATCTTGTTCTCCACTCGGGCTCCTCTGTACAAAACCCATCTCAAAACAATTTCAAATAAGCTTTGTCCAAGGCAGATGGTCCCCTGCAGCTGGAGATTCTCCACTGGTGTGACTTTTCAGCAAGGACTCCTGAAACTTAAGTTATCTTTGAGGGGTTTTTTATTTTCAACTTGACTTTTTTCACCCTGCCAGTCTCCTAATCTTGTGTCTCTGTCAAGGAAGACACCATGTTTGTGTCTGCTCAGGTGAGGTTCAGTGTTGCTTGTCTGTGACTCTTTGGGTCTCGCTGGGGAGAGGGCAGTGGGTGGGTGGAGACAGCTCTGACACGGGCTGTGGGCACCTGGAGGAGGCGCCGGGGAGACCTTATTGCAGCCTTTCAATACTTATGGGGGCTTGTAGGAAAGATGGGGACAAACATTTTAGCAGGGCCTGTAGCAATCGCACAAGGGGTAATGGTTTTAAACGAAAGGAGGGTAGATTCAGACTAGATAGAAGGAAGAAATTCTTTATGATGAGGGTAGTGAACCACTGGCACAGGTTGCCCGGAGAGGCCGTGGATGCCCCGTCCCTGGAAACAGTCAAGGTCAGGCTGGACGGGGCTCTGAGCAACCTGATTGAGTTGAAGATGTCCCAGCTCATTGCAGAGGGGTTGGATTAAGTGACCTTTAAAAGTCCATTCCAAACCGTTCTGTGATTTGAGGATCCCCCCAGAGCCCCCAGCATGTCTTGGGGTGCACAGAAAGACACATCCAGGGGGTTGTGGGTGCCCCACTGAGCGGTCCGGGCTGTCCCCAACAGCACATCGTGGTGACCAGGGTGCCCCTAAAGGTGCACGAAGGAGTCCAGCTTTTCAATCTATCCTAAACAGACAGAGGGACCTCAGGAAAAAGTTCAGGAGTCAGGAGTCCTTGAGAAACAAATACAGAAAAACACAAGCAAAGCTTTCATACATCCATCACAGTTTACTCTTCATAACCGTCAGAAATTCGTTTGTTTGAGCCCTTGCATTCCCTTTCAGTGGCCATCAAAGTCCCTGTGCAGCCCTTGACCCAAGGCAGGGACTCGGCCCTTTTATTCAAGAACATCAACATCCTGCTGTGCCGAGGAAGGAGAGTGGTCTGGAGGTTCTCAGAAGACCCGCTGCGAGATGGGATCAGACAGGGATCCTGGCTAATGCTTTTCTCCAGGGACGTTTGGTACGTTTTCAGTGCTCCCTCTAACTCCTTTGCAGCCAGGTCAAAGCCGTGGCCTTGTTCAGTTTTTCCTCGGGACTTGGGGCTGGGCCTGCCCTCCTGCTTCCAGAAAGCCACGCCTCAGGGCTGAGCTTGTCAGGGGTCTCTGGAAGGGTGCAGGGGTGGGTCACCAGAAAGGCACATCCAGGGCTCCGGAGATGCCCTGAAACACACACCCTGTGAGAATGGGACACCCTGAGGTGGGGCCGGACGGCCCCTCGGGTGCCACAGGGAGCCCGCGGTCCTTTCCCTCTGCCCGAGGGAGGGGAGACTGTGCACGGGGAACACCGGTGTATTCCCCCGGCCCTTGTGGTGCGGGGCCTCTCCTAGTCGGGGTTAACATCTGCTCCCTTCCAGCCGGCAGCTCCGTAGACCTAGAGAGCAGGAGGTACGGATTAAACATCCTGTCCCTGGGTGTCATTTCTAAAGAGGACGTATTTGTATCTATCTCCGTGCTCCCCCATTTAGTCATTTCTCCACAGGTTCCAATTGCATATCTTGGCAGCTGGGGCACCCATCACGCCTTGCCTCCTGCCCCAGTGGTACCTGCACTAGCGGGAGGGGAGCAGAGCCCTGTCACAGGCGGTGGGGACAGCCCTGAGCCGTCCCCTCCCTGTCGCAGCTGGCACCTCCTCGCTGCAGCTTTGGCAGTCAGGCTCACCCGAGCCTGCAGAGCTTCGCACAAGGCCACTGACCGGAGGCGGGAGCAAGGTCGACAGAGCTGCACTCCAGGGCTCCTCCGCACCGCTCACCCGCAAGGGCTCCACGGGCGACGGAGCTGCCAAAGCCATTCCTGGAGAGGCGGCTGTTCCGGGCGCCGCCTGTGGCAGAACCCTTTTTTCTACAGGCCTCCATGGCTGCTTTCACTCTCCAGAACGGGGTAGGCAAAGAATTGTCACCAACTTTCCTGAGCGTTTTCTACCACTTTAATAACTCTCCGTCAAAATGTCGCTGTCGGGCGGAGTTGCCCCAGAAGGGATATCCCAGGCTTCGCTGACATTTGGCGGAAGAGCAGATGTCTGGGGACAATCCCCACCAGATCTGGTTTTACGTTCGCTGGTGGCTGGGAGAGAGAAAGCAAGATCCAATGTTAGTTCTAGAGCAGAGCGAGCCCACAAAGTCAATGGACAACTATCAACTGCGACAGGACGCTGTGAAGGTCTGGAGAGATTTAAGCCCACAGAGGAAACCAGAAAGAATGAAAGGGACACACGCAACGGAGGAAATAAGATTTTCCATGCCTGACCATCAGGCAACTAGCTTTCTAAAGCCCGCGAAAGAAACTCCAGAGGAACCATTGTTATGAAATTCTTCTCTGGAGAGCCCGCGCCCTGTTTTGGGTTTCCACCTAACAAGACCTGCTTTATGCTCGGCGGGATAAGCAAGCAACTTCTCTCTCCTGGTTCCACGTCACCAGGAATTACATGGAAAAGGCTTCCGCTCTTTCAGTATCCCAAGCAAAACCCAACCGTAATCCCTAACCCACCCGAGCACTGAAGAATCACACCTGGAGCTGCTTACCTGAGCCCGATGGGTTTACGCTCGGTCCCCTGGTCCCCTGGTCTTGCTCACACTCCGCTTTCTGACTGCCGTTGCTCCTCCTGGCTTCTGCTAGCCTCTCATTAGCCCTGTGAGAAATGCAGGAGCGTGCAAGAACGGCTGTTGCTCATAGTGGCACCAAGTGGTTCCCCAGGTGTGACACTGCACTGTTGGGCTGAGGAACACAGACTTCCGAGCCACCCACACGTGCTGCTGCTCGGGCTTCCAAGCAGTCTGTGTTAGGTCTTTGTCAGACCTTTCCCAGAAGGTAGTAAGGACTCGGGGCTCTTTCCCTCCTCCCACGGTAAACACACACTGAAGGTGCACCGTTATAACGGACAGCAAATAGATTATTTTTGCCTCACAGGCTCCTCTTCTGTCCCCTCTGCCTTTCCCCGTGTGTCTCTCCTCAGCTGGAGGGTAACAGCAGAAGGGGAAGGGAGCTCCTCTTTTGCACCGTACGTGCAGGAAGGGGAGGTGGCTACAGAAAACTGTTAAAAGAAAACTCACTAGAACACCCTCCGGACAGGCCTGGTCAGCTTGGTTACTTCAGGGTCCGTCAAGAGAAACAAAACCAGGCCTCTGCCATGGGAGAGCCCACGGCGGGCTCTGGAGAAGTGCGCACATCATGCTGACCAGATCCAAGAAAGGGACGTGGGTTGGGAAAGCCACGATGAAAAGGGTCCTATTGTACTACGTGGGGAAAAAAAGAAAACGTTGGGACTTACTTATTTAATTTGATTCTGAGAACTCTTGCGATGTCCTCCATCACCCAGAAACGCTTGTCGGAGCTCTTTAATTCTGCCTGTGCGCAGGCCAGGAGCAGGGCGGTCGACTCCTGCTTGTCCTTTGCTCTCTCCAGCTCGAGAGCCTGAGCTCTAATGATCTGCTCCAGGTCGTTTCTCCAAGAGGCGACAGCGGTGTTGATCTCTTCTACTCTGGCTTCAGCGGCTGCCTGTACCTACAAGAGAAGATGCAACTTCAAGAAACAGGAAGACAAAGACAATGCCCACCCCTCTCAACAAACCTGCTCTTTCCGCCGCTTTTACAGAAAAGCTCTTAAACAGCCTAAACGCTGTCTGCACGAGGAGCAGCAAAACGGCTGCGTGTTTTTCACGCGCACTGGTGCCACGACACACGACACACAGACTCTGGCGCAGCCTTTTGCAGCTCCCCGGCTTCCCTACGGGAAAGCCAAACCCACAGCACTAACAAAGAGAACCACGTGCCCGAGACAAAACACCTAAAAGTCGTGACCGCAGCCACAAATGGACGCAACGCCGACCACAGATACAAATGGAACATGAACTGACCTCCAAAAGTAGACTCAGATATTGCTTCTCTTCCGGCGCTGTTGTGGTGTGACCCGCGCCAGGAGTCGCCAAGCGAGCTGACAGACTTGTCACCGTCTGTCCCATCTCCTTATTTAGAGCTTCGAGCTGCAGAGATTTTTGGGACTGCAGCTCCAGCTGTGCGGAGAGTTCGCACGCCTGTATGTGGGGAAAAACAATCTGCCTTGAGCAGAGGGGTCTCAAATCTCGGTGAAACTCCATCCAACGGATGCATCGAGATCATGGCTGTCAGTGCCCTGAGTTTGTATTTCAACGCAGGGAAAAGGCGCTTGGATTCCTGAAAGTAAGTGCGCCTTTCAAGCCCTTGCCAACAAGACTGCTCCAGCTTCCACCCGTCCCTCCTTTCCAGAAAGGCTCCGTGGCAAAGGCGCTCCACTCCTCCTGCAGCATCATAGCACGTCCGTGCCTCTGGAGATGCTCTTTGGCATTTCACCGCGGTCGCTGCCTTTCATTTGGCTTCCACCACGCTCCTGTCGTGCCCCGTCCCTTCTCCCACGCACACCCCTGTGCTAATGGCTGGGGAGGACAGTGCGGGCGGAGGGACAAGAGCTTCAAGGCCTTCCTTAGAGGGAGGGCGAAGCCTGGCTTATGAGACAACGGCAAACCAAGGTCACTTTCCTTGCCCCCAACCACCACTGCCAGGGAACTAGACACCATCTTTGTGCAGAGATCGACAGAGGAAAAACCTTGCAGGGAGAACAACCAAGGCCAGAGACATCAGGGGGCACGTGGCTTGTGGTTTCATCTCACGGCCACAACGTTTGGACGGTGTGGGAACAGAAGCGAGACTCGGAAGAGCACAGCTGCTTTGTTCTTCCCCACCCACATGCTGCCCCCAAGCCACTGCTTTGCCCCTCAGCCTCGAAACAAGCCCCCTGAAGAGCCGCATCAGCTTGGCAAGGCGAGAGGGCAGCAGAAAGGAGCTAAAAGCACCCTCTAGTCTGACGCTCGTGACGTCCGCAGACAAATCTCTCCTGGATTTGTTCCCAGAATATTGTCTGCTGAAGGAAAAGAACACTTCAAAGACATGAACATGTTGACAGCCTTTGCATACCTTGGCCTTAGCCTTGTCCAGGTCCTCCTGCAAGCGGGAGTTCTCTGCCTTCAGGCGACCGTACTGGTTCGTCAAAGCCTTCAGTGCAGTTTCTGCTGTGTGCTGCTTTCTGACAGCATCAGCGAGCTCTCCTTGCAGCTGTGCCTCTCTTCTCTAGGGAAACAACGGCACAGGAGTACAAATTAAAAGAAGCCCAAGTGCGTAGTTTTACTTCCAGTTACTAGTTCACAGGCCGAGATCACTTTTCTAAGTGCATCGCAAAGCAAAGCCATCGCATCCACGGGCAGAAGAGGGCATCTGCACAGCTGATGGTCTCCAGCCACCCCTGGCGAGCGAAGACAGCTCCAGAAATGTCATCTCTTGGGGAAGATTTCTGTCTCCCAGCACGTTCTCCTCGGAAGATGCCGAGACTGTGCCTTTGTGGGGTTTGGCTTGTTCCTTAAGTTAATGCTAAAATCTAACGGGATGCCAACGCGGGAGCTGTCGTTGGACTGCAGCCCTTTCTCCAGCGACCCGAGCCAAGGCTTCCTAGAGCCAGCTCTGTGTATCATCCTTCCCGCCGTTGTTCTGCTCCACAAACGAAACCCAACGCGGGCCTCAGCGTTTCTACGTACGTCTGTGTCTATAAACATCTCAAGGCTTGTCAGAACCTTCCGCGATTCCAACAAACCCAGCGCAAAACAGAACCAAGCCGAGCGAAGGACTCCCGCGCACGGACCGTACACCTGCTGACTTTTAGAAGCGCCAGACAGCCTTGGGAACTGCTCTCCTTTAAGTCAGTCTTGGTCAGCGCTCACCTCACCTCTTTTTCTACCTTGTCGGCCTCGCACGTAGAGGCACCACCACTCACCATTTGTTCCAGGCAGCTGTTGTTCTGCGCGTCTCCCAGCTGCTGACGCAGCAAAACGTTTTCACTTTGGAGCTGGGCCAGTTGCTGCTGCAGCTCTTCTGCCTTCTTGATGGCATCTTCTCTCTTCTGCTCTTTAAGAAGGCATGCACCATACCAGTCCAGTGTCTGCCTCTTGCTCTCTTGTAATTCTCTTTCTGTCCATTCTAAAGCCGATGTCTTTTCCAAGAGGGCATTTTTCAGTTGCTCCACTTCCTTTTCCAGCCCATCAGCTTTTCTTTCGGCTTTGCTCAGCTGCCGAGACAAGCTCTCGTTTTCTTCTCGCATCTCAGCCATGTCCTCATGGAGCTTTCCTTGCACGCGAAGGCATTGGTGACATTCTCTCAGAAACACTTGCCCATCGACCCTTTCAGATGGCTGATGTCTCCCAGGGCTCAGGTGGGAAGGGGATGAATCTGACCCCACCGCCGGTATTTGGGCTCCGGCATCTTCTGCCTGTTCAAAGTTGAAGAACACAAATGGACAGCACTTAGGAAATCAGCTCAAACCAGGAGGTAGCAGCAGCATTTCATACAACCAGGCGAGGACTGTCAGCAGCTTGACAGCAGATTATCAAAGAGTTTTCAATAACTCTGCCTTAGACATTATTCCTGGAAAAGTCTTGCTTTGCAGTGGCATGGAACGTAATCCTAAAAGGAGGACTCGAATTGAAAATCTTTGGTTTGGCATACCTCCTGCCCAAAGCTCTTGCTCTCCTTGACGCCTTCTTCATCTGATGGCGACGTACGGACGGCCGACTCCAAGCAGGCGGCAGGCTCATCTACATTAAAAACACACGTTTTTGAAACCAGAGTGAGCTAACACAGCTCCTTGATGCCTACAGTGCTTTCCCAATCATCATGCTTGCAGAGACAATCCTAGCACAGCCACACACCCCAAACCCAGGGGGACTTGTCAAAATGCAGATTCCAGACACGTCTCTTTTCCTGCTGGGGAATTCGTCTCCTCTAGCGCACACGCCTTTTCCGTGTGCCAGGGGGATGACGGGATGGCTCAAAGTGATTAGAAATGAGCCCCGAAGGAATGAGCGTCTCGAGAATTCTGCTTTCCAGGGACAAGGCCTGGCAGTGCATTTTTTCCTGGATCATCAGCCACACCACATCATCCTTTCCAAACGGCCCGTCTCCACGGCAAGCCGCCAGAAGGGCAGGCGACAGGCCTTCTCCCCATCCCTCCTCCACACCAGAGTCCTACCTGCTCTCCGCAGGGCGGGTGCACGCGGCCACGCTGCAGCAGCTGCTGCCCCACGGGGAGCGCTGGATGCTGACACCCCTTTGCCTTGGCCTGGAGCAGCTTCTCCCTTCTTCTCCCGCTTGCTGGGGTCCACAGGCCGCGCGCTGCCACTGCGCCTGCGCCTGGAGAGACAAAGAGCAGAGCCAGTCGTAGGCACAGCTCATGGCAAGGAGAAGGGCCTGTTGTTGCCCGCCCTTTCCGTAGTGACCTCCCTCGAGGACGAACACCCACAGGCACAAAGCTAAGCCCCAGGGGAGGAAAAGAGCCCCGGAGCTTCCCAGGCAGCACCCGCCTGCCTGCGCCCCGTTACCTGTCGGCCTTGTCCCGGCAGTCGGTGTCGCGCTCCTCCACCAGCGGCCGCGCTGGGGCCAAGTTGCCGCTGGTGGCTGCACGGTGCAGCTCGTCCCGGCCCTCCGGCTGGAGCTCATGGCCACCGCTGCTCCTGGAGGACTCGGCACCCTCCCCTGCCCCCATGCTCCTGGCCCTCCCGCACAGCCACCGCCAGATCCTCCTCATGGCCCGGCGGGGATGGGCACTGAACCGCCTCCCCTCGCTCATCCCTGGGGAGCGCTGCCAGGCAGGACTTAGTGGGCACTGCCGGGTGCCGGCTGCCAACAGAGGAGCCAACCCCAAGGAGTGGCAGGGCACGGGCAGCTGCCTGCGGGCTGAGCCACCACCAGCAGCGATGGCAGCACCGGCTCCACCAGGACCAGCTCCACCAGCGCTGCCACCAGCACCTGCACCAGCAGCACCAGCTCCACTCGCAGCACCAGCTCCACCAGTGCCACCAGCACCAGCCCACTGGCACAGCACTGGCAGCACCACCAGGTACTGTGTGTGCAGGGCCTGGGACAGAACCCCTTGTTCTGGGGGCCGTGCGCTGACATCATAAAGGGCTCAATGGGGGCTGGGAGTGTCCCGGGTGCTCAGAACCTCTCTGCGTGTACACAGGCCACGTTGCCAAGGGAAACAGCCCCTGGCGCACTGTCTCCAGGGGCACAGGGTTGCCCAAGGCCACCTCTCCAAGGCTCCCACCTCCCTGCACGCTCTGTGGACCCCTGTCCTCCTCTTGCCTGCAAGGCTCGCCTGCGTGGGAGACAGACGGGCTCGGCAGAGCAGGCTCTCGCCAGCAAGGCTCCCTGCAAGCACAAGAGGCGGTGGCTGGACACCCCCATGTCCCTTTTTGTGCTTCCTGGGTTCTCAGCCTGACTTTTGGGACACCCTGGACCCCTTGGTGTGCCTCTCTCTGCATTCCTGGAGCCCTGGCTGTCGCTTTAAGGCACCCCAAGTCCCCGGGCTCCATTTCAGGATGCCCCTACACCTCGCTTTGCTTTCTGGTGTGCCCAGTCCCCCTGCACGTGCCTCCAGGGATGGGGACTCCCCCCCTGCCCTGGGCAGCCCATTCCAACGCCCAACAACCCCTTCTGCAAAGAAATCCTTCCTAAGAGCCAGTCTGACCCTGCCCTGGCGCAGCTTGAGGCCATTCCCTCTTGTCCTATCGCTTGTTACTTGGCTCAAGAGACTCATCCCCCATCTCTGCACCCTCCTTTCCGACAGCTGTAGAGGGCCATGAGGTCTCCCCTCAGCCTCCTCTTCTCCAGACTAAACCCCCCCAGTTCCCTCAGCCGCTCCCCATCAGACCTGTGCTCCAGACCCTGCACCAGCTCCGTTGCCCTTCTCTGGACACGCTCGAGTCATTCAATGGCCTTTTTGGAGTGAGGGGCCCAAAACTCAACCCACTCATCGAGGGGCGGCCTCACCAGTGCCGAGCACAGGGGTGAGATCCCTTCCCTGTCCCTGCTGGCCACGCTATTGCTGATACAAGCCAGGATGCCACTGGCCTTCTTGGCCACCTGGGCACACTGCTGGCTCCTGTTCAGCCGGCTGTCCATCCCCCCCAGGTCCCTCTCTGACTGGCAGCTCTCCAGCCACTCCTCCCCAAGCCTGTAGCGCTGCTGGGGGTTGTTGTGGCCCAAGGGCAGCACCCGGCATTTGGCCTTATTGAAACTCCCCCAGTTGGCCTCAGCCCATCGCTCCAGCCTGGCCAGGTCTCTCTGCAGAGCCTCCCTACCCTCGAGCACATCAACACTCCCACCCAACTGGGTGTCATCTGCAAACTGACTGAGGGTGCACTCGATCCCCTCGTCTAGATCACCAGTAAAGATGTTAAACAGGAGTGGCCCCAAAACCCAGCCCTGGGGGACACCACTCGTGACCGGCCGGCCGCCAACTGGATTTACCTCCGTTCACCACCACTCTTTGGGCCCGGCCATCCAGCCAGTTTTTTACCCAGCACAGCGTGTGCCCATCCAAGCCGCGAGCAGCCAGTTTTGCCAGGAGAATGCTGTGGGAAACGGTGTCAAAGGCCTCGCTAAAGTCAAGGCAGACAACACCCACAGCCTTTCCCTCACCCAATAAGCAGGTCGCCCTGTCGTAGGAGGAGATCAGGTTTGTCAGGCAGGACCTGCCTTTCCTAAACCCGCTGACTGGGCCTGATCATCTGGCTGTCCCGCACGTGCTGTGTGATGGCACTCAGGATGAGCTGCTCCGTCAGCTTCCCGGGCACCGAAGTCAAGCTGACAGGCCTGTAATTTCCCGGATCATCCTTCCGACCCTTCTTATAGATGGGCGTCACATTGGCCAATCTCCAATCTGTCGGGACCTCCCCGCTCAGCCAGGACTGCTGGGAAATGATGGAAGGCGGCTTGGCGAGCACCCAGCCAGCTCCTTCAGCACCCTCGGGTGTATCCCGCCCGGTCCCACAGACTTGTGTGTGTCCATGTGATGCAGTAGGTCACCGACTGTCTCCTCCCGGATTGTGGGGGGGTCCTTCTCCCAGTCTCTGTCTTCTGGCTGAGGAGGCTGGATTCCCTCAGTACAGCTGGATTCCCTCAATACAGCTGGTCTACAAGCTTTGCATGTGTGTTCCTTCATTTCTTTCTCAAGGACTCCCGAGTCCTCAACTCTTTCCTGATGTCCCTTTGCCTGTTTAGGTAAGATTGAAACGCTCGTCAGGCTCCCCACGGAAATCCCCGAGAGCAGACTCAAGGCCTTCAGCGGACACTTGGGCAACCCCTAGAATGAGATAAGGGGAGCTCGAACAAAGACGCACAGAGACCCCGTTACAGGGAAAATGATTTTGCTGATTTAGGAAGGCGGCACCTGGACTTTACTTCACAGCGCACGCGCTGGAAAGAAGGTCAACTAGTGAACGCCGTGAAGAAGACTGCTTACTTCTTCCCTCGACCACCAAAGACCCGCACCCTGTTTTCTCTACGCGTGCCCAGACTATGTAAATGAATTCCAGGAACTCATTGTCATGAGAAACCCCTTTCCAGGAAATCCCATGCATGCGTGTGATTTGCGTGGATGTAAACTGCTGTCCCTCGCTAATTCCTGGGAGCCCGTATGGCGGAGAATCCCCAGGGCGCCCCCAGCGCTGCTCATCCAAGAATTCCTGCTGAGCAGTTCTGTTGGACTCTGCCTGTTCGTCTCCTTGTCTCATCCCCCTGATGCACGCCAACACCTCCTCCTCAGGTGCCGCTTGCCAGAGCCCACGGCCATCTCCCGCTGGGCACTGGAGACCCCTCTGTGCCCTCCGTGCACCGCCCTGCGGCCGCCCCAGCCCAGCACGGGGCTGGAGAACCAGGCCCTGCTGAGGCCCGGCCCTGCCGAGCGTCCCGGGCAAGTCCCCGCGGCAGGACCCGTCCCGGCGGGCGCAGGCAGGGCTCTCCCCGGCGGGGCGGGCACCAAGGGACGGAGGGGGCCCTGCCAAGAAGGGCTTTGCTTCTGGGAAGCTTCGAGCTGCCCGCGAGGGCTGAAGGACAGCCCGGCCCAGCCCGCGGACCCCGCTGCTCCAAGCCCTCCGCCACGTCTCCCGACACCCTCCCGGCGGCCTCCGGCGCCTCGGGGCAGGAACGGCCGCAGGGCCGGCTCCGGGGCCGCCTGGGCCCGCAGGGAACGCGCTGCTGGGCCCCCAGCCCCCTGCGATGCCGGCCGAGGGGCCGCGCTGCCCGCTGCCGCCGCCCGCCCTCCGCGGCAGCGCCGGGCTCCGCGCCCAGGGGAGGCCTCAGCCCCGCCCGGCCCCGCCGGCACTTCCGGGGCCGGAGCCGCTGCCGCCGCCGCTTCCGGCGGCACTTCCGCTTCCGGGAGCGGCGCGTGCCATGGCGGTGCTGGCGTCCAACCCCACCAACCCCGTGGTCTTCTTCGATGTCACCATCGGCGGGCAGGTGGGCTCGGGCGCTGCGCGGCGGGGCCGGGGGCGGCAGCGGGAGGGGCTGCGGGGGCTCGCTGGGGGGGGCGGGGGTGCGGGGCTCGCAGGGGCCGGGGGGCAGCCGGGGGGGCCCGGAGCGGGGGGGCTCGCGGGGGGGCTCCGGGAGGGGGGTGGCGGGGTGCAGGGCGGGGGGACGTGCCGGGGTTCCCTGGGGGTGTAGGAGCGACGTGGGGGGGTGCGGGGGGGGTCGAGTGCTGGTCGTGGGGTTGGCGGGGGGCGACCGAAAGCGCTCGGAGGGGAGCAGCGGGAGGGAGGTGCGGGGCAGTCGGGGGCTGTGGGGCTGCAGGGGCGCGGGGGGAAGGGCTGGCAGCAGGGCTGCAGGGCAGGGGGTGGGGGGTGCGGCGGGGGGAGGCTGGGGGGGGTGTGTGTGTGTGTGTGTGTGTGTGTGTGAGGGGCCCAGGGGGCTCATGCGGCCCCGTCTCCCCAGGAGGTCGGCCGCATGAAGATCGAGCTGTTCGCCGACGTCGTACCCAAAACAGCAGAGAACTTCAGGTGAGGAGCAGGCGGCGTTTGTGCAGCTCAGCCCGGGTGGGGGCTGTGAAGACTTTTGGGCGCAGGAATGGCTCAGGTGGCAGAGTGGCCAGTCCCCCCAGAGCCGCCGCACTGCTTTGCTCCTCTCTGCGTTCCCAGAGAGATGCGGCCGTGAGCACCCCGATCCCCTGGGGAAGGGCACCTGGCTGGAAGGGGAAGGGCTGCGGTCCCGCTCTGCTCCCTCTGCGGAGCTTCTCGAGCGCTCGGTGCCCTTGGAAAAGGCCGCACCTTAACGGCAGGGCCACGCAGGTCTCTTGGCGCTGACTGAAGGATGCGCCGCTCGGGCGTCCCGCTGCCACGGTGTTTTGCTGATTAAGGATACCAATTAAACTGGGACACCAGAGTGAAAAGAGTAGGCGTACTTTACTGGTGATAACCAAGTAATGTAACAGCCTAATACAGAAAACATGCAGTGAGAAGAAGCAGAACAGTGCACTTAAAGCAACAAGCAGGAAAATACAGGGTAATGCATCAAATCATTACTGCACGAGAGAGAGAGAGAATAGTAATTAAGAGAAATACATCACCCCTTGCATATATTATCATCATCACCCAGACCCGCAGTCGCTGGGGAGCCCCGGTTACAGCGAGGATTTGGAGAGCCTGTCCCGGCAAGTGGGAAATCCTACGCGGTGCGTCCACCCATAGGTGAGGCACCCAAAGTCGCTGCAAACGGGCCCAGCCTTATATACCAGAGATCGACAAGCCAGAGTAACTGGCACCTTTGTTTTGAGCGGGAAATATCTGGTTTCATTCTCCTGTTGGATTCCACCCAAAGCCTGGCCAGGGCTCGGCGGGGGAAACCAAGGGAGTTTCTAACAAGGCCAAATACTTGGGTTCTCAGCCTTGAACAAGGCTGCGAAAGGAAAGCTGGATACATTCTCTCCTCTCTACTGATTATATTTTGTCTTTCACGAGCGAGTTTACATATTTTACTAATGACTACATGCTAAGTTAGCAGCTTCAGCTTGGGGCCTGTTGTTCAGGCTGCAGTATTCCAGTGCTTTAGCACTTTTTACACCAGCATAAATAGGTTGTTATAACTTAGTACAATACCTACTAGCACAATGGTTATCAGTTATAAAATATACAGGATTCATCTATAGGTCAACTCTGGCTTGAGCCTGTTGTCCGAGCCCTAGCACTTCACACGGCAGAGATGGATGTACCCTGTTCTCTGTGAAACACGGGGTCTGCTCCACGTTCACTGCCCCTCACGGCCTCGGTGTTAAATATCTGCGCTCCTCAACTGCAGGCAGCAGAGCAGTCTGTTTTAAAATGGCAGTGGGGAGGAGTTGCTGCCGGTTCCGTGGCACTGGGGTCATCCCCGGTGCAGCGAGGGCACTCCTGCACACCAGTCAGTGCATGTTGGCTGAATGCAGCCCTCTGTGTCCTCCGGGGGCAGATGTGCCTCACGCTCTGCTCTCCTTTTTGTCTTGCAGGCAGTTTTGTACGGGTGAATTCAGGTAAGCGGGTTACGGGGTCCTTTAAAGTAGCCTACTCAGAGAAACAGGGCTGGGTGAGCAGGAAGAAGGCTCACTTGGAAGCGTTTCTTACTCTGCCAGGACAACATGAAGGAGTTGCAGAAAACCGCTCTGACGAAGTTGTGATGAGCTCGGTGCGTCGCAGGGGTGGCAGATTGTTCCCTTTGGGCATGACTTTGTTCGTGCTCAGGGTGCTCTGAAAAGCCCTGTCTGCAAATCCCGCCTGCTCGTGCTGCAGATGGCAGTGGGATCCCCTAAAGGTGCTGGTGTGGGTGTTGTAGGGAACCGTGTCACTTAGCGGGCAGAGCCCACTCGAGGTTTGCCTTTGCCTCTGGTAGCAGCAGCGGGGAGCCAGGCTGCAGCACGGGGTGGTATATCAAGGCAGTAGTAACGTGTAGGACAAGCCTTTGGGACTCTGAATTCCTGGGAGGGTTTTGTGTTGGGATGTGCAGTAAGTTGCAATGATTTTCCTTTTCCTTTCCTTGCAGGAAGGATGGTGTCCCTATAGGTTGTAAAGGAAGCACTTTCCACAGGTAATTCCTCTGCTTTTGTTTAGGCACTGCAGTAGCAGCCTGAGCTAGATGTGGTTTGGAGAGCTGCCTCGGGCATTATTGGTCCGGGAGGCATCTGTAGGTCTTGGCTGATACCGTCCTTGCGTAGCTCTGGGGCATTTGGGGGTCTGTCAGGTGTGTACGCTGGGGTCACTGGGAGGGATCCCCCGTGCCTGGGGTGTCAGGTCAGAGATCACGTTCTGGCATCTGTCCTCTAATCACTATCCCTGCTCGAGCAGCAATGGGTCCCAAATTACCCAACAGCAACGAGTAGTTAAGCTTTGTTGCAGATTTTAGACTGTAGCATTCACAGAGGCTGATAACTGTCGCTGTGCAGCGAGGCAGAACGCCTGTTTGCCCCGTGCGAAGCTTCTTGAGACATTTGTCTACTGAGAACTGAGTATTGTTTTACTTCTTTAGGGTAATAAAGGATTTCATGATCCAAGGAGGTGACTTTGTAAACGTAAGTACTGCTCTATTCCTTTTGTGCTTTTCCTACGTGGTACATTAAGCAGCTGTTTCCAAGGGTCCGTGCTGCTCTGTGGGATCTGTTGGCTCTCTTTTGCGGTACTCAGTAGTCACTGGAGGATTCCTCCTACAATTGCTGCTGTCTTACTGCCACAGACTATAACGTACTTGAAGCCAAATCTTGGGTGAGCATAGCTTCTCACAGAATCACAGAATCAACTAGGTTGGAAAGGACCTTGAAGATCATCTAGTCCAACCATTAACCTAACACTGCCAGTTCCCATCTACACCATATCTCTCAGCGCTATGTCAACCCTACTCTTAAACACCTCCAGGGGTGGGGACTCTACCACCTCCCTGGGCAATCCATTCCACTGCCTAATAACGCGTTCTGTAAAGAAATACTTCCTGACATCTAGTCTAAACCTTCCCTGGCGCAGCTTGAGGCCATTCCCTCTTGTCCTATCACTTGTTCCTTGGTTAAAGAGACTCATCCCCCGTCTCTGCACCCTGCTTTCCGACAGCTGTAGAGGGCCATGAGGTCTCCCCTCAGCCTCCTCTTCTCCACACTAAACCCCCCCAGTTCCCTCAGCCGCTCCCCATCAGACCTGTGCTCCAGACCCTGCACCAGCTCCGTTGCCCTTCTCTGGACACGCTCGAGTCATTCAATGGCCTTTTTGGAGTGAGGGGCCCAAAACTCAACCCACTCATCGAGGGGCGGCCTCACCAGTGCCGAGCACAGGGGTGAGATCCCTTCCCTGTCCCTGCTGGCCACGCTATTGCTGATACAAGCCAGGATGCCATTGGCCTTCTTGGCCACCTGGGCACACTGCTGGCTCCTGTTCAGCCGGCTGTCCATCCCCCCCAGGTCCCTCTCTGACTGGCAGCTCTCCAGCCACTCCTCCCCAAGCCTGTAGCGCTGCTGGGGGTTGTTGTGGCCCAAGGGCAGCACCCGGCATTTGGCCTTATTGAAACTCCCCCAGTTGGCCTCAGCCCATCGCTCCAGCCTGGCCAGGTCTCTCTGCAGAGCCTCCCTACCCTCGAGCAGATCAACACTCCCACCCAACTGGGTGTCATCTGCAAACTGACTGAGGGTGCACTCGATCCCCTCGTCTAGAGCATCAGTAAAGATGTTAAACAGGAGTGGCCCCAAAACCCAGCCCTGGGGGACACCACTCGTGACCGGCCGCCAACTGGATTTACCTCCGTTCACCACCACTCTTTGGGCCTGGCCATCCAGCCAGTTTTTTACCAAGCACAGCGTGTGCCCATCCAAGCCGCGAGCAGCCAGTTTTGCCAGGAGAATGCTGTGGGAAACGGTGTCAAAGGCCTCGCTAAAGTCAAGGCAGACAACACCCACAGCCTTTCCCTCACCCAATAAGCAGGTCGCCCTGTCGTAGGAGGAGATCAGGTTTGTCAGGCAGGACCTGCCTTTCCTAAACCCGCTGACTGGGCCTGATCATCTGGCTGTCCCGCACGTGCTGTGTGATGGCACTCAGGATGAGCTGCTCCGTCAGCTTCCCGGGCACCGAAGTCAAGCTGACAGGCCTGTAATTTCCCGGATCATCCTTCCGACCCTTCTTATAGATGGGCGTCACATTGGCCAATCTCCAATCTGTCGGGACCTCCCCGCTCAGCCAGGACTGCTGGGAAATGATGGAAGGCGGCTTGGCGAGCACCCAGCCAGCTCCTTCAGCACCCTCGGGTGTATCCCGCCCGGTCCCACAGACTTGTGTGTGTCCATGTGATGTAGCAGGTCACTGACTCTCTCCTGGATTGCAGGGGGGTCGTTCTCCCAGTCTCTATCATCTGGCTGAGGGGGCTGGATTCCCTCAATACAACTAGTCTTGTTATTAAAGACTGAGGCAAAGAAGGCATTAAGGACCTCAGCCTTCCCCTCATCACTTGCTACCAAGTTTCCTTCAGCATCCAGCAGGGGGTGGAGACTCTCCCTGGTCTTTCTTTTGCTATTGACATACTTATAGAAACATTTCTTGTTATCTCTGATTGCTGAAGCCAGATTAATTTCCAGCTGGGCTTTGGACCTCCTGATTTCTGCCCTGCATAGCCTCACAGCCTCTTTGTAATCACTGTGAGTGGCTAGCCCCTTCCTCCAAAGGCTGTAAACTCTCCTTTTCTCCTTGAGTTGCAGCCAAAGCTCCCTGTTCAGCCAGGGTGGTCTTCTCTGCCGCCCGCTCCTCTTAGAGCACCTGGGGACTGCCTGCTCCTGAGCCATAAACACTTCCTTCTTAAAGAGCGCCCAGCCTTCCTGGACCCCTATACCCTTCAGGACCATCTCCCAAGGGATCCTGTCAAGCTGGTGCCTAAACAAGACAAAGTCAGCCCTTTGGAAGTCCAGGATGTCAGTCCTGCTTAGCCCTTTCCTGGTCTCTCTAAGAATAGAGAACTCTATTATTTCATGATCGCTGTGCCCTAGTCGTCCTCCAACCGCCACATCATCCACCAGTCCTTCTCTGTTCACAAGGAGGAGATCCAGCAGGGCACCTTCTCTGGTTGGTTC
Organism: Strix aluco; assembly: GCF_031877795.1. Taxonomy (NCBI): domain Eukaryota; kingdom Metazoa; phylum Chordata; class Aves; order Strigiformes; family Strigidae; genus Strix; species Strix aluco. Next base: position 8,782,421 of record NC_133952.1, on the reverse strand, counting down.
TCTCACCAGCTGTGTTAGGAAGTTGTCCCCCACACGTTCCAGGAATCTTCGGGACTGGTCCCGCTCTGCTGTGTTGTATTTCCAGCAGATGTCTGGGAAGTTGAAGTCCCCCACGAGAACAAGGGCAAGCGATCGTGAGATTTCACCCCAGTGCCTATAGAATATTTCATCCACCTCTCTGTCCTGGGTGGGTGGCCTATAGTAGACTCCTACTACAACATCTGCCCTGTTGGCCTTCCCCCTGATTCTAACACAAAGACACTCCACCCTGTCTTCACTGCACTTCTCCTTCCCAAAATGGAGCCTGGGGACTTGGGGTGCCCTTAAAGCGACAGCCAGGGCTCCAGGGATGCAGAGAGAGGCACACCAAGGGGTCCAGGGTGTCCCAAAAGTCAGGCTGAGAACCCAGGAAGCACAAAAAGGGACATGGGGGTGTCCAGCCACCGCCTCTTGTGCTTGCAGGGAGCCTTGCTGGCGAGAGCCTGCTCTGCCGAGCCCGTCTGTCTCCCACGCCGGCGAGCCTTGCAGGCAAGAGGAGGACAGGGGTCCACAGAGCGTGCAGGGAGGTGGGAGCCTTGGAGAGGTGGCCTTGGGCAACCCTGTGCCCCTGGAGACAGTGCGCCAGGGGCTGTTTCCCTTGGCAACGTGGCCTGTGTACACGCAGAGAGGTTCTGAGCACCCGGGACACTCCCAGCCCCCATTGAGCCCTTTATGATGTCAGCGCACGGCCCCCAGAACAAGGGGTTCTGTCCCAGGCCCTGCACACACAGTACCTGGTGGTGCTGCCAGTGCTGTGCCAGTGGGCTGGTGCTGGTGGCACTGGTGGAGCTGGTGCTGCGAGTGGAGCTGGTGCTGCTGGTGCAGGTGCTGGTGGAGCTGCCAGTGGAGCTGGTGCTGGTGGTGCCGGTGCTGCCATCGCTGCTGGTGGTGGCTCAGCCCGCAGGCAGCTGCCCGTGCCCTGCCACTCCTTGGGGTTGGCTCCTCTGTTGGCAGCCGGCACCCGGCAGTGCCCACTAAGTCCTGCCTGGCAGCGCTCCCCAGGGATGAGCGAGGGGAGGCGGTTCAGTGCCCATCCCCGCCGGGCCATGAGGAGGATCTGGCGGTGGCTGTGCGGGAGGGCCAGGAGCATGGGGGCAGGGGAGGGTCCCGAGTCCTGCAGGAGCAGCGGTGGCCATGAGCTCCAGCCGGAGGGCCGGGACGAGCTGCACCGTGCAGCCACCAGCGGCAACTTGGCCCCAGCGCGGCCGCTGGTGGAGGAGCGCGACACCGACTGCCGGGACAAGGCCGACAGGTAACGGGGCGCAGGCAGGCGGGCGCTGCCTGGGAAGCTCCGGGGCTCTTTTCCTCCCCTGGGGCTTAGCTTTGTGCCTGTGGGTGTTCGTCCTCGAGGGAGGTCACTACGGAAAGGGCGGGCAACAACAGGCCCTTCTCCTTGCCGTGAGCTGTGCCTACGACTGGCTCTGCTCTTTGTCTCTCCAGGCGCAGGCGCAGTGGCAGCGCGCGGCCTGTGGACCCCAGCAAGCGGGAGAAGAAGGGAGAAGCTGCTCCAGGCCAAGGCAAAGGGGTGTCAGCATCCAGCGCTCCCCGTGGGGCAGCAGCTGCTGCAGCGTGGCCGCGTGCACCCGCCCTGCGGAGAGCAGGTAGGACTCTGGTGTGGAGGAGGGATGGGGAGAAGGCCTGTCGCCTGCCCTTCTGGCGGCTTGCCGTGGAGACGGGCCGTTTGGAAAGGATGATGTGGTGTGGCTGATGATCCAGGAAAAAATGCACTGCCAGGCCTTGTCCCTGGAAAGCAGAATTCTCGAGACGCTCATTCCTTCGGGGCTCATTTCTGATCACTTTGAGCCATCCCGTCATCCCCCTGGCACACGGAAAAGGCGTGTGCGCTAGAGGAGACGAATTCCCCAGCAGGAAAAGAGACGTGTCTGGAATCTGCATTTTGACAAGTCCCCCTGGGTTTGGGGTGTGTGGCTGTGCTAGGATTGTCTCTGCAAGCACGATGATTGGGAAAGCACTGTAGGCATCAAGGAGCTGTGTTAGCTCACTCTGGTTTCAAAAACGTGTGTTTTTAATGTAGATGAGCCTGCCGCCTGCTTGGAGTCGGCCGTCCGTACGTCGCCATCAGATGAAGAAGGCGTCAAGGAGAGCAAGAGCTTTGGGCAGGAGGTATGCCAAACCAAAGATTTTGAATTCGAGTCCTCCTTTTAGGATTACATTCCATGCCACTGCAAAGCAAGACTTTTCCAGGAATAATGTCTAAGGCAGAGTTATTGAAAACTCTTTGATAATCTGCTGTCAAGCTGCTGACAGTCCTCGCCTGGTTGTATGAAATGCTGCTGCTACCTCCTGGTTTGAGCTGATTTCCTAAGTGCTGTCCATTTGTGTTCTTCAACTTTGAACAGGCAGAAGATGCCGGAGCCCAAATACCGGCGGTGGGGTCAGATTCATCCCCTTCCCACCTGAGCCCTGGGACACATCAGCCATCTGAAAGGGTCGATGGGCAAGTGTTTCTGAGAGAATGTCACCAATGCCTTCGCGTGCAAGGAAAGCTCCATGAGGACATGGCTGAGATGCGAGAAGAAAACGAGAGCTTGTCTCAGCAGCTGAGCAAAGCCGAAAGAAAAGCTGATGGGCTGGAAAAGGAAGTGGAGCAACTGAAAAATGCCCTCTTGGAAAAGACATCGGCTTTAGACTGGACAGAAAGAGAATTACAAGAGAGCAAGAGGCAGACACTGGACTGGTATGGTGTATGCCTTCTTAAAGAGCAGAAGAGAGAAGATGCCATCAAGAAGGCAGAAGAGCTGCAGCACCAACTGGCCCAGCTCCAAAGTGAAAACTTTTTGCTGCGTCAGCAGCTGGGAGACGCGCAGAACAACAACCTCCCGGAACAAATGGTGAGTGGTGGTGCCTCTACGTGCGAGGCCGACAAGGTAGAAAAAGAGGTGAGGTGAGCGCTGACCAAGACTGACTTAAAGGAGAGCAGTTCCCAAGGCTGTCTGGCGCTTCTAAAAGTCAGCAGGTGTACGGTCCGTGCGCGGGAGTCCTTCGCTCGGCTTGGTTCTGTTTTGCGCTGGGTTTGTTGGAATCGCGGAAGGTTCTGACAAGCCTTGAGATGTTTATAGACACAGACGTACGTAGAAACGCTGAGGCCCGCGTTGGGTTTCGTTTGTGGAGCAGAACAACGGCGGGAAGGATGATACACAGAGCTGGCTCTAGGAAGCCTTGGCTCGGGTCGCTGGAGAAAGGGCTGCAGTCCAACGACAGCTCCCGCGTTGGCATCCCGTTAGATTTTAGCATTAACTTAAGGAACAAGCCAAACCCCACAAAGGCACAGTCTCGGCATCTTCCGAGGAGAACGTGCTGGGAGACAGAAATCTTCCCCAAGAGATGACATTTCTGGAGCTGTCTTCGCTCGCCAGGGGTGGCTGGAGACCATCAGCTGTGCAGATGCCCTCTTCTGCCCGTGGATGCGATGGCTTTGCTTTGCGATGCACTTAGAAAAGTGATCTCGGCCTGTGAACTAGTAACTGGAAGTAAAACTACGCACTTGGGCTTCTTTTAATTTGTACTCCTGTGCCGTTGTTTCCCTAGAGAAGAGAGGCACAGCTGCAAGGAGAGCTCGCTGATGCTGTCAGAAAGCAGCACACAGCAGAAACTGCACTGAAGGCTTTGACGAACCAGTACGGTCGCCTGAAGGCAGAGAACTCCCGCTTGCAGGAGGACCTGGACAAGGCTAAGGCCAAGGTATGCAAAGGCTGTCAACATGTTCATGTCTTTGAAGTGTTCTTTTCCTTCAGCAGACAATATCCTGGGAACAAATCCAGGAGAGATTTGTCTGCGGACGTCACGAGCGTCAGACTAGAGGGTGCTTTTAGCTCCTTTCTGCTGCCCTCTCGCCTTGCCAAGCTGATGCGGCTCTTCAGGGGGCTTGTTTCGAGGCTGAGGGGCAAAGCAGTGGCTTGGGGGCAGCATGTGGGTGGGGAAGAACAAAGCAGCTGTGCTCTTCCGAGTCTCGCTTCTGTTCCCACACCGTCCAAACGTTGTGGCCGTGAGATGAAACCACAAGCCACGTGCCCCCTGATGTCTCTGGCCTTGGTTGTTCTCCCTGCAAGGTTTTTCCTCTGTCGATCTCTGCACAAAGATGGTGTCTAGTTCCCTGGCAGTGGTGGTTGGGGGCAAGGAAAGTGACCTTGGTTTGCCGTTGTCTCATAAGCCAGGCTTCGCCCTCCCTCTAAGGAAGGCCTTGAAGCTCTTGTCCCTCCGCCCGCACTGTCCTCCCCAGCCATTAGCACAGGGGTGTGCGTGGGAGAAGGGACGGGGCACGACAGGAGCGTGGTGGAAGCCAAATGAAAGGCAGCGACCGCGGTGAAATGCCAAAGAGCATCTCCAGAGGCACGGACGTGCTATGATGCTGCAGGAGGAGTGGAGCGCCTTTGCCACGGAGCCTTTCTGGAAAGGAGGGACGGGTGGAAGCTGGAGCAGTCTTGTTGGCAAGGGCTTGAAAGGCGCACTTACTTTCAGGAATCCAAGCGCCTTTTCCCTGGGTTGAAATACAAACTCAGGGCACTGACAGCCATGATCTCGATGCATCCGTTGGATGGAGTTTCACCGAGATTTGAGACCCCTCTGCTCAAGGCAGATTGTTTTTCCCCACATACAGGCGTGCGAACTCTCCGCACAGCTGGAGCTGCAGTCCCAAAAATCTCTGCAGCTCGAAGCTCTAAATAAGGAGATGGGACAGACGGTGACAAGTCTGTCAGCTCGCTTGGCGACTCCTGGCGCGGGTCACACCACAACAGCGCCGGAAGAGGAGCAATATCTGAGTCTACTTTTGGAGGTCAGTTCATGTTCCATTTGTATCTGTGGTCGGCGTTGCGTCCATTTGTGGCTGCGGTCACGACTTTTAGGTGTTTTGTCTCGGGCACGTGGTTCTCTTTGTTAGTGCTGTGGGTTTGGCTTTCCCGTAGGGAAGCCGGGGAGCTGCAAAAGGCTGCGCCAGAGTCTGTGTGTCGTGTGTCGTGGCACCAGTGCGCGTGAAAAACACGCAGCCGTTTTGCTGCTCCTCGTGCAGACAGCGTTTAGGCTGTTTAAGAGCTTTTCTGTAAAAGCGGCGGAAAGAGCAGGTTTGTTGAGAGGGGTGGGCATTGTCTTTGTCTTCCTGTTTCTTGAAGTTGCATCTTCTCTTGTAGGTACAGGCAGCCGCTGAAGCCAGAGTAGAAGAGATCAAGACCGCTGTCGCCTCTTGGAGAAACGACCTGGAGCAGATCATTAGAGCTCAGGCTCTCGAGCTGGAGAGAGCAAAGGACAAGCAGGAGTCGACCGCCCTGCTCCTGGCCTGTGCACAGGCAGAATTAAAGAGCTCCGACAAGCGTTTCTTGGTGATGGAGGACATCGCAAGAGTTCTCAGAATCAAATTAAATAAGTAAGTCCCAACGTTTTCTTTTTTTCCCCACGTAGTACAATAGGACCCTTTTCATCGTGGCTTTCCCAACCCACGTCCCTTTCTTGGATCTGGTCAGCATGATGTGCGCACTTCTCCAGAGCCCGCCGTGGGCTCTCCCATGGCAGAGGCCTGGTTTTGTTTCTCTTGACGGACCCTGAAGTAACCAAGCTGACCAGGCCTGTCCGGAGGGTGTTCTAGTGAGTTTTCTTTTAACAGTTTTCTGTAGCCACCTCCCCTTCCTGCACGTACGGTGCAAAAGAGGAGCTCCCTTCCCCTTCTGCTGTTACCCTCCAGCTGAGGAGAGACACACGGGGAAAGGCAGAGGGGACAGAAGAGGAGCCTGTGAGGCAAAAATAATCTATTTGCTGTCCGTTATAACGGTGCACCTTCAGTGTGTGTTTACCGTGGGAGGAGGGAAAGAGCCCCGAGTCCTTACTACCTTCTGGGAAAGGTCTGACAAAGACCTAACACAGACTGCTTGGAAGCCCGAGCAGCAGCACGTGTGGGTGGCTCGGAAGTCTGTGTTCCTCAGCCCAACAGTGCAGTGTCACACCTGGGGAACCACTTGGTGCCACTATGAGCAACAGCCGTTCTTGCACGCTCCTGCATTTCTCACAGGGCTAATGAGAGGCTAGCAGAAGCCAGGAGGAGCAACGGCAGTCAGAAAGCGGAGTGTGAGCAAGACCAGGGGACCAGGGGACCGAGCGTAAACCCATCGGGCTCAGGTAAGCAGCTCCAGGTGTGATTCTTCAGTGCTCGGGTGGGTTAGGGATTACGGTTGGGTTTTGCTTGGGATACTGAAAGAGCGGAAGCCTTTTCCATGTAATTCCTGGTGACGTGGAACCAGGAGAGAGAAGTTGCTTGCTTATCCCGCCGAGCATAAAGCAGGTCTTGTTAGGTGGAAACCCAAAACAGGGAGCGGGCTCTCCAGAGAAGAATTTCATAACTATGGTTCCTCTGGAGTTTCTTTCGCGGGCTTTAGAAAGCTAGTTGCCTGATGGTCAGGCATGGAAAATCTTATTTCCTCCGTTGCGTGTGTCCCTTTCATTCTTTCTGGTTTCCTCTGTGGGCTTAAATCTCTCCAGACCTTCACAGCGTCCTGTCGCAGTTGATAGTTGTCCATTGACTTTGTGGGCTCGCTCTGCTCTAGAACTAACATTGGATCTTGCTTTCTCTCTCCCAGCCACCAGCGAACGTAAAACCAGATCTGGTGGGGATTGTCCCCAGACATCTGCTCTTCCGCCAAATGTCAGCGAAGCCTGGGATATCCCTTCTGGGGCAACTCCGCCCGACAGCGACATTTTGACGGAGAGTTATTAAAGTGGTAGAAAACGCTCAGGAAAGTTGGTGAAAATTCTTTGCCTACCCCGTTCTGGAGAGTGAAAGCAGCCATGGAGGCCTGTAGAAAAAAGGGTTCTGCCACAGGCGGCGCCCGGAACAGCCGCCTCTCCAGGAATGGCTTTGGCAGCTCCGTCGCCCGTGGAGCCCTTGCGGGTGAGCGGTGCGGAGGAGCCCTGGAGTGCAGCTCTGTCGACCTTGCTCCCGCCTCCGGTCAGTGGCCTTGTGCGAAGCTCTGCAGGCTCGGGTGAGCCTGACTGCCAAAGCTGCAGCGAGGAGGTGCCAGCTGCGACAGGGAGGGGACGGCTCAGGGCTGTCCCCACCGCCTGTGACAGGGCTCTGCTCCCCTCCCGCTAGTGCAGGTACCACTGGGGCAGGAGGCAAGGCGTGATGGGTGCCCCAGCTGCCAAGATATGCAATTGGAACCTGTGGAGAAATGACTAAATGGGGGAGCACGGAGATAGATACAAATACGTCCTCTTTAGAAATGACACCCAGGGACAGGATGTTTAATCCGTACCTCCTGCTCTCTAGGTCTACGGAGCTGCCGGCTGGAAGGGAGCAGATGTTAACCCCGACTAGGAGAGGCCCCGCACCACAAGGGCCGGGGGAATACACCGGTGTTCCCCGTGCACAGTCTCCCCTCCCTCGGGCAGAGGGAAAGGACCGCGGGCTCCCTGTGGCACCCGAGGGGCCGTCCGGCCCCACCTCAGGGTGTCCCATTCTCACAGGGTGTGTGTTTCAGGGCATCTCCGGAGCCCTGGATGTGCCTTTCTGGTGACCCACCCCTGCACCCTTCCAGAGACCCCTGACAAGCTCAGCCCTGAGGCGTGGCTTTCTGGAAGCAGGAGGGCAGGCCCAGCCCCAAGTCCCGAGGAAAAACTGAACAAGGCCACGGCTTTGACCTGGCTGCAAAGGAGTTAGAGGGAGCACTGAAAACGTACCAAACGTCCCTGGAGAAAAGCATTAGCCAGGATCCCTGTCTGATCCCATCTCGCAGCGGGTCTTCTGAGAACCTCCAGACCACTCTCCTTCCTCGGCACAGCAGGATGTTGATGTTCTTGAATAAAAGGGCCGAGTCCTTGCCTTGGGTCAAGGGCTGCACAGGGACTTTGATGGCCACTGCAGCTGAAAAGGAAAATGCTCCTTTGAGAACGTAGCGTGGCTGGAAGGAAAATAACTTGTGCTTTGTCTGTGTAACGTGCTCAGAGCGAAGATCGTGGGTGAGCAGAGCGTGCGGCTGCACGAGAGCAAACTCCAGCTCCCCGGCCACGTGCCCACCTCGCCGCGCACGCCGAGGAGCATCCACGCTCCCAGCACGGAGGTGAGGCTCTGAGAGGGCTCGGGCTCAGCAGACAGCTTGCAGGAGCTGATGTCTCCTGCGAGCGCGGGGTGGTGTTTGTAGCTGCAGCTGAGGGTGCCGGAGAAGAGCTGAATCGATCCTTGGGTTGGGATGGAAAGGGGCAGCAAACACCCCGAGTGCGACGGCTTTATGGGTGAGGAGGGACTCTGGGGAGCTGCAGCTCGGTGCCCTTGGCACACTGCTCCACCCCCGAGCTGCTGTCTGATGAGATCCTGTGACACAAGGACAGAAATTGCACTTTGGCTCTTTTGCAGATTTGAGAGGTGTTAAAAGACCTGAGTTTTAAGTTCGCTTTAAAATTAGGAGAAGTAACACAGAGCAGTGTGCTTGGGCAAGTTACTTCTGTCAGCCAAAAAAGGTCAGAGCAAGCTGACGGATAATGTCGACTAAATTGCACTGAATGGAGATCTGCCTTCCCCAAAACCTCGGGTTGGGATTGACCAAGTTGATGAAGAACTCTGGGGGAAGAAATGAAGGAAAATCCAGGAAAGTCCAAGATTGTGTTCCGACAGCTCCTCAAATCAAAGAGGTGGATTTGGAAGTTTGTTGGTACATTTTGAAATTTGGAGGGAACCCAGTTTGGTTGGAAATGAGCTCTTAAGGGTGAAAGCGCCGTTTGGGGCCTGGCAGAAAGAGCTGTTTGTGTGTTCCACTCTGTTTTATTTCTTTCTGTTTGTTTCACCTGGGCTAGTTCGGTGGGGTTTTTCAGTTTAAATTCAGACCCAAAGGACAAAGCTATGATTTAGAACCTCAGTGGGGCTGGAGTTCATGGGGAGAACTGTCAGTGGAGCCGGGGGAACTGTAAAGACCAAGACTGTACGTTGAAATTCGGGGTCTGACACGCACCTCCTCCTTTGAAAGTCTCTGTTCCTCCTTCCAGGGCTTGAAGAGCGTGAACTTCTCTGAACGCCAGCTCCAGAGTAAGGTGTTGCCATCTGCCCGTAGCAGGTACCGTGGGGCAAACGGAGGAGGCAGGGAATGCCTCTCTGCATGTGGTGAGGGAGAGGTTGAGCACTTTGGCTGCTCCCCCCTGTGCTTTCACCTCCAAGGGTCTTTCTTCTCTCTTTGTTTTGGTTTGGTTTTGGTCAAATTATAGGAAAATGGTATTAAAAAGACTCTGGAACTAGTGGGATGGAGAAGTAAACTCTTCAAAATATGTGGGGGAACGCTGTGGGTTTAGAAATCATCTTGGTGCCCAGTGGTTTTGGAGGAGTGTCTTTACACAGGAGGTGATGAGACTTCGAGGGCCAGTGCTGCCTGGCGCGGTGTGACCCACGTCGCAGGCTGTGCTCAGGAGGGAGCCTGAGCTGCTCCTCCGCTGGTGTAAGCCAGGAGCACCGTGATCTGTGCCAAAGGGGCGAGGGGAAGGCAGAGACACTCTGCGCCTCTGGTCTGTGCGCGTGGCAGGCTTGGTGACAGCCTTGGGGTGCTGTGGAGGGTGCTGGCCGGTCTGGGGGGTGCTGGGGTGGGTGAGGGCCATCAGCTCCTTGGCTGGTGGAAGCGTATTGGAGCCTTATCCCTGCGCTGCCTGCCAGGGATGCTGGGAGGGACGTTGGGGCCGTGCAGGTGGTGGAGGGTCAGGTAGAGTTTGCAGAATGACTTGAGAGAGGAAATTTGTTTTCAGCTTCCCATCACGAGAACCGCCAGACTCGCTCAGCCCCCCGAAGGCCGCGCAAGACACGAAGCCTGCAGGAGGAGCTGAAGGCCAAGACTCCTCCTCCTGCTTATCCCCCTCTCAACCTTCTGAGATCGGCTACTTAAATGTAGCTTCGCCTGGAGACACCACAGCCTCCCAGCTGCAGGAGGAGAGTCAGAGCATCAGCTCCGAGAACTTCTAAAGGGGAAGGGTGTTTGTAAAATGTTAGCTGGACTGCAGGGTTTTGGGCTTCTCTTGCTGGGGGATGACGAGGACTGCAGGGGAGAATTGCCACATTGACTGAGTTGGTAATTTCTGGTTCAGCTGTAGTATTCAACAGCTTTATTTTCAATGTACCCAACTGTAAATGTGTGTGTATGTGTGTGTGAGATCCCACACGGAGGCTGGAATTTGTAGATAAACTCAGGAAAATGGAAGAGGGGTGGGGTGAAGCGTATCTTCCCCTGAACCCTAATTCCTGGTCCAGTCCAAAACTACCAGTTTTGTAAATAAAACTCGGAGAAGTTCCCTTTCACCACGTGCCTGCTTTCCTCCATTCCCCTCGATCTGTGCTCAGAGGCCGGTCATTCCTCTTTTTGCACGCCCTTACCCCTGCATTTTGCTTTGTGCAAGCCTGGGGAGGGGAGCGCGGGGTGTCTGAGCACTGAGGGAGGGGATGAGAAGGTGTGGAGAAGGAGGATTGGGGGAGGGAAAGGAGGGGCTCTGAGAGCGAGGATGGTGGGCAGAGGGGCCAGGAGGCAGATGAAGGGAGATGGAGGGGACGAGGGAAATGGAATAGGAGCAGGAGAAGGGAGGGGAGCTGAGCATGCGGAGAAGGAGAGAGGGTGGGTCTTGAGTGCTCCCTGACAGTGCTGGAGGCTCTGTGAGGATGCTTGGGAGGGGGTGGAAGGAGTCAGCTCATGCGGAAAAGGGGTGTAGCAGGGATCTGTGCATGCAGAGAGGGAAGCAGAAAGGCTCAGAGTGTGAGCTGGGGGGAAGAGGAGGGGTCTGACCGCACGAGTGGGATTGGAAGGTCTGTGCCTACTCAGGAGGGCAGGGGATGAATCGGAATCGCAGTTTGCACGAGGGGGAACCAAGGAGATGGCAGTGCTCGGAAGGGGAGAGGTGCTCAGAAAAAATGCATTGGCCTGGAGGGCGTCTGAGCATGCCTGGTGGGGGCTGGAGGGGACCTGATCGGGCACAGAGGGCCACAGTGGGGATAAGAGCGGTCCCCAAGGGAAGAGAGCAGGTCTGCCCCGGGAGGGAACAGCGGATCTCTGAGGAGAGTGACGGGATCTGCGCACACGTAAGATGAGGTTTATTCAAAACCTACTTGGCTCCAACCACAATTACAACAAAATTTTTTTTCCAATCTGCCCTGCTCTTCTGCAGCTGTGCTGACGGCACAGTTAAAGATACTTGCTTGGAATTTGTCATCTTGTTCTCCACTCGGGCTCCTCTGTACAAAACCCATCTCAAAACAATTTCAAATAAGCTTTGCCCAAGGCAGATGGTCCCCTGCAGCTGGAGATTCTCCACTGGTGTGACTTTTCAGCAAGGACTCCTGAAACTTAAGTTATCTTTGAGGGGTTTTTTATTTTCAACTTGACTTTTTTCACCCTGCCAGTCTCCTAATCTTGTGTCTCTGTCAAGGAAGACACCATGTTTGTGTCTGCTCAGGTGAGGTTCAGTGTTGCTTGTCTGTGACTCTTTGGGTCTCGCTGGGGAGAGGGCAGTGGGTGGGTGGAGACAGCTCTGACACGGGCTGTGGGCACCTGGAGGAGGCGCCGGGGAGACCTTATTGCAGCCTTTCAATACTTATGGGGGCTTGTAGGAAAGATGGGGACAAACATTTTAGCAGGGCCTGTAGCAATCGCACAAGGGGTAATGGTTTTAAACGAAAGGAGGGTAGATTCAGACTAGATAGAAGGAAGAAATTCTTTATGATGAGGGTAGTGAACCACTGGCACAGGTTGCCCGGAGAGGCCGTGGATGCCCCGTCCCTGGAAACAGTCAAGGTCAGGCTGGACGGGGCTCTGAGCAACCTGATTGAGTTGAAGATGTCCCAGCTCATTGCAGAGGGGTTGGATTAAGTGACCTTTAAAAGTCCATTCCAAACCGTTCTGTGATTTGAGGATCCCCCCAGAGCCCCCAGCATGTCTTGGGGTGCACAGAAAGACACATCCAGGGGGTTGTGGGTGCCCCACTGAGCGGTCCGGGCTGTCCCCAACAGCACATCGTGGTGACCAGGGTGCCCCTAAAGGTGCACGAAGGAGTCCAGCTTTTCAATCTATCCTAAACAGACAGAGGGACCTCAGGAAAAAGTTCAGGAGTCAGGAGTCCTTGAGAAACAAATACAGAAAAACACAAGCAAAGCTTTCATACATCCATCACAGTTTACTCTTCATAACCGTCAGAAATTCGTTTGTTTGAGCCCTTGCATTCCCTTTCAGTGGCCATCAAAGTCCCTGTGCAGCCCTTGACCCAAGGCAAGGACTCGGCCCTTTTATTCAAGAACATCAACATCCTGCTGTGCCGAGGAAGGAGAGTGGTCTGGAGGGTCTCAGAAGACCCGCTGCGAGATGGGATCAGACAGGGATCCTGGCTAATGCTTTTCTCCAGGGACGTTTGGTACGTTTTCAGTGCTCCCTCTAACTCCTTTGCAGCCAGGTCAAAGCCGTGGCCTTGTTCAGTTTTTCCTCGGGACTTGGGGCTGGGCCTGCCCTCCTGCTTCCAGAAAGCCACGCCTCAGGGCTGAGCTTGTCAGGGGTCTCTGGAAGGGTGCAGGGGTGGGTCACCAGAAAGGCACATCCAGGGCTCCGGAGATGCCCTGAAACACACACCCTGTGAGAATGGGACACCCTGAGGTGGGGCCGGACGGCCCCTCGGGTGCCACAGGGAGCCCGCGGTCCTTTCCCTCTGCCCGAGGGAGGGGAGACTGTGCACGGGGAACACCGGTGTATTCCCCCGGCCCTTGTGGTGCGGGGCCTCTCCTAGTCGGGGTTAACATCTGCTCCCTTCCAGCCGGCAGCTCCGTAGACCTAGAGAGCAGGAGGTACGGATTAAACATCCTGTCCCTGGGTGTCATTTCTAAAGAGGACGTATTTGTATCTATCTCCGTGCTCCCCCATTTAGTCATTTCTCCACAGGTTCCAATTGCATATCTTGGCAGCTGGGGCACCCATCACGCCTTGCCTCCTGCCCCAGTGGTACCTGCACTAGCGGGAGGGGAGCAGAGCCCTGTCACAGGCGGTGGGGACAGCCCTGAGCCGTCCCCTCCCTGTCGCAGCTGGCACCTCCTCGCTGCAGCTTTGGCAGTCAGGCTCACCCGAGCCTGCAGAGCTTCGCACAAGGCCACTGACCGGAGGCGGGAGCAAGGTCGACAGAGCTGCACTCCAGGGCTCCTCCGCACCGCTCACCCGCAAGGGCTCCACGGGCGACGGAGCTGCCAAAGCCATTCCTGGAGAGGCGGCTGTTCCGGGCGCCGCCTGTGGCAGAACCCTTTTTTCTACAGGCCTCCATGGCTGCTTTCACTCTCCAGAACGGGGTAGGCAAAGAATTGTCACCAACTTTCCTGAGCGTTTTCTACCACTTTAATAACTCTCCGTCAAAATGTCGCTGTCGGGCGGAGTTGCCCCAGAAGGGATATCCCAGGCTTCGCTGACATTTGGCGGAAGAGCAGATGTCTGGGGACAATCCCCACCAGATCTGGTTTTACGTTCGCTGGTGGCTGGGAGAAAGCAAGATCCAATGTTAGTTCTAGAGCAGAGCGAGCCCACAAAGTCAATGGACAACTATCAACTGCGACAGGACGCTGTGAAGGTCTGGAGAGATTTAAGCCCACAGAGGAAACCAGAAAGAATGAAAGGGACACACGCAACGGAGGAAATAAGATTTTCCATGCCTGACCATCAGGCAACTAGCTTTCTAAAGCCCGCGAAAGAAACTCCAGAGGAACCATTGTTATGAAATTCTTCTCTGGAGAGCCCGCGCCCTGTTTTGGGTTTCCAGCTAACAAGACCTGCTTTATGCTCGGCGGGATAAGCAAGCAACTTCTCTCTCCTGGTTCCACGTCACCAGGAATTACATGGAAAAGGCTTCCGCTCTTTCAGTATCCCAAGCAAAACCCAACCGTAATCCCTAACCCACCCGAGCACTGAAGAATCACACCTGGAGCTGCTTACCTGAGCCCGATGGGTTTACGCTCGGTCCCCTGGTCCCCTGGTCTTGCTCACACTCCGCTTTCTGACTGCCGTTGCTCCTCCTGGCTTCTGCTAGCCTCTCATTAGCCCTGTGAGAAATGCAGGAGCGTGCAAGAACGGCTGTTGCTCATAGTGGCACCAAGTGGTTCCCCAGGTGTGACACTGCACTGTTGGGCTGAGGAACACAGACTTCCGAGCCACCCACACGTGCTGCTGCTCGGGCTTCCAAGCAGTCTGTGTTAGGTCTTTGTCAGACCTTTCCCAGAAGGTAGTAAGGACTCGGGGCTCTTTCCCTCCTCCCACGGTAAACACACACTGAAGGTGCACCGTTATAACGGACAGCAAATAGATTATTTTTGCCTCACAGGCTCCTCTTCTGTCCCCTCTGCCTTTCCCCGTGTGTCTCTCCTCAGCTGGAGGGTAACAGCAGAAGGGGAAGGGAGCTCCTCTTTTGCACCGTACGTGCAGGAAGGGGAGGTGGCTACAGAAAACTGTTAAAAGAAAACTCACTAGAACACCCTCCGGACAGGCCTGGTCAGCTTGGTTACTTCAGGGTCCGTCAAGAGAAACAAAACCAGGCCTCTGCCATGGGAGAGCCCACGGCGGGCTCTGGAGAAGTGCGCACATCATGCTGACCAGATCCAAGAAAGGGACGTGGGTTGGGAAAGCCACGATGAAAAGGGTCCTATTGTACTACGTGGGGAAAAAAAGAAAACGTTGGGACTTACTTATTTAATTTGATTCTGAGAACTCTTGCGATGTCCTCCATCACCCAGAAACGCTTGTCGGAGCTCTTTAATTCTGCCTGTGCGCAGGCCAGGAGCAGGGCGGTCGACTCCTGCTTGTCCTTTGCTCTCTCCAGCTCGAGAGCCTGAGCTCTAATGATCTGCTCCAGGTCGTTTCTCCAAGAGGCGACAGCGGTGTTGATCTCTTCTACTCTGGCTTCAGCGGCTGCCTGTACCTACAAGAGAAGATGCAACTTCAAGAAACAGGAAGACAAAGACAATGCCCACCCCTCTCAACAAACCTGCTCTTTCCGCCGCTTTTACAGAAAAGCTCTTAAACAGCCTAAACGCTGTCTGCACGAGGAGCAGCAAAACGGCTGCGTGTTTTTCACGCGCACTGGTGCCACGACACACGACACACAGACTCTGGCGCAGCCTTTTGCAGCTCCCCGGCTTCCCTACGGGAAAGCCAAACCCACAGCACTAACAAAGAGAACCACGTGCCCGAGACAAAACACCTAAAAGTCGTGACCGCAGCCACAAATGGACGCAACGCCGACCACAGATACAAATGGAACATGAACTGACCTCCAAAAGTAGACTCAGATATTGCTTCTCTTCCGGCGCTGTTGTGGTGTGACCCGCGCCAGGAGTCGCCAAGCGAGCTGACAGACTTGTCACCGTCTGTCCCATCTCCTTATTTAGAGCTTCGAGCTGCAGAGATTTTTGGGACTGCAGCTCCAGCTGTGCGGAGAGTTCGCACGCCTGTATGTGGGGAAAAACAATCTGCCTTGAGCAGAGGGGTCTCAAATCTCGGTGAAACTCCATCCAACGGATGCATCGAGATCATGGCTGTCAGTGCCCTGAGTTTGTATTTCAACCCAGGGAAAAGGCGCTTGGATTCCTGAAAGTAAGTGCGCCTTTCAAGCCCTTGCCAACAAGACTGCTCCAGCTTCCACCCGTCCCTCCTTTCCAGAAAGGCTCCGTGGCAAAGGCGCTCCACTCCTCCTGCAGCATCATAGCACGTCCGTGCCTCTGGAGATGCTCTTTGGCATTTCACCGCGGTCGCTGCCTTTCATTTGGCTTCCACCACGCTCCTGTCGTGCCCCGTCCCTTCTCCCACGCACACCCCTGTGCTAATGGCTGGGGAGGACAGTGCGGGCGGAGGGACAAGAGCTTCAAGGCCTTCCTTAGAGGGAGGGCGAAGCCTGGCTTATGAGACAACGGCAAACCAAGGTCACTTTCCTTGCCCCCAACCACCACTGCCAGGGAACTAGACACCATCTTTGTGCAGAGATCGACAGAGGAAAAACCTTGCAGGGAGAACAACCAAGGCCAGAGACATCAGGGGGCACGTGGCTTGTGGTTTCATCTCACGGCCACAACGTTTGGACGGTGTGGGAACAGAAGCGAGACTCGGAAGAGCACAGCTGCTTTGTTCTTCCCCACCCACATGCTGCCCCCAAGCCACTGCTTTGCCCCTCAGCCTCGAAACAAGCCCCCTGAAGAGCCGCATCAGCTTGGCAAGGCGAGAGGGCAGCAGAAAGGAGCTAAAAGCACCCTCTAGTCTGACGCTCGTGACGTCCGCAGACAAATCTCTCCTGGATTTGTTCCCAGGATATTGTCTGCTGAAGGAAAAGAACACTTCAAAGACATGAACATGTTGACAGCCTTTGCATACCTTGGCCTTAGCCTTGTCCAGGTCCTCCTGCAAGCGGGAGTTCTCTGCCTTCAGGCGACCGTACTGGTTCGTCAAAGCCTTCAGTGCAGTTTCTGCTGTGTGCTGCTTTCTGACAGCATCAGCGAGCTCTCCTTGCAGCTGTGCCTCTCTTCTCTAGGGAAACAACGGCACAGGAGTACAAATTAAAAGAAGCCCAAGTGCGTAGTTTTACTTCCAGTTACTAGTTCACAGGCCGAGATCACTTTTCTAAGTGCATCGCAAAGCAAAGCCATCGCATCCACGGGCAGAAGAGGGCATCTGCACAGCTGATGGTCTCCAGCCACCCCTGGCGAGCGAAGACAGCTCCAGAAATGTCATCTCTTGGGGAAGATTTCTGTCTCCCAGCACGTTCTCCTCGGAAGATGCCGAGACTGTGCCTTTGTGGGGTTTGGCTTGTTCCTTAAGTTAATGCTAAAATCTAACGGGATGCCAACGCGGGAGCTGTCGTTGGACTGCAGCCCTTTCTCCAGCGACCCGAGCCAAGGCTTCCTAGAGCCAGCTCTGTGTATCATCCTTCCCGCCATTGTTCTGCTCCACAAACGAAACCCAACGCGGGCCTCAGCGTTTCTACGTACGTCTGTGTCTATAAACATCTCAAGGCTTGTCAGAACCTTCCGCGATTCCAACAAACCCAGCGCAAAACAGAACCAAGCCGAGCGAAGGACTCCCGCGCACGGACCGTACACCTGCTGACTTTTAGAAGCGCCAGACAGCCTTGGGAACTGCTCTCCTTTAAGTCAGTCTTGGTCAGCGCTCACCTCACCTCTTTTTCTACCTTGTCGGCCTCGCACGTAGAGGCACCACCACTCACCATTTGTTCCAGGCAGCTGTTGTTCTGCGCGTCTCCCAGCTGCTGACGCAGCAAAACGTTTTCACTTTGGAGCTGGGCCAGTTGCTGCTCCAGCTCTTCTGCCTTCTTGATGGCATCTTCTCTCTTCTGCTCTTTAAGAAGGCATACACCATACCAGTCCAGTGTCTGCCTCTTGCTCTCTTGTAATTCTCTTTCTGTCCAGTCTAAAGCCGATGTCTTTTCCAAGAGGGCATTTTTCAGTTGCTCCACTTCCTTTTCCAGCCCATCAGCTTTTCTTTCGGCTTTGCTCAGCTGCCGAGACAAGCTCTCGTTTTCTTCTCGCATCTCAGCCATGTCCTCATGGAGCTTTCCTTGCACGCGAAGGCATTGGTGACATTCTCTCAGAAACACTTGCCCATCGACCCTTTCAGATGGCTGATGTGTCCCAGGGCTCAGGTGGGAAGGGGATGAATCTGACCCCACCGCCGGTATTTGGGCTCCGGCATCTTCTGCCTGTTCAAAGTTGAAGAACACAAATGGACAGCACTTAGGAAATCAGCTCAAACCAGGAGGTAGCAGCAGCATTTCATACAACCAGGTGAGGACTGTCAGCAGCTTGACAGCAGATTATCAAAGAGTTTTCAATAACTCTGCCTTAGACATTATTCCTGGAAAAGTCTTGCTTTGCAGTGGCATGGAACGTAATCCTAAAAGGAGGACTCGAATTGAAAATCTTTGGTTTGGCATACCTCCTGCCCAAAGCTCTTGCTCTCCTTGACGCCTTCTTCATCTGATGGCGACGTACGGACGGCCGACTCCAAGCAGGCGGCAGGCTCATCTACATTAAAAACACACGTTTTTGAAACCAGAGTGAGCTAACGCAGCTCCTTGATGCCTACAGTGCTTTCCCAATCATCGTGCTTGCAGAGACAATCCTAGCACAGCCACACACCCCAAACCCAGGGGGACTTGTCAAAATGCAGATTCCAGACACGTCTCTTTTCCTGCTGGGGAATTCGTCTCCTCTAGCGCACACGCCTTTTCCGTGTGCCAGGGGGATGACGGGATGGCTCAAAGTGATCAGAAATGAGCCCCGAAGGAATGAGCGTCTCGAGAATTCTGCTTTCCAGGGACAAGGCCTGGCAGTGCATTTTTTCCTGGATCATCAGCCACACCACATCATCCTTTCCAAACGGCCCGTCTCCACGGCAAGCCGCCAGAAGGGCAGGCGACAGGCCTTCTCCCCATCCCTCCTCCACACCAGAGTCCTACCTGCTCTCCGCAAGGCGGGTGCACGCGGCCACGCTGCAGCAGCTGCTGCCCCACGGGGAGCGCTGGATGCTGACACCCCTTTGCCTTGGTCTGGAGCAGCTTCTCCCTTCTTCTCCCGCTTGCTGGGGTCCACAGGCCGCGCGCTGCCACTGCGCCTGCGCCTGGAGAGACAAAGAGCAGAGCCAGTCGTAGGCACAGCTCACGGCAAGGAGAAGGGCCTGTTGTTGCCCGCCCTTTCCGTAGTGACCTCCCTCGAGGACGAACACCCACAGGCACAAAGCTAAGCCCCAGGGGAGGAAAAGAGCCCCGGAGCTTCCCAGGCAGCGCCCGCCTGCCTGCGCCCCGTTACCTGTCGGCCTTGTCCCGGCAGTCGGTGTCGCGCTCCTCCACCAGCGGCCGCGCTGGGGCCAAGTTGCCGCTGGTGGCTGCACGGTGCAGCTCGTCCCGGCCCTCCGGCTGGAGCTCATGGCCACCGCTGCTCCTGGAGGACTCGGCACCCTCCCCTGCCCCCATGCTCCTGGCCCTCCCGCACAGCCACCGCCAGATCCTCCTCATGGCCCGGCGGGGATGGGCACTGAACCGCCTCCCCTCGCTCATCCCTGGGGAGCGCTGCCAGGCAGGACTTAGTGGGCACTGCCGGGTGCCGGCTGCCAACAGAGGAGCCAACCCCAAGGAGTGGCAGGGCACGGGCAGCTGCCTGCGGGCTGAGCCACCACCAACAGCGATGGCAGCACCGGCACCACCAGCACCAGCTCCACTGGCAGCTCCACCAGCACCTGCACCAGCAGCACCAGCTCCACTCGCAGCACCAGCTCCACCAGTGCCACCAGCACCAGCCCACTGGCACAGCACTGGCAGCACCACCAGGTACTGTGTGTGCAGGGCCTGGGACAGAACCCCTTGTTCTGGGGGCCGTGCGCTGACATCATAAAGGGCTCAATGGGGGCTGGGAGTGTCCCGGGTGCTCAGAACCTCTCTGCGTGTACACAGGCCACGTTGCCAAGGGAAACAGCCCCTGGCGCACTGTCTCCAGGGGCACAGGGTTGCCCAAGGCCACCTCTCCAAGGCTCCCACCTCCCTGCACGCTCTGTGGACCCCTGTCCTCCTCTTGCCTGCAAGGCTCGCCGGCGTGGGAGACAGACGGGCTCGGCAGAGCAGGCTCTCGCCAGCAAGGCTCCCTGCAAGCACAGGAGGCGGTGGCTGGACACCCCCATGTCCCTTTTTGTGCTTCCTGGGTTCTCAGCCTGACTTTTGGGACACCCTGGACCCCTTGGTGTGCCTCTCTCTGCATCCCTGGAGCCCTGGCTGTCGCTTTAAGGGCACCCCAAGTCCCCAGGCTCCATTTTGGGAAGGAGAAGTGCAGTGAAGACAGGGTGGAGTGTCTTTGTGTTAGAATCAGGGGGAAGGCCAACAGGGCAGATGTTGTAGTAGGAGTCTACTATAGGCCACCCACCCAGGACAGAGAGGTGGATGAAATATTCTATAGGCACTGGGGTGAAATCTCACGATCGCTTGCCCTTGTTCTCGTGGGGGACTTCAACTTCCCAGACATCTGCTGGAAATACAACACAGCAGAGCGGGACCAGTCCCGAAGATTCCTGGAACGTGTGGGGGACAACTTCCTAACACAGCTGGTGAGAGAACCAACCAGAGAAGGTGCCCTGCTGGATCTCCTCCTTGTGAACAGAGAAGGACTGGTGGATGATGTGGCGGTTGGAGGACGACTAGGGCACAGCGATCATGAAATAATAGAGTTCTCTATTCTTAGAGAGACCAGGAAAGGGCTAAGCAGGACTGACATCCTGGACTTCCAAAGGGCTGACTTTGTCTTGTTTAGGCACCAGCTTGACAGGATCCCTTGGGAGATGGTCCTGAAGGGTATAGGGGTCCAGGAAGGCTGGGCGCTCTTTAAGAAGGAAGTGTTTATGGCTCAGGAGCAGGCAGTCCCCAGGTGCTCTAAGAGGAGCGGGCGGCAGAGAAGACCACCCTGGCTGAACAGGGAGCTTTGGCTGCAACTCAAGGAGAAAAGGAGAGTTTACAGCCTTTGGAGGAAGGGGCTAGCCACTCACAGTGATTACAAAGAGGCTGTGAGGCTATGCAGGGCAGAAATCAGGAGGTCCAAAGCCCAGCTGGAAATTAATCTGGCTTCAGCAATCAGAGATAACAAGAAATGTTTCTATAAGTATGTCAATAGCAAAAGAAAGACCAGGGAGAGTCTCCACCCCCTGCTGGATGCTGAAGGAAACTTGGTAGCAAGTGATGAGGGGAAGGCTGAGGTCCTTAATGCCTTCTTTGCCTCAGTCTTTAATAACAAGACTAGTTGTATTGAGGGAATCCAGCCCCCTCAGCCAGATGATAGAGACTGGGAGAACGACCCCCCTGCAATCCAGGAGAGAGTCAGTGACCTGCTACATCACATGGACACACACAAGTCTGTGGGACCGGGCGGGATACACCCGAGGGTGCTGAAGGAGCTGGCTGGGTGCTCGCCAAGCCGCCTTCCATCATTTCCCAGCAGTCCTGGCTGAGCGGGGAGGTCCCGACAGATTGGAGATTGGCCAATGTGACGCCCATCTATAAGAAGGGTCGGAAGGATGATCCGGGAAATTACAGGCCTGTCAGCTTGACTTCGGTGCCCGGGAAGCTGACGGAGCAGCTCATCCTGAGTGCCATCACACAGCACGTGCGGGACAGCCAGATGATCAGGCCCAGTCAGCGGGTTTAGGAAAGGCAGGTCCTGCCTGACAAACCTGATCTCCTCCTACGACAGGGCGACCTGCTTATTGGGTGAGGGAAAGGCTGTGGGTGTTGTCTGCCTTGACTTTAGCGAGGCCTTTGACACCGTTTCCCACAGCATTCTCCTGGCAAAACTGGCTGCTCGCGGCTTGGATGGGCACACGCTGTGCTGGGTAAAAAACTGGCTGGATGGCCGGGCCCAAAGAGTGGTGGTGAACGGAGGTAAATCCAGTTGGCGGCCGGTCACGAGTGGTGTCCCCCAGGGCTGGGTTTTGGGGCCACTCCTGTTTAACATCTTTACTGATGCTCTAGACGAGGGGATCGAGTGCACCCTCAGTCAGTTTGCAGATGACACCCAGTTGGGTGGGAGTGTTGATCTGCTCGAGGGTAGGGAGGCTCTGCAGAGAGACCTGGCCAGGCTGGAGCGATGGGCTGAGGCCAACTGGGGGAGTTTCAATAAGGCCAAATGCCGGGTGCTGCCCTTGGGCCACAACAACCCCCAGCAGCGCTACAGGCTTGGGGAGGAGTGGCTGGAGAGCTGCCAGTCAGAGAGGGACCTGGGGGGGATGGACAGCCGGCTGAACAGGAGCCAGCAGTGTGCCCAGGTGGCCAAGAAGGCCAATGGCATCCTGGCTTGTATCAGCAATAGCGTGGCCAGCAGGGACAGGGAAGGGATCTCACCCCTGTGCTCGGCACTGGTGAGGCCGCCCCTCGATGAGTGGGTTCAGTTTTGGGCCCCTCACTCCAAAAAGGCCATTGAATGACTCGAGCGTGTCCAGAGAAGGGCAACGGAGCTGGTGCAGGGTCTGGAGCACAGGTCTGATGGGGAGCGGCTGAGGGAACTGGGGGGGTTTAGTGTGGAGAAGAGGAGGCTGAGGGGAGACCTCATGGCCCTCTACAGCTGTCGGAAAGCAGGGTGCAGAGACGGGGGATGAGTCTCTTTAACCAAGGAACAAGCGATAGGACAAGAGGGAATGGCCTCAAGCTGCGCCAGGGAAGGTTTAGACTAGATGTCAGGAAGTATTTCTTTACAGAACGCGTTATTAGGCAGTGGAATGGATTGCCCAGGGAGGTGGTAGAGTCCCCACCCCTGGAGGTGTTTAAGAGTAGGGTTGACATAGCGCTGAGAGATATGGTGTAGATGGGAACTGGCGGTGTTAGGTTAATGGTTGGACTAGATGATCTTCAAGGTCCTTTCCAACCTAGTTGATTCTGTGATTCTGTGAGAAGCTATGCTCACCCAAGATTTGGCTTCAAGTACGTTATAGTCTGTGGCAGTAAGACAGCAGCAATTGTAGGAGGAATCCTCCAGTGACTACTGAGTACCGCAAAAGAGAGCCAACAGATCCCACAGAGCAGCACGGACCCTTGGAAACAGCTGCTTAATGTACCACGTAGGAAAAGCACAAAAGGAATAGAGCAGTACTTACGTTTACAAAGTCACCTCCTTGGATCATGAAATCCTTTATTACCCTAAAGAAGTAAAACAATACTCAGTTCTCAGTAGACAAATGTCTCAAGAAGCTTCGCACGGGGCAAACAGGCGTTCTGCCTCGCTGCACAGCGACAGTTATCAGCCTCTGTGAATGCTACAGTCTAAAATCTGCAACAAAGCTTAACTACTCGTTGCTGTTGGGTAATTTGGGACCCATTGCTGCTCGAGCAGGGATAGTGATTAGAGGACAGATGCCAGAACGTGATCTCTGACCTGACACCCCAGGCACGGGGGATCCCTCCCAGTGACCCCAGCGTACACACCTGACAGACCCCCAAATGCCCCAGAGCTACGCAAGGACGGTATCAGCCAAGACCTACAGATGCCTCCCGGACCAATAATGCCCGAGGCAGCTCTCCAAACCACATCTAGCTCAGGCTGCTACTGCAGTGCCTAAACAAAAGCAGAGGAATTACCTGTGGAAAGTGCTTCCTTTACAACCTATAGGGACACCATCCTTCCTGCAAGGAAAGGAAAAGGAAAATCATTGCAACTTACTGCACATCCCAACACAAAACCCTCCCAGGAATTCAGAGTCCCAAAGGCTTGTCCTACACGTTACTACTGCCTTGATATACCACCCCGTGCTGCAGCCTGGCTCCCCGCTGCTGCTACCAGAGGCAAAGGCAAACCTCGAGTGGGCTCTGCCCGCTAAGTGACACGGTTCCCTACAACACCCACACCAGCACCTTTAGGGGATCCCACTGCCATCTGCAGCACGAGCAGGCGGGATTTGCAGACAGGGCTTTTCAGAGCACCCTGAGCACGAACAAAGTCATGCCCAAAGGGAACAATCTGCCACCCCTGCGACGCACCGAGCTCATCACAACTTCGTCAGAGCGGTTTTCTGCAACTCCTTCATGTTGTCCTGGCAGAGTAAGAAACGCTTCCAAGTGAGCCTTCTTCCTGCTCACCCAGCCCTGTTTCTCTGAGTAGGCTACTTTAAAGGACCCCGTAACCCGCTTACCTGAATTCACCCGTACAAAACTGCCTGCAAGACAAAAAGGAGAGCAGAGCGTGAGGCACATCTGCCCCCGGAGGACACAGAGGGCTGCATTCAGCCAACATGCACTGACTGGTGTGCAGGAGTGCCCTCGCTGCACCGGGGATGACCCCAGTGCCACGGAACCGGCAGCAACTCCTCCCCACTGCCATTTTAAAACAGACTGCTCTGCTGCCTGCAGTTGAGGAGCGCAGATATTTAACACCGAGGCCGTGAGGGGCAGTGAACGTGGAGCAGACCCCGTGTTTCACAGAGAACAGGGTACATCCATCTCTGCCGTGTGAAGTGCTAGGGCTCGGACAACAGGCTCAAGCCAGAGTTGACCTATAGATGAATCCTGTATATTTTATAACTGATAACCATTGTGCTAGTAGGTATTGTACTAAGTTATAACAACCTATTTATGCTGGTGTAAAAAGTGCTAAAGCACTGGAATACTGCAGCCTGAACAACAGGCCCCAAGCTGAAGCTGCTAACTTAGCATGTAGTCATTAGTAAAATATGTAAACTCGCTCGTGAAAGACAAAATATAATCAGTAGAGAGGAGAGAATGTATCCAGCTTTCCTTTCGCAGCCTTGTTCAAGGCTGAGAACCCAAGTATTTGGCCTTGTTAGAAACTCCCTTGGTTTCCCCCGCCGAGCCCTGGCCAGGCTTTGGGTGGAATCCAACAGGAGAATGAAACCAGATATTTCCCGCTCAAAACAAAGGTGCCAGTTACTCTGGCTTGTCGATCTCTGGTATATAAGGCTGGGCCCGTTTGCAGCGACTTTGGGTGCCTCACCTATGGGTGGACGCACCGCGTAGGATTTCCCACTTGCCGGGACAGGCTCTCCAAATCCTCGCTGTAACCGGGGCTCCCCAGCGACTGCGGGTCTGGGTGATGATGATAATATATGCAAGGGGTGATGTATTTCTCTTAATTACTATTCTCTCTCTCTCTCGTGCAGTAATGATTTGATGCATTACCCTGTATTTTCCTGCTTGTTGCTTTAAGTGCACTGTTCTGCTTCTTCTCACTGCATGTTTTCTGTATTAGGCTGTTACATTACTTGGTTATCACCAGTAAAGTACGCCTACTCTTTTCACTCTGGTGTCCCAGTTTAATTGGTATCCTTAATCAGCAAAACACCGTGGCAGCGGGACGCCCGAGCGGCGCATCCTTCAGTCAGCGCCAAGAGACCTGCGTGGCCCTGCCGTTAAGGTGCGGCCTTTTCCAAGGGCACCGAGCGCTCGAGAAGCTCCGCAGAGGGAGCAGAGCGGGACCGCAGCCCTTCCCCTTCCAGCCAGGTGCCCTTCCCCAGGGGATCGGGGTGCTCACGGCCGCATCTCTCTGGGAACGCAGAGAGGAGCAAAGCAGTGCGGCGGCTCTGGGGGGACTGGCCACTCTGCCACCTGAGCCATTCCTGCGCCCAAAAGTCTTCACAGCCCCCACCCGGGCTGAGCTGCACAAACGCCGCCTGCTCCTCACCTGAAGTTCTCTGCTGTTTTGGGTACGACGTCGGCGAACAGCTCGATCTTCATGCGGCCGACCTCCTGGGGAGACGGGGCCGCATGAGCCCCCTGGGCCCCTCACACACACACACACACACACACACACACACCCCCCCCAGCCTCCCCCCGCCGCACCCCCCACCCCCTGCCCTGCAGCCCTGCTGCCAGCCCTTCCCCCCGCGCCCCTGCAGCCCCACAGCCCCCGACTGCCCCGCACCTCCCTCCCGCTGCTCCCCTCCGAGCGCTTTCGGTCGCCCCCCGCCAACCCCACGACCAGCACTCGACCCCCCCCGCACCCCCCCACGTCGCTCCTACACCCCCAGGGAACCCCGGCACGTCCCCCCGCCCTGCACCCCGCCACCCCCCTCCCGGAGCCCCCCCGCGAGCCCCCCCGCTCCGGGCCCCCCCGGCTGCCCCCCGGCCCCTGCGAGCCCCGCACCCCCGCCCCCCCCAGCGAGCCCCCGCAGCCCCTCCCGCTGCCGCCCCCGGCCCCGCCGCGCAGCGCCCGAGCCCACCTGCCCGCCGATGGTGACATCGAAGAAGACCACGGGGTTGGTGGGGTTGGACGCCAGCACCGCCATGGCACGCGCCGCTCCCGGAAGCGGAAGTGCCGCCGGAAGCGGCGGCGGCAGCGGCTCCGGCCCCGGAAGTGCCGGCGGGGCCGGGCGGGGCTGAGGCCTCCCCTGGGCGCGGAGCCCGGCGCTGCCGCGGAGGGCGGGCGGCGGCAGCGGGCAGCGCGGCCCCTCGGCCGGCATCGCAGGGGGCTGGGGGCCCAGCAGCGCGTTCCCTGCGGGCCCAGGCGGCCCCGGAGCCGGCCCTGCGGCCGTTCCTGCCCCGAGGCGCCGGAGGCCGCCGGGAGGGTGTCGGGAGACGTGGCGGAGGGCTTGGAGCAGCGGGGTCCGCGGGCTGGGCCGGGCTGTCCTTCAGCCCTCGCGGGCAGCTCGAAGCTTCCCAGAAGCAAAGCCCTTCTTGGCAGGGCCCCCTCCGTCCCTTGGTGCCCGCCCCGCCGGGGAGAGCCCTGCCTGCGCCCGCCGGGACGGGTCCTGCCGCGGGGACTTGCCCGGGACGCTCGGCAGGGCCGGGCCTCAGCAGGGCCTGGTTCTCCAGCCCCGTGCTGGGCTGGGGCGGCCGCAGGGCGGTGCACGGAGGGCACAGAGGGGTCTCCAGTGCCCAGCGGGAGATGGCCGTGGGCTCTGGCAAGCGGCACCTGAGGAGGAGGTGTTGGCGTGCATCAGGGGGATGAGACAAGGAGACGAACAGGCAGAGTCCAACAGAACTGCTCAGCAGGAATTCTTGGATGAGCAGCGCTGGGGGCGCCCTGGGGATTCTCCGCCATACGGGCTCCCAGGAATTAGCGAGGGACAGCAGTTTACATCCACGCAAATCACACGCATGCATGGGATTTCCTGGAAAGGGGTTTCTCATGACAATGAGTTCCTGGAATTCATTTACATAGTCTGGGCACGCATAGAGAAAACAGGGTGCGGGTCTTTGGTGGTCGAGGGAAGAAGTAAGCAGTCTTCTTCACGGCGTTCACTAGTTGACCTTCTTTCCAGCGCGTGCGCTGTGAAGTAAAGTCCAGGTGCCGCCTTCCTAAATCAGCAAAATCATTTTCCCTGTAACGGGGTCTCTGTGCGTCTTTGTTCGAGCTCCCCTTATCTCATTCTAGGGGTTGCCCAAGTGTCCGCTGAAGGCCTTGAGTCTGCTCTCGGGGATTTCCGTGGGGAGCCTGACGAGCGTTTCAATCTTACCTAAACAGGCAAAGGGACATCAGGAAAGAGTTGAGGACTCGGGAGTCCTTGAGAAAGAAATGAAGGAACACACATGCAAAGCTTGTAGACCAGCTGTATTGAGGGAATCCAGCTGTACTGAGGGAATCCAGCCTCC
Source organism: Strix aluco (assembly GCF_031877795.1). Lineage (NCBI taxonomy): Eukaryota > Metazoa > Chordata > Aves > Strigiformes > Strigidae > Strix > Strix aluco. Next base: position 8,755,322 of record NC_133952.1, on the reverse strand, counting down.
TCAGCCAGAAGACAGAGACTGGGAGAAGGACCCCCCCACAATCCGGGAGGAGACAGTCGGTGACCTACTGCATCACATGGACACACACAAGTCTGTGGGACCGGGCGGGATACACCCGAGGGTGCTGAAGGAGCTGGCTGGGTGCTCGCCAAGCCGCCTTCCATCATTTCCCAGCAGTCCTGGCTGAGCGGGGAGGTCCCGACAGATTGGAGATTGGCCAATGTGACGCCCATCTATAAGAAGGGTCGGAAGGATGATCCGGGAAATTACAGGCCTGTCAGCTTGACTTCGGTGCCCGGGAAGCTGACGGAGCAGCTCATCCTGAGTGCCATCACACAGCACGTGCGGGACAGCCAGATGATCAGGCCCAGTCAGCGGGTTTAGGAAAGGCAGGTCCTGCCTGACAAACCTGATCTCCTCCTACGACAGGGCGACCTGCTTATTGGGTGAGGGAAAGGCTGTGGGTGTTGTCTGCCTTGACTTTAGCGAGGCCTTTGACACCGTTTCCCACAGCATTCTCCTGGCAAAACTGGCTGCTCGCGGCTTGGATGGGCACATGCTGTGCTGGGTAAAAAACTGGCTGGATGGCCGGGCCCAAAGAGTGGTGGTGAACGGAGGTAAATCCAGTTGGCGGCCGGTCACGAGTGGTGTCCCCCAGGGCTGGGTTTTGGGGCCACTCCTGTTTAACATCTTTACTGATGCTCTAGACGAGGGGATCGAGTGCACCCTCAGTCAGTTTGCAGATGACACCCAGTTGGGTGGGAGTGTTGATCTGCTCGAGGGTAGGGAGGCTCTGCAGAGAGACCTGGCCAGGCTGGAGCGATGGGCTGAGGCCAACTGGGGGAGTTTCAATAAGGCCAAATGCCGGGTGCTGCCCTTGGGCCACAACAACCCCCAGCAGCGCTACAGGCTTGGGGAGGAGTGGCTGGAGAGCTGCCAGTCAGAGAGGGACCTGGAGGGGATGGACAGCTGGCTGAACAGGAGCCAGCAGTGTGCCCAGGTGGCCAAGAAGGCCAATGGCATCCTGGCTTGTATCAGCAATAGCGTGGCCAGCAGGGACAGGGAAGGGATCTCACCCCTGTGCTCGGCACTGGTGAGGCCGCCCCTCGATGAGTGGGTTGAGCTTTGGGCCCCTCACTCCAAAAAGGCCATTGAATGACTCGAGCGTGTCCAGAGAAGGGCAACGGAGCTGGTGCAGGGTCTGGAGCACAGGTCTGATGGGGAGCGGCTGAGGGAACTGGGGGGGTTTAGTCTGGAGAAGAGGAGGCTGAGGGGAGACCTCATGGCCCTCTACAGCTGTCGGAAAGGAGGGTGCAGAGATGGGGGATGAGTCTCTTGAGCCAAGTAACAAGCGATAGGACAAGAGGGAATGGCCTCAAGCTGCGCCAGGGCAGGGTCAGACTGGCTCTTAGGAAGGATTTCTTTGCAGAAGGGGTTGTTGGGCGTTGGAATGGGCTGCCCAGGGCAGGGGGGGAGTCCCCATCCCTGGAGGCACGTGCAGGGGGACTGGGCACACCAGAAAGCAAAGCGAGGTGTAGGGGCATCCTGAAATGGAGCCCGGGGACTTGGGGTGCCCTTAAAGCGACAGCCAGGGCTCCAGGGATGCAGAGAGAGGCACACCAAGGGGTCCAGGGTGTCCCAAAAGTCAGGCTGAGAACCCAGGAAGCACAAAAAGGGACATGGGGGTGTCCAGCCACCGCCTCTTGTGCTTGCAGGGAGCCTTGCTGGCGAGAGCCTGCTCTGCCGAGCCCGTCTGTCTCCCACGCCGGCGAGCCTTGCAGGCAAGAGGAGGACAGGGGTCCACAGAGCGTGCAGGGAGGTGGGAGCCTTGGAGAGGTGGCCTTGGGCAACCCTGTGCCCCTGGAGACAGTGCGCCAGGGGCTGTTTCCCTTGGCAACGTGGCCTGTGTACACGCAGAGAGGTTCTGAGCACCCGGGACACTCCCAGCCCCCATTGAGCCCTTTATGATGTCAGCGCACGGCCCCCAGAACAAGGGGTTCTGTCCCAGGCCCTGCACACACAGTACCTGGTGGTGCTGCCAGTGCTGTGCCAGTGGGCTGGTGCTGGTGGCACTGGTGGAGCTGGTGCTGCGAGTGGAGCTGGTGCTGCTGGTGCAGGTGCTGGTGGAGCTGCCAGTGGAGCTGGTGCTGGTGGTGCCGGTGCTGCCATCGCTGCTGGTGGTGGCTCAGCCCGCAGGCAGCTGCCCGTGCCCTGCCACTCCTTGGGGTTGGCTCCTCTGTTGGCAGCCGGCACCCGGCAGTGCCCACTAAGTCCTGCCTGGCAGCGCTCCCCAGGGATGAGCGAGGGGAGGCGGTTCAGTGCCCATCCCCGCCGGGCCATGAGGAGGATCTGGCGGTGGCTGTGCGGGAGGGCCAGGAGCATGGGGGCAGGGGAGGGTGCCGAGTCCTCCAGGAGCAGCGGTGGCCATGAGCTCCAGCCGGAGGGCCGGGACGAGCTGCACCGTGCAGCCACCAGCGGCAACTTGGCCCCAGCGCGGCCGCTGGTGGAGGAGCGCGACACCGACTGCCGGGACAAGGCCGACAGGTAACGGGGCGCAGGCAGGCGGGCGCTGCCTGGGAAGCTCCGGGGCTCTTTTCCTCCCCTGGGGCTTAGCTTTGTGCCTGTGGGTGTTCGTCCTCGAGGGAGGTCACTACGGAAAGGGCGGGCAACAACAGGCCCTTCTCCTTGCCGTGAGCTGTGCCTACGACTGGCTCTGCTCTTTGTCTCTCCAGGCGCAGGCGCAGTGGCAGCGCGCGGCCTGTGGACCCCAGCAAGCGGGAGAAGAAGGGAGAAGCTGCTCCAGGCCAAGGCAAAGGGGTGTCAGCATCCAGCGCTCCCCGTGGGGCAGCAGCTGCTGCAGCATGGCCGCGTGCACCCGCCCTGCGGAGAGCAGGTAGGACTCTGGTGTGGAGGAGGGATGGGGAGAAGGCCTGTCGCCTGCCCTTCTGGCGGCTTGCCGTGGAGACGGGCCGTTTGGAAAGGATGATGTGGTGTGGCTGATGATCCAGGAAAAAATGCACTGCCAGGCCTTGTCCCTGGAAAGCAGAATTCTCGAGACGCTCATTCCTTCGGGGCTCATTTCTGATCACTTTGAGCCATCCCGTCATCCCCCTGGCACACGGAAAAGGCGTGTGCGCTAGAGGAGACGAATTCCCCAGCAGGAAAAGAGACGTGTCTGGAATCTGCATTTTGACAAGTCCCCCTGGGTTTGGGGTGTGTGGCTGTGCTAGGATTGTCTCTGCAAGCACGATGATTGGGAAAGCACTGTAGGCATCAAGGAGCTGTGTTAGCTCACTCTGGTTTCAAAAACGTGTGTTTTTAATGTAGATGAGCCTGCCGCCTGCTTGGAGTCGGCCGTCCGTACGTCGCCATCAGATGAAGAAGGCGTCAAGGAGAGCAAGAGCTTTGGGCAGGAGGTATGCCAAACCAAAGATTTTCAATTCGAGTCCTCCTTTTAGGATTAGGTTCCATGCCACTGCAAAGCAAGACTTTTCCAGGAATAATGTCTAAGGCAGAGTTATTGAAAACTCTTTGATAATCTGCTGTCAAGCTGCTGACAGTCCTCGCCTGGTTGTATGAAATGCTGCTGCTACCTCCTGGTTTGAGCTGATTTCCTAAGTGCTGTCCATTTGTGTTCTTCAACTTTGAACAGGCAGAAGATGCCGGAGCCCAAATACCGGCGGTGGGGTCAGATTCATCCCCTTCCCACCTGAGCCCTGGGACACATCAGCCATCTGAAAGGGTCGATGGGCAAGTGTTTCTGAGAGAATGTCACCAATGCCTTCGCGTGCAAGGAAAGCTCCATGAGGACATGGCTGAGATGCGAGAAGAAAACGAGAGCTTGTCTCAGCAGCTGAGCAAAGCCGAAAGAAAAGCTGATGGGCTGGAAAAGGAAGTGGAGCAACTGAAAAATGCCCTCTTGGAAAAGACATCGGCTTTAGACTGGACAGAAAGAGAATTACAAGAGAGCAAGAGGCAGACACTGGACTGGTATGGTGTATGCCTTCTTAAAGAGCAGAAGAGAGAAGATGCCATCAAGAAGGCAGAAGAGCTGCAGCAGCAACTGGCCCAGCTCCAAAGTGAAAACGTTTTGCTGCGTCAGCAGCTGGGAGACGCGCAGAACAACAGCTGCCTGGAACAAATGGTAAGTGGTGGTGCCTCTACATGCGAGGCCGACAAGGTAGAAAAAGAGGTGAGGTGAGCGCTGACCAAGACTGACTTAAAGGAGAGCAGTTCCCAAGGCTGTCTGGCGCTTCTAAAAGTCAGCAGGTGTACGGTCCGTGCGCGGGAGTCCTTCGCTCGGCTTGGTTCTGTTTTGCGCTGGGTTTGTTGGAATCGCGGAAGGTTCTGACAAGCCTTGAGATGTTTATAGACACAGACGTACGTAGAAACGCTGAGGCCCGCGTTGGGTTTCGTTTGTGGAGCAGAACAACGGCGGGAAGGATGATACACAGAGCTGGCTCTAGGAAGCCTTGGCTCGGGTCGCTGGAGAAAGGGCTGCAGTCCAACGACAGCTCCCGCGTTGGCATCCCGTTAGATTTTAGCATTAACTTAAGGAACAAGCCAAACCCCACAAAGGCACAGTCTCGGCATCTTCCGAGGAGAACGTGCTGGGAGACAGAAATCTTCCCCAAGAGATGACATTTCTGGAGCTGTCTTCGCTCGCCAGGGGTGGCTGGAGACCATCAGCTGTGCAGATGCCCTCTTCTGCCCGTGGATGCGATGGCTTTGCTTTGCGATGCACTTAGAAAAGTGATCTCGGCCTGTGAACTAGTAACTGGAAGTAAAACTACGCACTTGGGCTTCTTTTAATTTGTACTCCTGTGCCGTTGTTTCCCTAGAGAAGAGAGGCACAGCTGCAAGGAGAGCTCGCTGATGCTGTCAGAAAGCAGCACACAGCAGAAACTGCACTGAAGGCTTTGACGAACCAGTACGGTCGCCTGAAGGCAGAGAACTCCCGCTTGCAGGAGGACCTGGACAAGGCTAAGGCCAAGGTATGCAAAGCCTGTCAACATGTTCATGTCTTTGAAGTGTTCTTTTCCTTCAGCAGACAATATTCTGGGAACAAATCCAGGAGAGATTTGTCTGCGGACGTCACGAGCGTCAGACTAGAGGGTGCTTTTAGCTCCTTTCTGCTGCCCTCTCGCCTTGCCAAGCTGATGCGGCTCTTCAGGGGGCTTGTTTCGAGGCTGAGGGGCAAAGCAGTGGCTTGGGGGCAGCATGTGGGTGGGGAAGAACAAAGCAGCTGTGCTCTTCCGAGTCTCGCTTCTGTTCCCACACCGTCCAAACGTTGTGGCCGTGAGATGAAACCACAAGCCACGTGCCCCCTGATGTCTCTGGCCTTGGTTGTTCTCCCTGCAAGGTTTTTCCTCTGTCGATCTCTGCACAAAGATGGTGTCTAGTTCTCTGGCAGTGGTGGTTGGGGGCAAGGAAAGTGACCTTGGTTTGCCGTTGTCTCATAAGCCAGGCTTCGCCCTCCCTCTAAGGAAGGCCTTGAAGCTCTTGTCCCTCCGCCCGCACTGTCCTCCCCAGCCATTAGCACAGGGGTGTGCGTGGGAGAAGGGACGGGGCACGACAGGAGCGTGGTGGAAGCCAAATGAAAGGCAGCGACCGCGGTGAAATGCCAAAGAGCATCTCCAGAGGCACGGACGTGCTATGATGCTGCAGGAGGAGTGGAGCGCCTTTGCCACGGAGCCTTTCTGGAAAGGAGGGACGGGTGGAAGCTGGAGCAGTCTTGTTGGCAAGGGCTTGAAAGGCGCACTTACTTTCAGGAATCCAAGCGCCTTTTCCCTGGGTTGAAATACAAACTCAGGGCACTGACAGCCATGATCTCGATGCATCCGTTGGATGGAGTTTCACCGAGATTTGAGACCCCTCTGCTCAAGGCAGATTGTTTTTCCCCACATACAGGCGTGCGAACTCTCCGCACAGCTGGAGCTGCAGTCCCAAAAATCTCTGCAGCTCGAAGCTCTAAATAAGGAGATGGGACAGACGGTGACAAGTCTGTCAGCTCGCTTGGCGACTCCTGGCGCGGGTCACACCACAACAGCGCCGGAAGAGGAGCAATATCTGAGTCTACTTTTGGAGGTCAGTTCATGTTCCATTTGTATCTGTGGTCGGCGTTGCGTCCATTTGTGGCTGCGGTCACGACTTTTAGGTGTTTTGTCTCGGGCACGTGGTTCTCTTTGTTAGTGCTGTGGGTTTGGCTTTCCCGTAGGGAAGCCGGGGAGCTGCAAAAGGCTGCGCCAGAGTCTGTGTGTCGTGTGTCGTGGCACCAGTGCGCGTGAAAAACACGCAGCCGTTTTGCTGCTCCTCGTGCAGACAGCGTTTAGGCTGTTTAAGAGCTTTTCTGTAAAAGCGGCGGAAAGAGCAGGTTTGTTGAGAGGGGTGGGCATTGTCTTTGTCTTCCTGTTTCTTGAAGTTGCATCTTCTCTTGTAGGTACAGGCAGCCGCTGAAGCCAGAGTAGAAGAGATCAAGACCGCTGTCGCCTCTTGGAGAAACGACCTGGAGCAGATCATTAGAGCTCAGGCTCTCGAGCTGGAGAGAGCAAAGGACAAGCAGGAGTCGACCGCCCTGCTCCTGGCCTGTGCACAGGCAGAATTAAAGAGCTCCGACAAGCGTTTCTTGGTGATGGAGGACATCGCAAGAGTTCTCAGAATCAAATTAAATAAGTAAGTCCCAACGTTTTCTTTTTTTCCCCACGTAGTACAATAGGACCCTTTTCATCGTGGCTTTCCCAACCCACGTCCCTTTCTTGGATCTGGTCAGCATGATGTGCGCACTTCTCCAGAGCCCGCCGTGGGCTCTCCCATGGCAGAGGCCTGGTTTTGTTTCTCTTGACGGACCCTGAAGTAACCAAGCTGACCAGGCCTGTCCGGAGGGTGTTCTAGTGAGTTTTCTTTTAACAGTTTTCTGTAGCCACCTCCCCTTCCTGCACGTACGGTGCAAAAGAGGAGCTCCCTTCCCCTTCTGCTGTTACCCTCCAGCTGAGGAGAGACACACGGGGAAAGGCAGAGGGGACAGAAGAGGAGCCTGTGAGGCAAAAATAATCTATTTGCTGTCCGTTATAACGGTGCACCTTCAGTGTGTGTTTACCGTGGGAGGAGGGAAAGAGCCCCGAGTCCTTACTACCTTCTGGGAAAGGTCTGACAAAGACCTAACACAGACTGCTTGGAAGCCCGAGCAGCAGCACGTGTGGGTGGCTCGGAAGTCTGTGTTCCTCAGCCCAACAGTGCAGTGTCACACCTGGGGAACCACTTGGTGCCACTATGAGCAACAGCCGTTCTTGCACGCTCCTGCATTTCTCACAGGGCTAATGAGAGGCTAGCAGAAGCCAGGAGGAGCAACGGCAGTCAGAAAGCGGAGTGTGAGCAAGACCAGGGGACCAGGGGACCGAGCGTAAACCCATCGGGCTCAGGTAAGCAGCTCCAGGTGTGATTCTTCAGTGCTCGGGTGGGTTAGGGATTACGGTTGGGTTTTGCTTGGGATACTGAAAGAGCGGAAGCCTTTTCCATGTAATTCCTGGTGACGTGGAACCAGGAGAGAGAAGTTGCTTGCTTATCCCGCCGAGCATAAAGCAGGTCTTGTTAGCTGGAAACCCAAAACAGGGAGCGGGCTCTCCAGAGAAGAATTTCATAACAATGGTTCCTCTGGAGTTTCTTTCGCGGGCTTTAGAAAGCTAGTTGCCTGATGGTCAGGCATGGAAAATCTTATTTCCTCCGTTGCGTGTGTCCCTTTCATTCTTTCTGGTTTCCTCTGTGGGCTTAAATCTCTCCAGACCTTCACAGCGTCCTGTCGCAGTTGATAGTTGTCCATTGACTTTGTGGGCTCGCTCTGCTCTAGAACTAACATTGGATCTTGCTTTCTCTCTCCCAGCCACCAGCGAACGTAAAACCAGATCTGGTGGGGATTGTCCCCGGACATCTGCTCTTCCGCCAAATGTCAGCGAAGCCTGGGATATCCCTTCTGGGGCAACTCCGCCCGACAGCGACATTTTGACGGAGAGTTATTAAAGTGGTAGAAAACGCTCAGGAAAGTTGGTGAAAATTCTTTGCCTACCCCGTTCTGGAGAGTGAAAGCAGCCATGGAGGCCTGTAGAAAAAAGGGTTCTGCCACAGGCGGCGCCCGGAACAGCCGCCTCTCCAGGAATGGCTTTGGCAGCTCCGTCGCCCGTGGAGCCCTTGCGGGTGAGCGGTGCGGAGGAGCCCTGGAGTGCAGCTCTGTCGACCTTGCTCCCGCCTCCGGTCAGTGGCCTTGTGCGAAGCTCTGCAGGCTCGGGTGAGCCTGACTGCCAAAGCTGCAGCGAGGAGGTGCCAGCTGCGACAGGGAGGGGACGGCTCAGGGCTGTCCCCACCGCCTGTGACAGGGCTCTGCTCCCCTCCCGCTAGTGCAGGTACCACTGGGGCAGGAGGCAAGGCGTGATGGGTGCCCCAGCTGCCAAGATATGCAATTGGAACCTGTGGAGAAATGACTAAATGGGGGAGCACGGAGATAGATACAAATACGTCCTCTTTAGAAATGACACCCAGGGACAGGATGTTTAATCCGTACCTCCTGCTCTCTAGGTCTACGGAGCTGCCGGCTGGAAGGGAGCAGATGTTAACCCCGACTAGGAGAGGCCCCGCACCACAAGGGCCGGGGGAATACACCGGTGTTCCCCGTGCACAGTCTCCCCTCCCTCGGGCAGAGGGAAAGGACCGCGGGCTCCCTGTGGCACCCGAGGGGCCGTCCGGCCCCACCTCAGGGTGTCCCATTCTCACAGGGTGTGTGTTTCAGGGCATCTCCGGAGCCCTGGATGTGCCTTTCTGGTGACCCACCCCTGCACCCTTCCAGAGACCCCTGACAAGCTCAGCCCTGAGGCGTGGCTTTCTGGAAGCAGGAGGGCAGGCCCAGCCCCAAGTCCCGAGGAAAAACTGAACAAGGCCACGGCTTTGACCTGGCTGCAAAGGAGTTAGAGGGAGCACTGAAAACGTACCAAACGTCCCTGGAGAAAAGCATTAGCCAGGATCCCTGTCTGATCCCATCTCGCAGCGGGTCTTCTGAGACCCTCCAGACCACTCTCCTTCCTCGGCACAGCAGGATGTTGATGTTCTTGAATAAAAGGGCCGAGTCCTTGCCTTGGGTCAAGGGCTGCACAGGGACTTTGATGGCCACTGAAAGGGAATGCAAGGGCTCAAACAAACGAATTTCTGACGGTTATGAAGAGTAAACTGTGATGGATGTATGAAAGCTTTGCTTGTGTTTTTCTGTATTTGTTTCTCAAGGACTCCTGACTCCTGAACTTTTTCCTGAGGTCCCTCTGTCTGTTTAGGATAGATTGAAAAGCTGGACTCCTTCGTGCACCTTTAGGGGCACCCTGGTCACCACGATGTGCTGTTGGGGACAGCCCGGACCGCTCAGTGGGGCACCCACAACCCCCTGGATGTGTCTTTCTGTGCACCCCAAGACATGCTGGGGGCTCTGGGGGGATCCTCAAATCACAGAACGGTTTGGAATGGACTTTTAAAGGTCACTTAATCCAACCCCTCTGCAATGAGCTGGGACATCTTCAACTCAATCAGGTTGCTCAGAGCCCCGTCCAGCCTGACCTTGACTGTTTCCAGGGACGGGGCATCCACGGCCTCTCCGGGCAACCTGTGCCAGTGGTTCACTACCCTCATCATAAAGAATTTCTTCCTTCTATCTAGTCTGAATCTACCCTCCTTTCGTTTAAAACCATTACCCCTTGTGCGATTGCTACAGGCCCTGCTAAAATGTTTGTCCCCATCTTTCCTACAAGCCCCCATAAGTATTGAAAGGCTGCAATAAGGTCTCCCCGGCGCCTCCTCCAGGTGCCCACAGCCCGTGTCAGAGCTGTCTCCACCCACCCACTGCCCTCTCCCCAGCGAGACCCAAAGAGTCACAGACAAGCAACACTGAACCTCACCTGAGCAGACACAAACATGGTGTCTTCCTTGACAGAGACACAAGATTAGGAGACTGGCAGGGTGAAAAAAGTCAAGTTGAAAATAAAAAACCCCTCAAAGATAACTTAAGTTTCAGGAGTCCTTGCTGAAAAGTCACACCAGTGGAGAATCTCCAGCTGCAGGGGACCATCTGCCTTGGACAAAGCTTATTTGAAATTGTTTTGAGATGGGTTTTGTACAGAGGAGCCCGAGTGGAGAACAAGATGACAAATTCCAAGCAAGTATCTTTAACTGTGCCGTCAGCACAGCTGCAGAGGAGCAGGGCAGATTGGAAAAAAAATTTTGTTGTAATTGTGGTTGGAGCCAAGTAGGTTTTGAATAAACCTCATCTTACGTGTGCGCAGATCCCGTCACTCTCCTCAGAGATCCGCTGTTCCCTCCCGGGGCAGACCTGCTCTCTTCCCTTGGGGACCGCTCTTATCCCCACTGTGGCCCTCTGTGCCCGATCAGGTCCCCTCCAGCCCCCACCAGGCATGCTCAGACGCCCTCCAGGCCAATGCATTTTTTCTGAGCACCTCTCCCCTTCCGAGCACTGCCATCTCCTTGGTTCCCCCTCGTGCAAACTGCGATTCCGATTCATCCCCTGCCCTCCTGAGTAGGCACAGACCTTCCAATCCCACTCGTGCGGTCAGACCCCTCCTCTTCCCCACAGCTCACACTCTGAGCCTTTCTGCTTCCCTCTCTGCATGCACAGATCCCTGCTACACCCCTTTTCCGCATGAGCTGACTCCTTCCACCCCCTCCCAAGCATCCTCACAGAGCCTCCAGCACTGTCAGGGAGCACTCAAGACCCACCCTCTCTCCTTCTCCGCATGCTCAGCTCCCCTCCCTTCTCCTGCTCCTATTCCATTTCCCTCGTCCCCTCCATCTCCCTTCATCTGCCTCCTGGCCCCTCTGCCCACCATCCTCGCTCTCAGAGCCCCTCCTTTCCCTCCCCCAATCCTCCTTCTCCACACCTTCTCATCCCCTCCCTCAGTGCTCAGACACCCCGCGCTCCCCTCCCCAGGCTTGCACAAAGCAAAATGCAGGGGTAAGGGCGTGCAAAAAGAGGAATGACCGGCCTCTGAGCACAGATCGAGGGGAATGGAGGAAAGCAGGCACGTGGTGAAAGGGAACTTCTCCGAGTTTTATTTACAAAACTGGTAGTTTTGGACTGGACCAGGAATTAGGGTTCAGGGGAAGATACGCTTCACCCCACCCCTCTTCCATTTTCCTGAGTTTATCTACAAATTCCAGCCTCCGTGTGGGATCTCACACACACATACACACACATTTACAGTTGGGTACATTGAAAATAAAGCTGTTGAATACTACAGCTGAACCAGAAATTACCAACTCAGTCAATGTGGCAATTCTCCCCTGCAGTCCTCGTCATCCCCCAGCAAGAGAAGCCCAAAACCCTGCAGTCCAGCTAACATTTTACAAACACCCTTCCCCTTTAGAAGTTCTCGGAGCTGATGCTCTGACTCTCCTCCTGCAGCTGGGAGGCTGTGGTGTCTCCAGGCGAAGCTACATTTAAGTAGCCGATCTCAGAAGGTTGAGAGGGGGATAAGCAGGAGGAGGAGTCTTGGCCTTCAGCTCCTCCTGCAGGCTTCGTGTCTTGCGCGGCCTTCGGGGGGCTGAGCGAGTCTGGCGGTTCTCGTGATGGGAAGCTGAAAACAAATTTCCTCTCTCAAGTCATTCTGCAAACTCTACCTGACCCTCCACCACCTGCACGGCCCCAACGTCCCTCCCAGCATCCCTGGCAGGCAGCGCAGGGATAAGGCTCCAATACGCTTCCACCAGCCAAGGAGCTGATGGCCCTCACCCACCCCAGCACCCCCCAGACCGGCCAGCACCCTCCACAGCACCCCAAGGCTGTCACCAAGCCTGCCACGCGCACAGACCAGAGGCGCAGAGTGTCTCTGCCTTCCCCTCGCCCCTTTGGCACAGATCACGGTGCTCCTGGCTTACACCAGCGGAGGAGCAGCTCAGGCTCCCTCCTGAGCACAGCCTGCGACGTGGGTCACACCGCGCCAGGCAGCACTGGCCCTCGAAGTCTCATCACCTCCTGTGTAAAGACACTCCTCCAAAACCACTGGGCACCAAGATGATTTCTAAACCCACAGCGTTCCCCCACATATTTTGAAGAGTTTACTTCTCCATCCCACTAGTTCCAGAGTCTTTTTAATACCATTTTCCTATAATTTGACCAAAACCAAACCAAAACAAAGAGAGAAGAAAGACCCTTGGAGGTGAAAGCACAGGGGGGAGCAGCCAAAGTGCTCAACCTCTCCCTCACCACATGCAGAGAGGCATTCCCTGCCTCCTCCGTTTGCCCCACGGTACCTGCTACGGGCAGATGGCAACACCTTACTCTGGAGCTGGCGTTCAGAGAAGTTCACGCTCTTCAAGCCCTGGAAGGAGGAACAGAGACTTTCAAAGGAGGAGGTGCGTGTCAGACCCCGAATTTCAACGTACAGTCTTGGTCTTTACAGTTCCCCCGGCTCCACTGACAGTTCTCCCCATGAACTCCAGCCCCACTGAGGTTCTAAATCATAGCTTTGTCCTTTGGGTCTGAATTTAAACTGAAAAACCCCACCGAACTAGCCCAGGTGAAACAAACAGAAAGAAATAAAACAGAGTGGAACACACAAACAGCTCTTTCTGCCAGGCCCCAAACGGCGCTTTCACCCTTAAGAGCTCATTTCCAACCAAACTGGGTTCCCTCCAAATTTCAAAATGTACCAACAAACTTCCAAATCCACCTCTTTGATTTGAGGAGCTGTCGGAACACAATCTTGGACTTTCCTGGATTTTCCTTCATTTCTTCCCCCAGAGTTCTTCATCAACTTGGTCAATCCCAACCCGAGGTTTTGGGGAAGGCAGATCTCCATTCAGTGCAATTTAGTCGACATTATCCGTCAGCTTGCTCTGACCTTTTTTGGCTGACAGAAGTAACTTGCCCAAGCACACTGCTCTGTGTTACTTCTCCTAATTTTAAAGCGAACTTAAAACTCAGGTCTTTTAACACCTCTCAAATCTGCAAAAGAGCCAAAGTGCAATTTCTGTCCTTGTGTCACAGGATCTCATCAGACAGCAGCTCGGGGGTGGAGCAGTGTGCCAAGGGCACCGAGCTGCAGCTCCCCAGAGTCCCTCCTCACCCATAAAGCCGTCGCACTCGGGGTGTTTGCTGCCCCTTTCCATCCCAACCCAAGGATCGATTCAGCTCTTCTCCGGCACCCTCAGCTGCAGCTACAAACACCACCCCGCGCTCGCAGGAGACATCAGCTCCTGCAAGCTGTCTGCTGAGCCCGAGCCCTCTCAGAGCCTCACCTCCGTGCTGGGAGCGTGGATGCTCCTCGGCGTGCGCGGCGAGGTGGGCACGTGGCCGGGGAGCTGGAGTTTGCTCTCGTGCAGCCGCACGCTCTGCTCACCCACGATCTTCGCTCTGAGCACGTTACACAGACAAAGCACAAGTTATTTTCCTTCCAGCCACGCTACGTTCTCAAAGGAGCATTTTCCTTTTCAGCTGCAGACCCTCTGGCCTCTACAGCCTTCAGCTGTATGTCGAGAGCTTTGATGGGGAAAGGGGCTAATTACATCCTGCAGCAATTAAAAGCCACAGCAGTAGTGACTGGTGCACAGTTCAGGCTTTCCTCTGGATTTCTTAAGAGAAACAGGCATAAAACTGGAGAAGCACTGGGAGGGGGCAGGCTCCCGGAGGTACCAGCAGAAGCAGGGAGGTGACAGTCCCCCTGTGCTCTGCACTGGTGAGGCCACACCTGGAGGGTTGTGTCCAGTTTTGGGCACCTCAATACGAGAGAGATCTCGAGGTGCTGGAGCGAGGGCAGAGGAGGGCAACGAGGCTGGGGAAGGGCCTGGAGAATAAATCCTGTGAGGAGAGATTGAAGGAGCTGGGACTGTTCAGTGTGAGGAGGAGAAGGGGAGGGGAGACCTCATCACTCTCTACAGCTCCCTGAAAGGACGTTGTGGAGAGGTTGGTGCTGGTCTCTTCTCCCAGGGGATTAGTGACAGAACAAGAGGGAACGGCTTTAAACTGCAACAGGGGAGGTTCAGACTGGACATGAGGAACAAATGTTTCACAGAGAGTGGTCAGAGAGTGGAATGGGCTGCCCAGGGAGGGGGTGGAGTCCCCATCCCTGGGTGTGTTTCAGGGTCGTTTGGATGAGCTGTTGGGGGATGTGGTGTAGGGGAGAACTTTGTAGAGTCGGGCTGAGGGTTGGACTCGATGATCCCGAGGGGCTTTTCCAACCTGAATGATTCTGTGGTTCTGTATGGGCATCATTAAGTGCCTACCTGCTCTGCAGGGTGGCAATCGTAGCCCGGTTGCTCCAAGGGGTTTCCTCCTGGTCAGTTATCTTCTGGAGGAGCCGCCTTCTTTCCTGGAGTAATTTCTCATTCTCAGCAGTGATCTGTGCAATCAGCACCTTCCCCTGAGCAGTGTCGCAGAAGAAATAACAACCAGCCGTTACACTTCGCTCTTCCCTGTCCTCTGTAAACCTCAGAGCGCGTTACCAAAGGGGTCACCACTGAGCACGTTCACTCCTAGAAGTGATAATGCTATTTGATGTAACATACCCCTAAAAGAGGCTTTTGAGTCACTTCCCAGCAGTAATATTTCTGAGGCAAAAGACAATGGAGCTCAGGCAGTTTCTGAATGGGATTTGAGGACACAGGTTCCCCTGAGGGCAAACTTGAGCCATGAATTTCCTTTTGGTGTTTTTTTTTTTTGTTCCTACAAGGATGGGCTGGAGCCCCTCGGCACTGCCAGCTGTTTCCCAGGGCAGCATCTGTCCTGCGCAGGGAGTAGGAGCAGCACATCAGGCAGAGCCCTCTGTGCTCTGACTGGTTCTTTAACAGCACAATCCCGTTACCTGCAAACCAGCTGTTCCTAAACCTCATTTCCTTTTTTCCTAAACAGCACTTTTTGGAAGACACACTGCAGCCTGCTCCCTCGGGGGAGAAGCCCTTGATGTGTTCTCTCACCTTTTCCACTTGGAGCTTTGACTCGCTGAGCTCATTTTCAAGCTGTTTAATTCTGCTGTCCCTTTGTTTCACCTCGTGGATGAAGGTCTCCTTGGCTCTGCGGATCTTGTCTTTGTGGCGGAGCTGCATTTCGTTATATTTCCTGAGGAGGCAGGAGACAAACATCAGGCTGCGAAATGCTTTTGTGTTCTGGGTCAAGATCAAGGCAGGAGATGTCCTGTATTTATTCAGGCTCTTCAAAGCCTGAACTGGGACCCAGCAACTTTTGGCTGCGCAGCTAAAGGCAGAGTGAGAACACTGACTTTCCAGACTATGTCTTTCACTGATCAGTTTGGGGGCTTTTTTGTTGCAAAGGTTACACTGTTAAGTGTCAACCAAATGGAAACTGATTGAGGGAAAAGACCCAAAGCATTCCCAAAACTGACTCCCAGCTTTACAAATCCTTGTGCTCGTCCCTCTTAGCTCCTTATACCAAACAGGGTTATAAACTCACCAAAACTGGAAGTAACAGTGAAAGTGTAAGTTATTTATTTGGGTGGGGATGTGGATGGTTAAGGGGAAGTACTTGTGTATGGGGGGTGAAAAAAAAGGCTGAAAAAGAAGAATCCTAAACAGCAAGGATCAGGCAAAGAGGCTGCAGAAAGAGCTACTTCAGTGGGCACTTCTTAGAGCTGCAACACTGGGGTTAAATATTTGTCTCTACTGAGACTGGTGGTTGTTGCTCTTCCCCTCAAACTTGTCCCATTTAGGCAGTGTTCTTCTTTATTTATATCCAGTTTGGACAGAAGGGAAAACAATGTCAAAAAAAAAAAAAGATAAATCTTTACCACATAAGGGATATTTGCCCATGTTGGCTTAAAACTCATGACAAAAAGGCTACTGTGCTTCAAATTAGATCAAAAGTGCTCTGGGGAGAAACGAGCAGCTCCGTGAAGCATCTCTGGCAATGCCAGACCCTAAACAGCAGCCCCCCCGCCCCAAGCACCTGCTTGTTTTCCACACTGCCTCCAGCTGCCAAGGAGAGCACGGCAGCAGACAGGCGATGCAGAACGTAAACGCACACGGGGCGTCAGGTTAAGGCAGATCTCTCTGCTAAATGCCTTCAACAGGAGAGGCCAGAAAGGCTACGGAACAGTCAAATCCAGTGTCACTGTCAGGCACTTAAACGGCAATTCCTGGGTGGGTTTTTGTGTGTCTACACATCATCCCCTGCTGCTTCAGTCATTACCTGACACACAGATCTTTCTGGTTCAGGAGACGGACTCCTTCCTCGTAAAGGGCTTTGTTTTCCTCCTTCAGCAGTGAAAGTTGCTCTGAAAGCTTCTGATACTCCTTCTGACACTGGAGGTGCTGGAAAACATCTGGTTTTTATTTGTGTGTGTGTGTGTCTGCAGCTGTACGGGTCCCTCTGCCTCATTTCAGTCTGGTCTCCAAAGCTTCTCATAAATCTCAGTGGTTCCCAGTAGAGATAATATCCACCATTCTGCCTCCTCCCCTTAAAGAGGGGGGACCATGTGCTGCTTGTGGGGCTCTGGGCTTCAACAGGGCAGAGGGCGATAATGCATCCTCCAAGGCAGTGGACTCTGCCAAAATTTTCCTGCAAAAAGCTCCAGGCTCTGCAGGAAAAGGGGACAGCCTCTTCCCCTCTCCCTTAAGTCCTCTTTCACTGCCCTCGGAGCTGCATCCCCAGGAAACCTATGTGAGATGGGATGGTGCTTTTCCAACCCTCACTCCAAAAAGGCCATTGAATGACTCGAGCGTGTCCAGAGAAGGGCAACGGAGCTGGTGCAGGGTCTGGAGCACAGGTCTGATGGGGAGCGGCTGAGGGAACTGGGGGGGTTTAGTCTGGAGAAGAGGAGGCTGAGGGGAGACCTCATGGCCCTCTGCAACTCCCTGAAAGGAGGGTGCAGAGAGGGGGGATGAGTCTCTTGAGCCAAGGACCCAGCGCCAGGACAAGAGGGAATGGCCTCAAGCTGCGCCAGGGCAGGGTCAGACTGGCTCTTAGGAAGGATTTCTTTGCAGAAGGGGTTGTTGGGCGTTGGAATGGGCTGCCCAGGGCAGGGGGGGAGTCCCCATCCCTGGAGGGGTTGAAGAGTCGGGTTGACCCAGCGCTGAGGGATCTGGTGGAGTTGGGAATGGTCAGGGTGAGGTTCATGGTTGGATTGGAGGAGCTTCAAGGTCTTTTTCCAACCTTGATGATTCTGTGATTCCTCCAGCTCCTGTTCAAATCAGTGGGATCTGCAAAGGCTCAGCACCTGGCTGGATTTGACCCTGTTTCTGCAGTTCCCGCATACAGATTTCACACCCAGATGGTCCCGTCTCCCCTACAGCTCAGTGGTCTGCTCTGGCGTCAGCCACCTGCACAGCATCCCCCGGGGTGATGAGGACCCACCCGTGCCACAGCTCACCTCGCTTGAATCAGTTTTCTTCTCATCTTCTAGGACGTGCAGAGTCTTGGCCTGCAGCTCCATGTGCATCTTGGCCAGCGACGCCTCCGTCTCCCGCGACTGCCGGAGCTGCTGCTGCAGCTCCTCCACCTGCTGCTCCAGGAGCTTCCTAAAAGCAAGATGGTGTGACAGTGAGACACTGACATGGAGGCGAGCCCGTGACGTGCCACCGTGACTTCAAGGCTGGCTGTGATCTAAAAACATCACGCTGCTCTGCGCTTGCCCCGGGCAACATTGAGTGTCCACTGTCTTTTCTCAGACAGTGGAATAGGCTGCCCAGGGAGGGGGTGGAGTCCCCATCCCTGGGTGTGTTTAAGGGTCGTTTGGATGAGCTGTTGGGGGATGTGGTGTAGGGGAGAACTTTGTAGAGTCGGGCTGAGGGTTGGACTCGATGATCCCGAGGGGCTTTTCCAACCTGAATGATTCTGTCATTCTGTGAAAAGAAATCACTACATCCTCGTTGTCCCCGTGTCCCAGTGGCACAGGAAAGGGTGCACGATGTCTCTGGGACCATCAATCCCAGCTGCACAAGAAAGGGGCCTGCTGGAATCTAGAGGGTAAACAAATCACTGGACTAGCAGGAGGGGCCATGCACTTTCCGAGGCAGCAGAAGCCTCCAAAAATCTTTTAAATCTCATAAAGAGGGGACCCTGCGGAGCTCCAGCAGGTCAAAAGGAGAGATAGGAGGTAAAACCAGTGGTGCAGCGACTCCTTGAAGCCACCTAGAGCCAGGCAGGGAGCTGCAGACTGGCACAGCAGTATTTCCCGGCACACATGGACCCTCCGCACACAGCACAGGCCTTACCCAGCCCTGGGTACCTTTTCATCAGCTCCTCATGAAGTTCTTGCTGCACACGAGCTTCATTTTCTCGGGCCTCCTTTAATTCCTCCTCCAGGAGTTTCTTGTCTGAAACATGGGCCTCTGCCAGCAGGAGCTGGTGTTGTGAATCTTTTAGCTTTTGCTGGAGTTTTGAAATCTTGGATTAAAATTGGACACAGATTAAACTTTCTGAATTTATAGGCCAGTATCTTAATCCAAGGGATTCAGATCCCTTTGATCCCTCAGTATCTGGGTCACGGGAATGAAAGATTTGCTTGCTTCTACTCAAAAGTACTTCTGTGTGTCTTTGTGTCAAAGTCCATTAAAAGTAAAACCTTTCCAACGGCTACCAGATTTTGGATCAGACACTACATCATCAATTAACAACAAACCCTTTTGCACTTGATTTGATCCTGCACACTTCAAAACTGAATCCAACAATTAGTGCAGCCACACAGCAGAATCAATACCACGGAAAACACAAACTTCTCCCATTTATCAGATAGCAAACAGCAGCAAATCTCCTTGGCAGGAACGTGATCGGGGCTCCCTGCACCTGCCAGCCCTACTACCAGTATTTTCAGAGATACTGAGCTTTAGAGACAGGAGTTGAGCCATCAGATTTGGCTTCTACTGTCTTGATTATGCTTCCACTAATAGACATTTTTTCTAAAATACTTAGCCAAGTGATCTCAAAACAGACTAGCAAAATAGTCTTCAAGGAACCAGTTCATGAGCTGCTAGTGCTTGTTTTTTCTGAACTACAGCTGCACAAAACTGTGCAAAAGGTGTAAAAACACACCTCCCGCTAACTTAGCTCACACTGATGAGTTACCTTTTTTTGTGCTTCACATACTTTGGATTTCTCCTGTGCAAGTTTCTCTTGCAGGCTGCTCTGCAATTTATCAGCCTGGGAGCACTTCAGGAGCTCTTGTTCAAGTTCTTTGACCTTCTGCTGGCTTTTTTCCCACTGCGCTGAGAGAGAGGAGCATGTTTCAGTTGTGTCCGAGAGTTTTGCCTGGGTTTGCTTCAGCTCAGCTTTGACCTGAGGTTCAAAAGGAGAAATCAAGTTTGCACTTCAGCATGTATCATCTAAAAAAAAAAAAAATCTAAAACGTCTTGATTAGGAAAGGGGCAACGGGATTACCAGAGAGTGAACAAGAACAAAAGAGAAATAGAGGGAGCAAGTACAAGGTGTTTTATTTGGAGGCAGTGCAATTTCCATGGAGCTGAGGCAGAGCACGCTTGAGAGCCCAGATACTGTACAAATGTCAGTGAGGTCCAGTCTGTTGAAATCAGCACCTCAGACCTCCCACAGCTTGTAAAATTATGTGATGCTCTTTCCAAGCAGTTCTCCCTGCTTGTGGTTCCTACCTTGGTGCATTCCTGTTGGAGCAAGAGATTTTGCTTTTGTAAGTCGACGTTCTTCTCCCTTTCGTATCTCAGCTCCCTCTCGGCTGAGCTGCACAAGTTCTGAACTCGACGCAAGTTCTGTTGCAGTTGCTGCATTTTTTCCTCCTGCTGCTGGAATCTCTCATTGGACAGACTCTGCGCAAACAGCAAAACAACAAAGGTTACACGGAAATTAATTTCAAGGAAAAATAAAGACTGGTAATTAAGAAAAGTAGAAGTATACCAGTAGGATTTAAGGGTATTTAAGTACGGAGATGAGTAGAGCCAGGCAAGCATTTTTTCTGTCCCCACACTATATCCTGCTCCCTACCCTGTCCATCCCCTCAGAGAAGCCAATACAACTCTTGAGGTCTCGATGCAATAACCTGGACAAGAGAACAAATCCCTATTAAAACTAACCTGTCACGGTGGTCACCGACGGTCTGCGATGGCTTTCACTGAATCACACAGAATCGTTTAGGTTGGAAAAGACCTTGAAGATCCTCCAGTCCAACCATTAACCTAACATTGACAGTTCCCAACTCCACCAGATCCCTCAGCGCTGGCTCAACCCGACTCTTCAACCCCTCCAGGGATGGGGACTCCCCCCCTGCCCTGGGCAGCCCATTCCAACGCCCAACAACCCCTTCTGCAAAGAAATCCTTCCTAAGAGCCAGTCTGACCCTGCCCTGGCGCAGCTTGAGGCCATTCCCTCTTGGCCTGGCGCTGGTTCCTTGGCTCAAGAGACTCATCCCCCCTCTCTGCACCCTCCTTTCAGGGAGTTGCAGAGGGCCAGGAGGTCTCCCCTCATCCTCCTCTTCTCCAGACTAAACCCCCCCAGTTCCCTCAGCCGCTCCCCATCAGACCTGTGCTCCAGACCCTGCACCAGCTCCGTTGCCCTTCTCTGGACACGCTCGAGTCATTCAATGGCCTTTTTGGAGTGAGGGGCCCAAAACTGAACCCACTCATCGAGGGGCGGCCTCACCAGTGCCGAGCACAGGGGTGAGATCCCTTCCCTGTCCCTGCTGGCCACGCTATTGCTGATACAAGCCAGGATGCCATTGGCCTTCTTGGCCACCTGGGCACACTGCTGGCTCCTGTTCAGCCGGCTGTCAATCAACACACCACACACACACACACACACACACCCCCCCCCGCCCCCCGGTCCCTCTCTGACTGGCAGCTCTCCAGCCACTCCTCCCCAAGCCTGTAGCGCTGCTGGGGGTTGTTGTGGCCCAAGGGCAGCACCCGGCATTTGGCCTTATTGAAACTCCCCCAGCTGGCCTCAGCCCATCGCTCCAGCCTGGCCAAATCCCTCTGCAGAGCCTCCCTACCTTTCGGAAGGTAACTGAGCTCTTTGGTTCACCCACCTTCTTGCAAGTACCTTGTACACAGTCTAAAAGCTCTTCCCACCTTTGGCATATCAAAACCTTTTTTCCCAGCATTGCTTTCAGCCACCTGTAGATCTGCACTCCCGCTTTGCATCTTCACCCTCTGTTCTGGGGACCAGATGAAAGCCTCTGAAGATCAAGCTTCCCTTCTCAGATAAATCCTCAGATAAATTCCCAAGCTGGGAAGTCTTGAGCCAGCACTGCAGGACCTGGCAATGTCATTTGTCCTCAAGATCAGTTTTGTGGGGTTTTTTTCCCCACCTGCTTCTACCAGGAGGTTTTTCAGCATTCCCTCTAAACCTTGGGTCTTGGTCTGCTCTAACTGTACATGTTTGCTGCTTCTTGGTATCAACACAACTCTGATCCTCCCCCTTCCACTCCCTCTCCTGCCTACAGGCCACCCTGTCCTCTCTTCTCTTCCAAACTCTTGCATATAATCCTTGCTCCTTCACAGACTCCCCATCCTGGATCCCTTCATCATTTCTTCCCCTTTTGGCAGGGCTCCTCCCCTTCTTTTTTAGATCACATGGTAAGAAAGGTGAACAAATTGCATTTAAAACGCAGCTAAACGTACTGACACAGAGGGGTCTTGCCTGCCAGCAGAGCAGTCGGAGAGCAGCAACTGAGACACGGGCACGGGGCTGCAGCAGAACCCAGCTGCTTCGAGGGGTTCAAGCACTGGAGTGCAGGAGCAGAAAATCCCAAGGAGGAGCAGGGAGGAGGAACAACTGCCTACAGCAAGAGCAAGGCTGTTGTGGGAATACCCAGCCAGCTCTATTTCCCACACTTCAACAAGGAGCTGAGAAAGAGCTCCAAAAAAGTTTAAAACAGCACTGAAGGACTGTATAACTTCTTTCTTTTGTGTGCACTAAGGGGGTCGTTCAGTGTATCCAAACTCCCGCTACATCCAAAAACACAACAGAAGGAGACGATGACATTCATACTTTCCAAACATTTTCTCCAAGGAAATCAGTCAGCCTCATCTCCCCACTGCGTGCTAACACCTACAGGACCAGCTTCCAGTCCACTTTAATTAGGTTTTGACACTAAATTAGTGAAAAAAAGTACAGTGCAGATGGCAAAGCTGCCCATACCTGTTTAACACTCCCATCTAAACTGCCTGCAGAGCTCTGCGACACGAGAAACCTGTTGTCTCTGTGTGCCATGCCTTGATTTATCCTCAAAGTCTCTCTGAGCGTGCTGTCACCCTGGTCCCGGGTAGTCAGGATATCTTGTTTTAGCTGGGCAATTTCTTCCAGTAACAACCGTTTTTCTTCATTGCTCTCTTTCAGCTGCTTTTCTAGCTCCTCCCTCTTCTTGTTGCTTTCTAGTAATTCAAAACTTGAAGGAGAAATAGGAAAGGAGAGAGATAACTATACACATCCAAGGGAAACCACCCTCGGAAGGGGAAAAACTTGGGATATGAGATTCCAGTGAAACACTCAAGGCAACGCTCAAGCATCTCGGGAGGCTCCAAAGGGGATTTAATCCCGGGTTTAGCAGTCCTGGGCAAGGGTCAGTCTTCCCTGGACACTGACCCACAAAAAAAAAAAAAGCATCCGAAGGGTGAGCTCTCAGTCCTTCGTGAGTAGGTTATTAACTGCCAGCTAAGGAAACACTCGTGTGGGGCCACGTGAGCGGGTCTGCGCTCGCAAGCAGCACAGCAGCCCTCGCACAACGCCTCGCTGTGTGGAAGTACGGGCTCAGATCTCCCAGGCAGGCTGTCCAACTGATCTCAATCCAAACTATATGGCCTTATAAGCTAACCTACCTGTCTTAGCCTGGTTTTACCTTATCTGAGTACCTAGTTATCCAGGTAATTGAGCTGACTGTATACTGGATCTAACCCAAGCTTTTACTTACTAATGAGAGCCTGAGCGTAGATGCTCCAACTCCAAATTTGTATTGAGCTGCTGAAAAAGGGGAGTCAGGGGACCTGTAAGAGGTTTATTTACAACCCTGATGCTTGCTGACACCTGCCCTCCAAGGACAACTGAAGTCCACAGCAGGATGTGTATGAGCAGCTGCTGGAAGCACTTAGCCCCAGGGAGCCCAAGCCCACGATGGGAGCTTTCTGCAACGGCGTTAGTCCAAGTACTACCTCACCCCAAGAGAAGCAGCCTCCTTCCTAAGGACAGCGCTCATTTATGCCATTCAGAATCTGGAAGAGCTGCAGAAAAGAAGGTTTACTCCTGACTGATCATGGTGTCACTAAGGGAAATGCTTATTCACCACAATCTCTGCAGAGGGACGATTACCCAGTAAGGAAGATGCAAAGCTGCTGTGCCCATTTTTGCCAGAAGCAGCACTACGGGGATTTGTAAAAGACAAAATATTAGTCAGCAAAGATAAGGAGCAGAAAGTACCACAGGCCGTGTTAAGGTTTACCAGAGCAGTTCTTGTTCATCCCTCAAGTTTTTGACCTGTTCTTCCAAAATTACTACTTTAGCCATCTGTTCTTCATATGTCTTTTCATCTGTACATAGATCTTCATGTTTCTGCTCGACTTTGTTAATCTGTTCTTTTTCTCGTAGGAGTTCAGAGACCTGTAAGGTCAGAAAACACCACGACTTTGATTTTCTTTGGTTTCATGGAAACCTTTTGAGTAGTATAAGGCAATCTGAGGACTCCATCAAGACATGGCTTCTGATTCTGCAGCTAAAATGAAGAAGTCCTCTTTTCTGCACGGGACGTAGCTTTGTCTAAACTATCATCACATCACATTTCTTTATTTGATTTCATTCTTCTGTTGCCCATCTGCAGTTCTCAGCACTTTATATCATGTGCTGTATCTCTTTACAAAACTAACAACTCTTGGGAAAACAGGAAGAGTACAAGGTGTGTATTCAGCTGTCGCACATGGAGAGCATCCTCCACCCAAGTCAGCCCAAAACAACTTTCTGCAGATGGCTGCTCTCTGCTTTCAACGTCTCCTAAACCCTTAACACCAAGCAATGGCAGACCCAAAACCTGAGATGTGAAGAGAGGATACCAAGAAAATAAAAGGGGCAAGAAAGGAAGGCACAAGGAGTGCATAAGGACACAGAAACGCCCAGACTGGCTCGGGACCAGAATCTGCCTAGGCTAGTATCTCCTGCTAAGCAGAGGTGAACCAAAATCCTTCAAATTAAAATACTACTCAGCCCACTAAACACTAGCAACTGCTTTGATTCCTAAAGCTTTTTAATCCATAGCTCTTCCTGACTGTATGCTAGTACTAATATTTCAATTCCAGGTTTTCTTATCTACACCAAGATGAATTTACTTATCAATTTGAGCAACACACACTAGCAGCTTCTGTCTGCATCAGACACCAGAACAATGGTGTCTTTACATTCCTCACCTTTGTATCTAACAAAGCACTATCTTTTTGTAGTGTCTCATGGGATACATTAATTACATCCCTGCTTGCTGATGTTCTTTGGAGACTCAGGAAGTTATTACAATGGCTTGTAAGCTCTGATTTTGAGTCAGGCAACCCCTGGTGAGGAAACAACAGGAGTTAGTGGATGTAATACACTCCAAACTACAAGCTCAGAAAAAGCTTCCTCCTCTCAAATGTCCAAAAACCTCTTGAAAACAAAAAGAGAGGTCCCAACAAATGCAAAGAGCTCTTTGCATAGCATCAGTTCGTAGCACACCATTAAAATTCACAAAACCAAAAATACTATCCAATTTATTCGCCCGTTCTAGGTGTTGGACATCCTGACAAACACAACATTGAACAACCTCAAATCTTGACCTCCAGGTGTGTATCTCCCATGAGAACTCAATGATTTCATACCAAGCTAACGTCCAATACTTCGTTGGTAAACGAATTGTCTCCATACAGCTGCTCTATCGAAAGGGAATGAACCCATCTGTGAAGCTGGGAATCCCACCAAACACATGCCAAGTCCTCTATTTTAAAGACTGTTAGTCTAACACAGGCCACTGGATTTCATCTTGTGATCTCTTTGGTTGGAAAATAGTCCTTTGCTTCGGCAAAACCACCAGGCAACTGGTGGCTGAATTGCAACCAAGCTTACAGGGACTTAGTAGGATTTTGATTAAAAGGTCCCTGGACTATGAGTAGATTGAACTATTGGGATACAAAGATTAAAGAGTGACTCCTCCTGTTTTCCCCACCACCCCTCAAATCAGAGAATTCCTTTTCACGTGCGTATTCACAGACTGACCTAGCCCCTTCCTAAACCACTCTTCAGCAAGGGTTGGTCTGCATCCCGAGCTTTTACAAGGTGAAGCTGTTGCTTAACAGCACTACAAAAGTCCTGTCCTCTAGATGCCACTGTTCCTCCAGTCAGACTCTTGTGTATGTGCAGTTGTGCCAACAGTTCAGGACTTTCACTGGTTTTTATTTATGTTCAAGGAAATGATGTGACTCACAGCTGGTTTAAGGCCTCTCAGAGTGCTAAAAAATGGGTTTTGTAACAGAGGGAACCCCCACCTTTGCCAGTCTCCCTCAGGTCCCCCTTGTCTGCCTGATCCAGGCCACACATCTGCAGCTCTCCTACATTTTTAGCCCCATTTTCAGCCCCTCTCCTACCTACGCCTGTTCCTTGTGCAATTGTGCTGGCGTCACATTCTCTCTCTCCTCTATGGCCCAACTGGAAGATGAGAGCACCAGCAACTCTCCCAGGAGAGATAAACCCCCCAGAAGTCTATCCAGCAGTTAAATTCCTTCAACCAAAGCGGACTGAGGTCCTTGGGGCACGTAACAAAAAGCAGCGCTGGGATCCCAGCAAGCTGCTCATGTAGACTTCTCTGACTCATACGTGTTCTGACTTCTTCACATGCCATATTCTGGTTAAGAAAGAATACTACTGATGTTAAAGAGGACCCACGTTAACCAGATTCAGAATTAGCCAGTTGATCAACCTCAGAAAAGCAATCACTGCTAATGGGTGACCGTGCTGTTGCTCTGCAGGGAGCTCTTGGCTCAAATCTACAAGTACCCTGCCATGTCGTGACGTGGTGAGACGAAGGCTCATGGTCACAAGTAACTCTGCAATAAATACCTAAGTCTGAAAACTTCCACTCTGCCCTCCAGAGAAGGGGGCTTTGGCTACAAAGTTGGAATTACTGTTTTGTTGTTAGATTCACTGAAAGGGAGAATAAGTTACAGTCAGAAACAGTTCCATTAAAGCAGATGGATTTAAAAACATCTGCCAAAGAAGCTTTGAAACAGGCTGGACTAGAGAAATGCATCGAGAGAAGTCAAGCCATGCACTTGGGGAGCAACTGGGGATGTTTTATGGAGTCATCCAACGGCGAGTGTCTCCTGCAGGGAATCCCACTGCAGGAGCTCTATGTACCTGGCTGCCCAATACCTTCTTCTCAGCCTTCAGATCTTCTCGTAACAGTTCAAGCTCAGATGCAAGTTGCTTTCTCCATTCTCTCCGCTCTCCAAGATGACTTCCCAACTTCTCTATCGTTTCCTGACAGCTTTCCAACATCTGGAACAAGCAATATTAAGAGTCACTTCTACAGCATCATTTACTCTAGCAAAAGAGAAACACACTGCAGAAAATGCGTCTTCTAGAAAGAAGGATAGGAAAAATGGTTCTCAAGAGGGTTCCTGCACCTTATACCCAGGGCTGGCAGGACATCTCTGAAGGCCTGGAGCCTCCACCTGACCCAAGATGCTTGGGACCTTAGGAAGGCCCTCTCCCACATGTAACAAAACGACTGCAAAGCCAGCCCCAAACAGCCTTGTAAATGCACCTACTTCGGTTTCACTAAGCCCTAAACAAGAATCAAGCACCTTTACACATGTAAACCCTTCACCCTCACCAGGGAGTCAACAAGCTCCTCAGCTTGCAGTGCTGAAGGCAAGACAATCTCATAAGAGAGATGAGTTATCACAGAATCTCAGAATCATTCAGGTTGGAAAAGCCCCTCGGGATCATCGAGTCCAACCCTCAGCCCAACTCTACAAAGTTCTCCCCTACACCACATCCCCCAACAGCTCATCCAAATGACCCTTAAACACACCCAGGAATGGGGGCTCCACCCCCTCCCTGGGCAGCCTATTCCACTCTCTGACCAGTGGAGATCATGGAGATCATACCAGCATGTCAGCTGCTTCCCACCAAAGACATCCATCTGTCTTGCACAAGCTGATGGGCTACAAATTCTCAGAAGATGGTGACAAAAGGCATTCAGAGGAGATGCTCATTTAATATGTTTCTAAACAAAATTATCTCTTTCCCAAAGAAAACCTCTTACCTCTCGCATCTCTTGTGCTCCAGACGATGCCTGCTCTTCCCCACTCATCTCAGTTTTGTTCTTCTGCACTTCAAGTAACTCTGTTTCTAAACTTGTGATCTTAACATAGACAAACCACAAGTTAAAACCAAACCAGTACTCACAACTAGTATTAAATGCACAACTACTACTAAATTGCTCCTTGTGCTGCTACTAAAGAATAAGCCCCATGTCTGGAAGCAAGGAGGAGGGGACGTGGACAGTCACCAGCGTGGGCTAGCTCCAGCTCATCTTTCATCCTGCAGCTTCAAAGGCTGAAGAAGCCGTCCAAGGGCAAGTCAGAAAATGAAAGAACCCTGCTCCACAAAAGGGGAGAAATGACCCAGACACATGGTAAAAATTCAAGGCCTCCACCAACTTGTGGGCCTTCTACATGCTGCTCTCCCAACACGGAGGACCCCACGAGACCCTGATTTATATAACAGGCCAGCCTCCTGTCCCATGCTGTCGCAGTGCCCGCTCCCCCACAGCTCATCTCATCCAAGTAGACGTTTGACCCGGTCAACCAGGACTTGTCCTGGGTCCCTCCACTGCCCAAAGGTTTTATCTCCCTCCTGCAAGGCTCTGAGGACTCTTGACTTGTGCCAGCAAAACACTGACCTCTGTGCTTCTCCCAGCAGGCAAGAGTTTGTCTGGACAAGTGCTCACTCTGCATTTCCATTTTCCCCCGAAGCATCTGCCCTTGTGAGGGATCTCACAGAATCATCAAGGTTGGAAAAGCCCTTGAAGCTCCTCCAGTCCAACCATGAACCTCACCCTGACCGTTCCCAACTCCACCAGATCCCTCCGCGCTGGGTCAACCCGACTCTTCAACCCCTCCAGGGATGGGGACTCCCCCCCTGCCCTGGGCAGCCCATTCCAACGCCCAACAACCCCTTCTGCAAAGAAATCCTTCCTAAGAGCCAGTCTGACCCTGCCCTGGCGCAGCTTGAGGCCATTCCCTCTTGTCCTGGCGCTGGTTCCTTGGCTCAAGAGACTCATCCCCCCTCTCTGCACCCTCCTTTCAGGGAGTTGTAGAGGGCCATGAGGTCTCCCCTCAGCCTCCTCTTCTCCAGACTAAACCCCCCCAGTTCCCTCAGCCGCTCCCCATCAGACCTGTGCTCCAGACCCTGCACCAGCTCCGTTGCCCTTCTCTGGACACGCTCGAGTCATTCAATGGCCTTTTTGGAGTGAGGGGCCCAAAACTGATCCCAGTCATCGAGGTGCGGCCCACACCAATCTCGTGGGAACAGTTTTAAAGGCCTTAAGGGGGTCAGGAGCAATCCAGCTTCTCCTCCCCATTGTGGTTCTTGCAGACCCTTTTGCTAAATCCGATCTCAGCACTCACAGCCTCTCTGCTCTGCCTCCTGCCAGCACAGCGCTCAGCAGCCTTTCCTTTCAGCTCCTTATGCTCTGAAGAAAGTTTGTGCTGGTTTTCTGATTTCTAAAAGCAGCAAGCTGGCCTCCCCAGCTGCCTGAGCTGAGCTTTCACTGAACAAGGCCACAAAGCAAGCGGGGACACTGGAAGCAGATAAAAGTCTGTTGCAGATGAAGTCCAGCTTCCTCTGCACACAGCATACACCGTGCTCATACGTGCAACATCCATCGCTCCACTCATACAGATGAGCCTGTGGTGAAGCACATAAGATGCCTTATGCCTTTCTCACCCTCCTTTCTTTGCACTTATTCACAGATCATTTTTCATTCATTTCCAAAGGGAAGCCAAAGCGCCCAGCCTCTGCCAATCCCAGTCCATTTAAAGTGGTTACAAAGCAGCATGTCAAAGCTCAGAAATTTTGCTTTCACCAACAGGCTTCAGGCACGAGGTGCATCTCTTAAGGCTCCCAGCAGGGAACGATCTCAAACAAGAGATGTGATACTGGTTTTTAAGACAAATGATGCTACCCAACCTAGGTGTTGAAAGCAAATCAGTGGGGTGAAACACCCAGGCCTCTTACAGAAGAGCTAGAGGGCAATAAACCCCCTCCTCTTGCATGGCTAGATGATAGTTTGGGGTTCAACAAGACTTTGGAGTTCTGGAAGGCATCTCAAAGGCAAAATACACCTCCCCTCCCCACCCCCAGCCAACTTTTGGTTATGAAGTGGATACCCAGCTATACATTTCCATCATTTTGCTTATTTTTCCTCCAAGACTTTAACTTTTAAGCATTGAAGTTGTGCATTGAAGTCCTGTGCCAACAGCAGAACAATACTCACATTGTATCCTGGCGTCCTCGTTCCGAGTCAGTGGCCTAATCAGCCAAGATTTTTGTAAGTGTGCCAAATCAGAAAAGACTTCCAAGTCCTTCTCACATAGGGCAGCCTGGCAAACACCCAGCAGCGCTGCTTTCTCCAGGCTCAGGCACACCTGCCTGCGAGCAGTCCTTCCCTCAGGACCTCCAACACACCCAAAAGCCCCTTGGAGATGAAGGGTGCAGCTCTGCAGCCCTCCATCTGAGCAGGCGCCGGACTTAGCTGAGGTTTAACCCACCTCCTCTTCCATCCTGCAATCTGCCCCTCGCTCCCCCGCTGCCCCACGTGCCTCTTTTCTGTCTCTTTTTCAGCTACAGCGGCTGCCGAGCTCATGCCAGGCACAAGGCCTTGCATCTCCTCGGCTACTCGGTGCTCCCCACTGCGTTCACCCTGCACCCCGCAAAGCAGCAATCCCAGGGATCTGTTTAACGCTACACTGAACAAAGAAGGGATTTCTCCAAACTGGAAACACATCTTGTTTGATTTGTAGAGGGTTGTATTTATTGTAGTTCAGTGAGAAAGTGGGAAACATTTTATCTGTGCTGAATAAACCCTGATTTATACAAAAGCACAGTCATGGTGCATCAGCACTAGCGTGGCCAGCAGGGACAGGGAAGGGCTCTTACCCCTGTGCTCGGCACTGGTGAGGCCGCCCCTCGATGAGTGGGTTCAGTTTTGGGCCCCTCACTCCAAAAAGGCCATTGAATGACTCGAGCGTGTCCAGAGAAGGGCAACGGAGCTGGTGCAGGGTCTGGAGCACAGGTCTGATGGGGAGCGGTTGAGGGAACTGGGGGGGTTTAGTCTGGAGAAGAGGAGGCTGAGGGGAGACCTCATGGCCCTCTGCAACTCCCTGAAAGGAGGGTGCAGAGAGGGGCAATGAGTCTCTTGAGCCAAGGAACAAGTATATGGACGTGTGCAAGCACCGCTCGCTCCTGACTGAAAACCTGTGTGCTCCCTTCCTCCTCACCTCAGAAATCCAAGGTCCTCAAGGGATACAGACTGGTCCTGCTGCCCGGCAATCCAGGACCACTGCAGAGAGCATCTCCTAACCACAGACAGAGGGGAGAGGGTGACTCAGCCCAGGGAAGGAAGAGCTTTGGGGCAGGCAGCAGGACTCCACCCAAAAGAAAGACCTCCTCAGCCAGCCTTTTTGGGGTGAAGCCCACTCACCCATATAGCAAGACCAACTCCTGGCTTCCTCTGTTCTCTCTGGCTACAAATTCTTCAGCTGCCCTGTCTGTAAGGGATCACGTGCCCTGGTAGTGATGCTGCACAAACACTGCAAACGGTATTTTCCCTGGGGGCAAGCAGTGACAAACCAGTCCCCTAAGTGCAGGTGCTCCTCACAGAGCGACCTCCAGAGGGATCGAGAGTCCGTCCAGTAATTCGTGGCTAAAGACCACACTGACAAAGGCAGCATCAGGCTGAGAAGCCTCAGCAATAACCTAATCCTTGCTTAAAACGTGGATGGAGATGGCTCTGAAGGTCTCGCAAGGAGATCTCTAATATTGCCATGGTTCTGGTAAATTGGATAATCAACATGATGCTTCGTGTCTGTCAGTTCCCAGAGGTTCCCTGATTGTCACACACAAATGAGTGGAAACAACAAAGACTTTCCATCAACCTCCTAAAGTCAAAGGATGATCTGAGTGGTCTTGTCCTTTAACAGGAAAAGATCCAGATTGCCCTGGGTTGAGGGTGCCCAAAATCAAGCAGGACATGAGTTAGGAAGAAACTGGTAAGGTCACATCTTGATGAAGATTGAGCAGAGCTTCTCCAGATGAATTAGCTTATTGCAGCTCTTTAAAAAAAACGTGTCCAGCCACGCCTGCCCCATTCAACAGCAGATGCTGCAGCAAGAAATAACTGGTGACAAGAGAAACTCACTGTCCCCTCCAATTTGTTATTTTCAGCAGGGATGTCCCCCCGGCAGTCCAGATCCTGGCCCCACACACCCAGGTGTTTGCCTCATGGGCTGGCAGGTCTCCAAGACGCTGTGCTTGGGGAAAAGCCAAAAGCACAATCTTTTATCACCAGCATGCTTAACTGGTGACCTTTCCTGGGATCATGGATCACCAGTGTCCCACACTGACCATTTAAACCTGTTGGACAGGTCTCGAGAGGGGTTAGGGATTCAAGTCAAAGCCTAGACTTCTGTCATGGCTGCCAGGTTAAGGGACAACCCCTGGGCTTCAGGAAAACCTCTTGCCTCTCTTCTGAGCCTCAAGAGGACTTGGAGCTTCCTGGAACTTGCTCTTCAGCAGGAACCACAGGCATAAAAAACAACCACCCAACATGGAAAAGCAGTTCCTACAGAAGACCAACACTAAAGTCCATCAGGAGCACTGATGCCATCTAAGACAGCCTCTCAGGGGAAATCAGAGCTTCTAAGCTATAAAAGCTTCAGAAGAAATAGCTCCAGAGAAAAGACACAACTTGAATTTGAAACAAAAAGGCTTTGCTTCAGTTCAGCCAAGAAACTGAAGGATGCAGAGCCCACACGTACAGAAAGGGAAGGGAGCGTCGCCTGATCTCACTCCCGGGGATGCAGGAGGTCCATTAGCCAGTTAACTCTGCTTGCCCAAGCACCAGGGAGGGGGAACAGGAGCTTGAAAAGACAATGTTGCTGTGACACTGGGGGAATCTGCACCTCCAAGCAAGCATCATTTACTCACTGCTGGAATTTTCCCCTTCTTTCCCGAAACCGGCAGATTTTGCTAGTTGCATTTCTTGTCAAACTAAACAAAGCAGCATGCAGGTTTAGGTCAAACATTGTTTTATTTTACTAATCAATATGCAGAGAGAAAAGTAGCTAGAATTAAACAAAACCAAACTGTATTTCTTCCATTCCGTACTTACTTTCCGGTGAAGTCCCTCCACCTCACTCTCAAACTGGTCCTTCTCCTGCTTGGTTTGGAGCTGTGTCTCTCCCAGAATTGATTCCAGCTCTTCATTGCGCTCAACCAAATCCTCGTGTTCCTGCTCCAGTTTTTTCAGCCTGTGAAGAAGCTGCGAATTCCGGCCCTCGATGTTTTCAATCACCTCTCGGCACCTACGCACCAGAGACCGACATCACCAAGGCTGCAACTGCCACACAAACATATCGACGCGCATCCAAACCGCTTACTGCTGGCGAGGAAAAGCCAATGTGTTTGTGAAATGCTTCTGTCCTGCTAATTTCAAGTCTCACATCCAGCATGACCTGTGCCTGCTCTTACTTAGGTGATGATTTAGTGATTAATTAGTGGTAACCGGCTCTATCCAAGTAACAAGTTCTGGGGAGAAAGCTGGTCAGGCACGAGGATGCTAACAGCAGAGAGGCAATGGCAAACTTAGCTGCTTGAGGTGGGGGAACAGGCTTGGGCATTTGAAGGGAAAAAAAAAAGAGTCAGAGGGATGGGATCAGATCCCCTTTCCTCCATAAACCTGCTAGAAGAGGCGCAGCAGTTTCCTGAGCAGGCCACAGGAGAACAAAGCTTTGACTTCCCTTAAAAAATCCCGGTTTACACATTTAAGTTTGAAAGCCCTGGACAGCAACCAAATCCAGAGGAATCTTCCCAGCAGCAAAACAGTTTCAAAACCAACACTTCTGTCTGCAGAGAACCACAAAAGCCCAACCCTGTTCTCTTAGGAAAGCAACAAACTGGAGAAAGTGTCAGAAAACAGCCCATATTCTTGATACCAAGGGCTACAGACCCACTCAGGACTGCATTACCTCCAAACCTTCTAATCTGGGAGCAGAGGAACAAAGTTAGTATCAAAGAGTTGTCTAAAGAATCCAATACTTAAATCCATTCTGCAAGACAGAATACCAGCAACCAGAGCACCAGACAAGACAGTGAAAATACAACAGATGAAGGATTTCTACACTGCTCACCTTTTATGAAGCATTTCACTACCCTGATATCTGTCTTCTCGATCGGAGCCAGCTTTGCCTGAAACGCAGACTCCTTCAATCCCCCCTTCATCCTTTGTGCCCTGTGTCAAGAGAAAATGAAAAGTAAGCACATAATGAAGACTGAAATTTTAGCACAATGTGATTCCAAAGCTACCAGAGTGTCTCGTAAACAAACAAGACAACCAGAAAACATGAGCTACATCAGCTGCTCCACCACCCACAGGAGCAAAACTCCCCCCATGACCTATAATAATATGAAGGCACTAGCGAGTATTAGATTACACCAACAGACATGCTCTACACATTAGTGTATTCACAGAATCATCTCGGTTGGAAAAGACCTTGAAGATCACCTAGTCCAACCATTAACCTCGCACTGACCGTTCTCAACTACACCATATTCATCGTGCCCAGCACAAATCCTACGTCACACCTGCACAGGAAGCACGCACGCGTACGTAGAAAGGAAAACAGAAGCGTTTCTGCACCACAAGCCATGT
Organism: Strix aluco; assembly: GCF_031877795.1. Lineage (NCBI taxonomy): Eukaryota > Metazoa > Chordata > Aves > Strigiformes > Strigidae > Strix > Strix aluco. The sequence goes on along the minus strand of NC_133952.1, from coordinate 8,721,420 downwards.
GTCTTCATTTCTGGCAGAGGGCTGGAATTCAGAGTGGGGCTATGTGTTCAGTTTGCTTTCTAGGACAGTAAACAAAAAGCCCTTGAAAATACCTGCAGCGAGGATGCTGCGACTTCTTCAGTCTCAGCTGGCGCAGGCAAGGGAAGTCCTTGCTTCTCGCTCTTCTGATACTCACAGATCTCCTCTTTGAGCTGTTCAACCTTCAAAAGGAAAACACTTGCTTTTATTTTTGGTGAATGTTCATCTTGCTGTCTTAGAGAACTGATATTTCCTTCAAATTTGCTGTAGATAAACTGCAGATTTATTAATATTAACCACTCAGCTTTGAGATCATGTGGCTGCTCCAGCTGGGTGGCCTCAGACTCACAGAATCACACAGAATCACAGAATCATTCAGGTTGGAAAAGCCCCTCGGGATCATCGAGTCCAACCCTCAGCCCGACTCTACAAAGTTCTCCCCTACACCACATCCCCCCACAGCTCATCCAAATGACCCTTAAATGCACCCAGAGATGGGGACTCCACCCCCTCCCTGGGCAGCCTATTCCACTCTCTGACCACTCTTGCTGTCAAAAATTTTTCCCTCATGTCCAGTCTGAACCTCCCCTGTTGCAGTTTAAAGCCGTTCCCTCTTGTTCTGTCACTAATCCCCTGGGAGAAGAGACCAGCACCAACCTCTCTACCACGTCCTTTCAGGGAGCTGTAGAGAGTGATGAGGTCTTTTCCAACCTGAGTGATCCTGTGAGGCTCGTGGTGCCACGGCAGAGCAGGAGATCCAGCAGCAGGAGATGGGTACTCACCAGATCGAGGAATGCTTTTCGTTCCAAGTCGAGCGTTTGGACCCGTGCTCGCAGCGTCAGAATTTCCTTGTCCAGCCTGCTGTTGTGCTCCATGGCCTTCTGCAGCTCAGTCCTGTCTGTACAGAACAGAAAAAACTGGTCAGCAGCACCAGTTTGGCCCTTGACCAAGCTCAGAGAGGGGCTATCATGAGGAAGATTTCTGGAATTGCCTTGCCCTTACACACGGGCGTGTGAGTGCAACAGCACAGAGGGAGCTCCCCACACATACGGGAACACGGTCCCTTCCCCCCATCACAGAGGTTTATCTTTCTGGGGATCCAGGTTCAACAGCAGTGCTATGTTTATTACAGGAGTCTCTCCAAAGTTATTCCAGGGATTCAGTTCACCTCCAGATCATGGACAATGCCTCACCTCAGATATTTAGGTATGGCCTTCACAACCAACTGCAGCAAGCTTTGAAAAAACCCAAACAGCCATATTGCTTATTTTTATCATAAAATTCATCCTTTGCTACAAGCAGAAACAGTTAATGTATCAGTGCTGTGCTAGCATTAATATTTATGAAGTGGCCAGCACAGTAAAAATTATGCTTGCATACCAACCCTTCAAGTGTGAATCAATAAACCTGTGCAACCATCACACCAATTACAGCAGACTATCTCATATTTCAAGTGTAAGAAACAGGAAAAGCTGTCTGTATTAGGAGCACACTGACAGAAACGTGTCTGAGTATACACCAGTGTCCTACTAAAACCAGTGAGAAGACAGTTTTCCTTACAGAAGAGGTGAACAAAGATTCTTCCCCTTCCAGCTCAACGCTGGGCACAGGGAATTTCAGCTTAAATTTGACTTTTATTCAGACAAAAATAAAAAATGTATCTTCTTTCTTGGTCCCAAGCAGGAAAAAAAAAAAAAAAAAACAAACAAAAACCAAAAACCAACCATCAGCCCAAACCGCTGTTTCAAAGAAGGATTTTGATACTGCATTTTCAGTTTTGTAATCTAAAATAAAAGGCAAGGAACAGCTTCTACCAAAGCGTTCGTTTTGCTGACAAGCCTGTTTACCACTGCAGAAAGCCTGGATAAAATTCTGGATCTTCTCCGCTTGTGAGCAGCGTGACTTACCCCTCTCTCTCCACTCGTCCCCCCTTTCCCCCCGGCTCTCGGGCGCTGGCAGGGCTGACCACGAGGCTGATTCTACAAGGATAATAAAGAGGCAGTTTTGCTGTGGCAGACCATTTGTGTGCTTCTGAACACTGAACTCTGCAACATTTTTAATGCACTTTATCAAACACAGAGTTGAAGGAAAACTCAAGAAAAAAAAAAATTAAAGCAGCAGACAGCTAGACACACAATTTAAAATCTCTAATCACCAAAAACCCAATAACTGGGCTACAAACTGGCCAGGAGCAATCCTGGATTTTCCCTTCAATGCAAGCAAGCAGCTGCAAGTTAGCATTGAACCAAAATACACTGTTTAAGTGGAGTTTTACTAAAGATCAGAGATTTCATTTTAGGTTTGTATTACAAAATCAATTTATTTACAGAGCAGCTGGCTCTGAAGTGCATCAGGAGGAAAAGGCATGCAGGCATCCATCATCAGGAAAGCCACTAAGGTGTTGTAACACTAATTTTGCATACTAATACTCACGGCATAATAAACCACACAGACATAACAAGCATTAAACCCTTACTCACAGTTTGGAAAGCCTTATATTCATTCGATACTTAAGAAGATTATAAAACACAGATTCCCCCACGCAGGCTACGATCCACCAAGAGGAGTCGCACGCTGCAGCCTGTCCGTGATCTGGAGGAGCAGTAGGGTTTGGAGGCTGCAACACCACGCTCACTCCATCCCCAGGACTCACGTGTATCAATCAATACACAAAGCAGATGCCCGCAGAGTGCTCATTTCCCTGCCTTTGATTAAAAGGCTGTAAATGATGGGTTTGGAGGCTGGCTAGAAGGTTTAGCTAGGCCTGAGCGTTGTGTGTGAGCTGCAAGGTGAGCATCAGGACTTGCGATTCACACATAAACCCTACCCAGGTGGTACCAGTCTCCTTAAGTCGGTCTCTGCAAAGGCACACGGGGCAGGAATGTGTTATCTCATCACATTTTGCTGTTCTCCACTGAAATTCCGCACCACAGTTTTTGGAACAATGTAAGTAACCCAGAGAAAATGCATCCCCAAACCAGTGTTTTGCTTGGAAAATCTCCTGTAGGAGGTAGCAATGAAACACCTGGCTTTAGCAACCACTCCAATAGGAGCTTTATCAAGTAGTTTGATTTCCCTCCAGAAAACTGTTTATTTTTACAGTCAGTATTTTTTAAAAAATGTAGTACTTAAGGGTTGGTCAACAACAATTCTTTTAATAAGGAGGTTAAGCAAATATTAGCAGCGAGGAGAATCTAACCAGCCACTCGAGGCTGCTGCTAAGCTGAGGTTATGAGCACCAGCTAACAGCTCCTAAGGAGGCAGCACCCCAAACACAGCAGCTGAAGACCTAGCGAGGAGTGCTCCAGATGGGCTAACACTGGCTACTGAGCTACTCTGCTTCTGGACCAAGTCATCATTTCCTCTCCATCCCCTCCCAGGGCATGAATTTCTTCTCCCTGTATATAAGCCAGGGAGAGGAAGTCAGTCAGGAACCTGCTGCTGTAATCACGGGTCAGATAACCCCACGTCTCAGCCTTCCCCACTCAGAATGAATTGATTTGTGACTGTTAATGACTGCGTTCCCATCTCCTAGGTACCAGGCTAACATCTGACACCAATTTTTCCACATGACAAACAGAGAGGACACGGGACAGCCTGCCTCCAACTCCCTGGGTGAGAAGTCCAAGGCTTACACTAACCAGGGTGGGCTAAATACAGGCCAGTAATTAGGAGCAGCACGCAGTCACAAGAGAAGCCCTTACGGATTTTGTTCTGCTCCTTTCTTTGTGCATCCAGCTTGTCTGTCAACCTCTGGATCTCTTCCTGGGCCGCCAGCAACCTTTGTGTGGCCTCATCCAGCTCTCGTTCAATTTGTGCACGTGACGCTTGTTCCCTCTCCAGCTCTTCCCTGTAGGACTGAAACACAAGGGCTAATGCTCCAACAGAAATGAGATAACCCTCCCCACGATGCAATCACAAGGCAGGTCCTCCCCTCTGCACCACTCCTGGGCTACCAGAACAGGGTGGCAACACAGACAGAAAGCAGGTGAGGAGCTTGGGAAAGCCACTGCAGAGGCAGGAGACAGACACACAGTGGATAACCCTCTTCACCTTGGGCACATGCTAGAACACAGCTGTTGAACAGCACAGTGTGGCTGTTTCCCTACACAAGGCTCTGGTTTTCCCTGCCTGACACAATGCCATTAATTAAGATACATTTTCAAACACATAATGTATGAGGTTTTCCAAGCAGAGGACTCCACCACACCCCATGAGAGTTTGCTCCAAGGACAAGCCAATTCTGCACATTTGTGGTGCCACAGCTGTTGTGGGAGCTAGTTCCTAGCCAGCCTGCACTGCTAACCTCCTCCTCCAGTCTGCACTTGATCCTAGAATGCAGGAGAAAGACATTGCTCCCACTGACTCGTGATGCTACAGAAAAGTCATTTCAGCTGATATAAAAAGAGCTATTTCTCACCCCCTTGACTTTGGTCCACTCATCTCCAATATAATTTCTTTAACTTATCATTAAAGGCTGGTGAGTGCTTACAAGCCAGCCCTGGCCCAAAGCTGGTGAGCTGTTCACCCTGGCTCTCAGCAGAAGCAATTAACTCACGCGTAGCACCAGCCTGATGTGGTTGCACAGCCTGAAGCTCAGAGCTCACTTGCATCCCCATCAGCTGAAAACAGTAAAAAACCTCACAGCGTGCTCAAGAACAGACCCACTGCTTGAAATCTCAACTATGTGTCACATCATCAGCAAGAAAACATGCAAATGTATTACCTTATTCAGTGCCTCTCCAGTAAGCTGCGTGGATTCATGCTGCTGTTGTTCATCTTCTAATGTCTGATGAATGTGATCAAACTCATCCTTGCACAGAAAGAGATGTTAATAAATCACCACCAGAAAGCATGCTGCCACATACCCCTCGACACCAGTGTGTAGGATTTTCACTTTCAACCTATCTTGATTAGAAGGGGTTTGGTAATCACACCTTGTATTTGAAGAGAACATTTCAAGCAGAGTTATCCCAAATCCTTGTGAAAATCCCACAGTTGTCTCGGCTAGGACTGGGAACTCTATGGGTTTGCTACTTTTTTCTTAAAACCTGTGATCTCCTTGGCATCGTCCTTTTAGAGCCTCTGGGCTCAGCTTTGCCCAAAGAAATGCTTGACTCACTTTACCAGAGTACCAGGTTACTTCCCCATGTCCCCCTCTTTTGAGCCACTATCAAGTTACCAGATCTCTGCTCCCCTCCAGCCTGCACACACAAAGCAGCATCAAGGATTTGCTAACGCTTGGTTGTCATTAATATTTTGCACTTCAGTTCTAGGGGTGAGAGTGTTTGTACGTGCCATGCCTTCTACCAGAACAGAGACAGCATTTCCCCAAGTATATATTAGAGACGACTACACAAAGATGCATGTTTGTCCCCTGGCTTTTTGCATTAGCGAGGATGCATCAGAAAAAAATCAGTTATGCTTCAGCAGTCTAGCTAAAAGCTGCACTCATTTCTGTAACAGACAGGAACATGCCTGGACCTTCAGTTTAAGAGTGAAACAAGTAAGTTACAGGTCATTTGAGAATAAGAAAGGCTACACGTCCCAGTAAACAGAGTAACAAGAGCAATTAACCTATTAACCTGTAACACTGCTGTGATTCTAATGATTCTGTAAAACAAGTGTGATGCTACCCCAAACAATGGAGTGCTTAATCAACAGTTTCTAGTTCACAAATACGGACAGCAATGACATCATCTGGGGAGAGTAAACAGTCTGGTTTAGAGAAACTGTCTTCCTGGGAAATAGCTCTCCAATGTATCTTCCATCTGGTTTTAAAAACACAGAAATAAAGGTGCTCAGTATAAGAACTGCAGAGAAGTTGTGTTTGATTAGAAACGACGACCATTAAGCTTATAATGTGTTTTGATCATGCAAGAACACATTTTCCTTTAGTAAGTCTCATTCCTCTAAACAGCTGCAGGAAAAGTGGTACGAGTCAGGTAATTACAGGCCTGTCTACCTGCCAGGGGACTCTGGCACCACGAAGCAGGAGGCATTCAGGTAAACCCCACATTGTTCTTCACACACAGGCAGCCTACATTATTTCCACGTACAAGATTTTGCCTTGGCTCTGTCCTTCACCCAGCCCAGCTGCAACAACCCTCTCTCCATCTTTACCCAGTCAAGAGCAGTCTTGTTACAGAAAGATGTTAATTACAGGATTATTAGCAAGAATGGTCCTGAGAGGGGACTGCTAGGAGTCAGCTGCCTCCTCAGCAGGATGAGCTCTGTGCAAGGTGTGTATTCAACAGCAGACCTGCAGGCAGCTGCATCCTTCATCTGCCCTGGCCCTACACTTCCCTTTGTCAGCCACGGCTCTGAAGGAAGAGCAAACCCAATCACACCGGGCAAACGCTCAGCAGCAGATGTGGTTTAAGTGGCATTTCATTGGAAGGTCACAGCTCTGCTTCCCCCTCGTAACTACAGTGGGGTTTCCATCATGATGCTTCATAGGAAAAAACGGTGTGTTTGCAGCAAATATTTGTATCAAGTGACAGGCATCACGGGGAGACTATTCAGGATTTGCAGAGGCATCTTCTATCCAAGAGCAGGAGACAGCACGTCAGGGAAGTTTCTCTGCCTCACTGCAAACAGGTTCTTTGATTCCAAGGTGGATATTTACATCTGAAGGTGAATCCTGAATGACACCCAACCCTACGACAGTTACGCAGACTTGGGCTCTCTCCAGCCAGGAAGGGAAACTCTTGAGGTCGGTAAAATCCCAAGTGGCTCAAAAAAGACAGATAAAAAGGCAATTGTTCACTGCCTCTTAATGCAAGAGCTGGAGAGTGTCAAATGAAGCCAGAAGATGGTAGGTTAAAGGAAAGGAATTTGATGTGACAGTAGCTGAACTATGAAAGTCCCTGCTATAAGATACTGGGAACATTAAGAAAACTACATGGGTTTAACAAGCAACCAAATTAATGGAAAAGAAAAATTAATCAAGGACTACTAGACACAATAGCACCTCAGGTTCAGACACTGCATGCCGCTGGAGGCAAGGGGAGCATTTGTGAAGAACTATCATGACATACTTGCCCTGTCTGCGTTTGGCTTCTGGTCAGACAGTGCAACGCAGCCCAAACCAAGCTGAGCTTCACAGCGAGTTTGGGTCTGCCGAGCCTCCCTCCTTCAGCGAGCTCGCCCAAAAAAGGCCAAGAAGCTTTTCAACTCCAAATCAGTTTTATCCGAATGAAAAACAAGAAACTTAAAACTGTGGAAAGTGCACGGTAGTGACAGAAGATGAGACAGCGATGAAATGGTCTGTCTGCAAGTCTTCCACCTGCTTATGCCCCAGCCAACTCCAAGGCAGAGGTCACCAAACCCTGCCAGTCCCATCTGTCCCCAGGAGGGCCTTCCTGTGAATTGAGGTGCTGGAGCGAGGGCAGAGGAGGGCAATGAGGCTGGGGAAGGGCCTGGAGAATAAATCCTGTGAGGAGAGATTGAAGGAGCTGGGACTGTTCAGTGTGAGGAGGAGAAGGTGAGGGGAGACCTCATCACTCTCTACAGCTCCCTGAAAGGACGTTGTGGAGAGGTTGGTGCTGGTCTCTTCTCCCAGGGGATTAGTGACAGAACAAGAGGGAACGGCTTTAAACTGCAACAGGGGAGGTTCAGACTGAACATGAGGAAAAGATTTTTCACAGAGAGTGGTCAGAGAGTGGAATAGGCTGCCCAGGGAGGGGGTGGAGTCACCATCCCTGGATGTGTTTAAGGGCCGTTTGGATGAGCTGTTGGGGGATGTGGTGTAGGGGAGAACTTTGTAGAGTCGGGCTGAGGGTTGGACTCGATCCCAAGGGGCTTTTCCAACCTGAATGATTCTGTGATTCTGATTCCTGGCTGGCAGCTGCACTTTGCAGGGGCTTCAGCTCCTGGCCCTCTCGTGTCCCCCCTGCAGCCTGGGACCTTCTCCCCTAAGCTCAGCCACTGGGTCCCCAGGCAGGAACAACCCCTCTCCCTCCAGAGGAGCAATCTGGCCTGGCCACTGCTGAACTGGCAGAAGGAGATTGGGAAAAAGAAGAAAAAAAACTTAACACTGTCTCACAAATACTGCAGGGCTTAAACAGGCTCTAGATCTGGCCCAACACAGCAATTTCTGTGCTCCTGTACGTCCGACAGCCATTGCTGTCAGAATAAGTTATGGATGAGGCCAGCAAGCACAGCAGTGCAGGAGAAGCAGCTACAAGAGCCAGCAGCTCCTGGGCTCCAGTTCCATGGAACAGACATATTCAGGAGCAGGTGGAAATCGGTGGCCTTGGTGAGAGGGAGATCTCCCTAACTGAGGTGATGGGTCACAAACCGTCTCTCTCCAACACGCAGTAGCTGCTGCTCCTCCACCATTTGTCAGCCTTCTTCATCTCGACCTCCGAAAGCAACAAATCAAGACATGGATGGTCCTCTCTAACCTGCCAATCATCAAGTCATGCTGTGGAATTTATTTACTGAACTCAGCTTGTAACCAGAGGCTTGCTTAAGTTCCATCCTCTAGCTCAGCAGCTAGAAGACAAGGGAGTTTTAAGCTCACCCTTAAGTACAGGGCAAGTTTTGTCTTAAATTAATGGTTTTCAGGGGAACTCAGTCACCCGAAATTAAGCACTGGATCATCAGGAAATATGGATTAACAGAAAGTCATTATTACTCAGTGAAGATCCTCAGACTAACTATGGCACAAACTCTTCAACCTTCTGTTAAAATGAATCCTATTCACTATCCCTATGCAAGAAGCGGGAGCAAATCAAGTGTAAACATACAAGTGTGAAAATTAACACAGAAATCAACTTCAGCATTAAGAATCCACAGCCTCCTCACAGATAGGAGAAATGTTACTTAAAAAAAAAGATCTCCAAGCCATTCTTTTCCCCAGCAGGCGTCCAGTCAGCCTGAGCAGCTAAAGCAGGAGGTACCTGAAGCTGTGCCACACGCAGCCTGTCCGTGTAGCTGGGTGAATTCAACTTCTGATCTGCCATCTCCAGTTTCTCCAGCAGCGCTGTTCTTTCTACTAATAAATAAGCAATCTGTTCGCTGGCATTACTGTGAGCTATTTCGAACAAGCCTTCCTGTTCCAGCATCTCCTCCACCTCCTTCAGCTGGGCTTCTGCAAGACAAGGCTTGCTGTGAGCAAAGGAACAAACAAAACACAGTTTCTTGCAGATCCGTGTCCTACCTCCTCGAAACACTCCCCACCACAACAGTCCCCATTTCTCCTGCAGCCCAACAGCTCCTAAAGTCTTTTCTCTTGCTTCCCACCTCCCTTGCTGCCTCATACCCCTTGTTCTTACCTATTACCCCAGCCCTATTCCCTCTGTCCTGATGTTTCTGATCTGTCCCAACGCTTCTGCTCGCACCCACTACCCTGCCTGCCAAGCAAGCGATAGGACCTGCTACATCTAGACTGAGTTCTCCTGCCTCGTTTTACGTGGGGGAGTTACCACAACCATTTTCTTCTACCCAGCAGCTAAGTTTCACCAACCTGGTTATCCTCGACCCTTTGAACCCTTAATACAGCTTGGTGAAAACTAAACAACAGAGAAATGAAACAGATGGACACGCAATCACAAACATCTTCTTTGGAAGAAGAGACACAAAATGTAACTCATGTAAGTAGAGTATCACTACTTTCCTAAGGACTGTTTGGTAGGGAGGTAGATCTGAGTATCTTTTGTTTCTCCCCACACACAGCAGTGAGGTACAGCAGTGCCTGGTGCATTGTGCTCAGCCCACAGTGGAGACTGGGGTGCTGGACCCCATGTGATGTGGTAGGAAAGCACAGCAAGGAACCAACGAGGGCCTGAGGCAGAGAAACAGCACCCCGTGGCACAAAGGGACTCAGAGTACTTCTTAAAACATGACCTTAGAAATCACTCCCTGAACAGTGCTCCTGACCCATTCCTCCAAAACCAGCTATAAACCCAGGCTAAGGGCTGCTTCTGGTAACACAGACCTCTTGTTTGAAGGTCTCCTGGAGGACTAAAGTAGCAAAAAATCCTTTTAGAATTAAACTGCCAATTGTTCACCGTTTATCCCAAAATTATAGCTAGGAAGACTCTGTACTGGGAAAAAACTTCAAGATTCAATGGTCTCCAAGGCAGACAGATGACAACAACATTTGCAAGAGAAGCTGGTTTATGGCTGAGCATGGCTGTGTTTGTGCAACAAACAGTTGTTAAAAAGAGCCCCTCGTTTGCATGGCTGGGAATTTATCTGCCAGAATACGAGGAACTTTTGGTCTCCCGCAGGGAGCAGCAACGCCTGCACTGGATCCAATAGCTTGTTAAGCGAAGGAAGGGTTTTTCAAAACCTCCCTATGTAATTCATATTAAAAAGAAAACCAACAAACCCCGCTTCTAATTTTTAGCCCAAACCAGATTATAAAGGTTTCCAAGTGCTGTAGGATGGGAACTGGGGGGAGTTGTGGACTTTGTACGGAGGAAGGAGGGATATTCACCCTCTTTCACCGCTTAGGGAGCTAGAGTTAGACACCTGAAGTTAAGCTGAGCAAATATTCCTCATAGTCTTACACAGGATACATACACAGCTCTGGATGAGTCTGTTCCTCACTTCCACACGCTGGATTTAACAGGGGACCCGGTGTAACCACATCCTAAGGCTGAAATCAATCGCATGTTTCCACTCTGCATTTTGCAGCCAGCTCTGTCCAGCCCTATGGATGGAAAACACCCTGCGGTTGCCCATTTGCCTTCCCCTGTGGCTATAAATTACAAATCGTTCAACAAAGAGGTCAAACATGGCTGACTTGCAGCTCTCCTCCGTGAAGCAGAGCAAAATATTGTGGTTTGGAGTTTAAAAACAACTGGCCACTTGCTCCATATGCATTACGAAGAGCCCACAGCTCATACTCAGCTGAAAAATCCCCCTTGCCTTCAACTTGCCTTGCAGTTTCCTCCCACTTTTGCCAAATCTCATCTAAAATAAGCTGAAAGTGCTCTGCTTTAGGGCCAAAACCAGGACAACCTTTAGGACCAGTGCTCTGAACTCGCATGGTGGCTCCTGCACTGACAGTTTTACTTGCAAGTACTTCCCCTACACCTAAGCAGTAGAGTTTGGGGTAACAAGACCTAGAAATTTTCCACAGGCTGAAGAGGAAGAGGATTTGGGAGGACGAGGGGAGTCTGCTGTACGCAGCACAGACCACCTGCTTGTCAAAAGCCACTAATTTCTTACGAGTATCTCAAACACCTTCCCCACCCCACCCAACACCCTGTTTGAGGAGCGCAAACACCTCGCACAAGCGAGGTCGCACCAGCGCGCTGATGTGCTCCCACCAGCACGTATCTCCTGCGCCGCCTCTGCCCTCGCTTCTTTGGAAGCCAGTTTTATCTTTGCAAAGGTGTCTTACTCCAGGAAGTTTCTCAGAAATAAGCAGTTCACTGGCATCCTCACACCCACCACGGAAGCTGCATCCTCTTGTCCACGTTGGGTGCACTGAAGCAGCGCAGCTGTTCCAACAAGCAAGCTCAGGCCATGACTATTTATTCTTTTAGTTTCACTTCTTAAACAAATCAAGGCAAGCGCCAAACAGCACTGTGTTTTACTGCCACTACATTTGTTTATCAGAAAGGCTTTTGGTAAATGCAGTGTATGAGTTATCGATCCGCCCTCCAAAAACACTGAGGCGTATTTGACAAGAACCATCAGAAATGGATTATGAAGTGCCTCAAGGAAAGGGAAAAATTCACTCTGGGCAGAGGTACCAAATGAGGTAAAGCTCAGATCATAGCTCAACATGAAACCAGCAGTGGCTGCTCCCTGCAGTAACACTTCAGGCCCATTCCAGGCAAGAAGTAAACGTGTAAGTAGAAACTTACTTTTTATCATCAGAAATAGCTTTTAGCAGATCAAATTGCTCCCAGCAATCCTCAGACCAAGGAGCTTCTGATCTGGTGGGCTGCTTTTGGAAGAGAGAGTGTGCTCAGCCCCCAGAGCCCACCCAAGTGATCTCCTCCTGCATTTACCTGAGTCTTTGCCCCTTCCCTTCCCGATGAGGGACTCCCAGGAAGATCAGGACAGATCCTGTCCACCCGCACCTCACCATTCGCAGGTCAGGCCCCTCCTTTGTAACCACAGGCTTGAACCAGCCTCTGTCCTCAACTGCCCTTTCCCATCTGAACTCGTTATCATTTTGAGCCTCCCAAAAGCTCCCTACCACCACCCTGTTCTTGCCTTGCTCACATTTTTGTTTAACAATCCCAGTAAACCAGGGTCTGCCTTTCCACAAGACCCTTCTCCAGCCCCATTTCCAGCCTCATCTGCTCATCTTGTCCCTACTAAAGACAACCAGTTTCCCCACAAAAATAAGAGGGGGAGTGGGACCTACTTCAAGACCTTCAGCCTGTTCTACACTCCACAGAGCTCAGGGGGCATTTCTGGGTTGGTTTGCACAAACTCTGATGAAAAGCAGAGGCCCAGGGAATAAGCACAGCGATGTGGCATCGAACCCTGCAGCAGAGGTATGTTAGAGACCCGGAGCAGGCCAGAGATGGACAGTGGTTTTTTCCATGAAGAAGCTGCCCTGCGAAGCAAAAGACCTCAAGAAAAAGATCTACAAGCATCCCAGAACACATCAGGGCTGGCGTCCCTCCTGCAGAGGACAGCCTGGTGGAAGGCAGGGCTTCATCTGCTGTCCAGATCACTAAGTTATCAACGTGTATTGCAGGACCACAGCTAATACTGTCAGTAAGGTAATAACAAGTCTTAAAAAACAAAGTCTGACAGCGATACCCCAGACCAACCCTCCAGAAAGCTTCATAGAAGCACCATGTGGCACCAAAGCTCCTCAGGGACAGCTTGCTCCAAACTAGCCACCCACCAGGGTAAGGGATCTCTTTCCATTCCAGTGTTAATCATTGCCCAACAGGCACAAGAATACTTTAAAAAAAAAAAAAAAAAAAGGAAAAAGTCCAAAGGAGCAGAGCCTCTAGAGGAAATGAATGCAAAGCCAGCTTTTGGGACGTTTTTGTCATTCGCCTGCCACCTCGTGGGGAAGATGGGAGAAGAATCAGTAAGAACATTTTCTGCCACAGCAAAGCTCCCAGAGGCTGATGTCATTTCAACCCTTGCGCACCAGCATTTTCAACACTAAACGATGGCTTTACGTGCCCAGAGCAACCAGATTTTCAGGCAGTGCTTAAGCACACACATCTTTGAAAAGTCTCTCCATCAGACCCTCCCCGAAACCCAGCAGCTGGCCAAAACTGAACAGACTCAAAACTGCAATTGGTTTCCCAAAACTCCTACAGCTGCTGCCCCAAATAAAGCGTGCGTAACAAAGAAACTGTTCAAGCTGTGTTATCGCCCCCAGTTTTACCTCAGGCCCAGGATAATATGCAGTGTGCTATTAGCAGCACTCAAAGCATAACACAATACGAACACTGAAGAAAATCAAGAACTAAACCCAGCGAAACCTATTTGCCCTTACTGGAAGTGACCCCAGGGTTTGAGAGGAAAGCAAATTATTTGAAGTGAAATACAAATGAAACAATTTGTTTTAGCAAAACACCTGTACTAAAATAAGCACCCAGGACAAGTTTTGAATCACCATCACAAACAGACCACTGTCCTTCAAAGCTGTTTTTAAAAACACGTGGACTTCGTCTAAACCAAATCCAATGGCAAATTCACTGACTTCAGTGGGAACACAGCTCAACGCTCTGCGACGTGAGAAGTCGCTGTCAAATAATTTAGAATGGGAAAACAAACAGCACCATCAATTCTGTTCTTCAAACAGCCTCTGGAAGATGCTTAGTGCAACAACAGAGCCACACAAAATGAGAAACTGTCCAATTCACTGAATAAAGGTAGTAAAAGCAGACAAGAACCTTTAAGTCAATTACAAATCAGTTCTAATATTTCATTAACACTTCTGCCAGCCTCCCAAACACACCACACGCGCTGCTTTAGCAGAACTCACTGAGAAATGCTGCTCTGCCCTCAGAGTTTTAAACCAGCTCTGCTACCCGTACCCCGCGACCTGCCAACGCATCTCCTTGGACCCTGCTTCAGAGGGAAAGGATTACCCTGCTGCAGCTGCAGCCGCGTCAGCTCAAGCCTGAGCTGTTCGTTTTCTTTTTCATATTCGGTGGTGATGGCATCCCGTTCCTCCATCAGGTTACGGACGTGACCCACATAGCTTTCCACCTAGAAATAAAGAAAACATCGCTATAGCTGAGAGTGTTTACCAACGTCTCACCAGCAAGCAGTTGGTGCAAATAGCTCCCCATCCCCCTATATTTACAGGATAACATCAAACATTTGTAGGACGCTACTTCTTTATGCCTTTGTAACACCTGGGGATGTAAAAACTTGACTGAAAGGTGTCAAAGGCAGGAAGGGATGGGGGCTTGAAGGCGCTGGGAGGCAGAGGACTCTCAACCCCAGACACTGGGCTCGCTGGGTGCTTTTCAGTGCCCCAACGCGAGGAACCGGGTCGTGCCCCCCCGAGTTCTCGAGGGCACGAGGAAAGCGGCTTTTGGCAGTGAACGCCCGCGATGCTGCTGCTGCGAACCACGGGGGCAGCGGGCGTGTTTGGGCCCGGAGGGGTTAAACACCGACGGGGTAACTCCGGCCCCTTCTCCCGGCCCTTACATCTCTCATCTCCTCGGCCCGCCGCCGCTCCAGGTCGCCGAGCCGGGCCTCGGCGCGTCGCAGCAGCCGCCAGGCCGGGCCCAGCTGCTGCTCCTCGGCCGGGGCGGCGGCGCCCTCCGCCCGCAGCCAGCACTGGGCGGCCTCTGCCGGCACCGGGGCCTCCGCCTGCGGGGGAACCGAGAGAAGCCGTGAGCGACGGGGCCCGGCGGAGCCGCCTGCTCCCCCCGCCCCAGCCCGGGCACCCACCGGGGCGGCAGCGGCTGCCGCCTCCATGCGGCGCGGGGGCCCCCCCCACCCCCGGCGCCATGGCAACGGGGGGCCCCGCGCGCCCCGCCCCTCCGGCCCACGGGAAAGGCCCCGCCCCCTGGGCACTCGGCCACGCCCCCGGTCCCTCGGCCACGCCCCCTCCTCTCCCTCCGGTGCCGGCGGAAGCAGAAAGGTCCCGCTCCCGGCCACAAATCCCGCAGCATTTAGGGCTTCCTTTAGGCCAGTGCTTCAAGTCCATCGCACAATCAAAGGACCTACCGAAACGCTTCCGCTGGCACCAAAACCAGGGGCTGAAGGTTTTCTGGTTTTCTTCCAAACCCCAAGCGGAGCCGCTGCGGACGAAGGGGGTTCCCCCGAGGTAAAGCAAGAACAGGGTGATGGAGACTGTGAGGGTCCTGCAGAGCTGACTCACCAGCTGAGGGCACAGCAAGAGGATGGTAGAGGAAGGGAAAGACCAAGACCTGGAGAAGAGGGACACTGCAGCAGCGCACAGCGAGGACCTTCAGCTGAGCGGAGTCTGGGATCCTCAGAAAACGACGTGCAGATGGGCCTGGACCCGCGGCAGCCGCTTCCTACTTACGGTACAACCGACACCCCCGAAAGAGAGGGGCTGGTGCCCCGAGGCAGCCAGCGCTGGAGATGTTGGTGCGATGGCAGCTCTCGAGGTCTTGGTTCAAGCTCCAGGTTGGAAGAGGACCCTCACCAACACTGCATCAGGGTGTCTGTGGCTTAGGTTGAGCTTTGAAAGTCTCCCCACCGTGGGCTCCGCCACCCTCCTGAAGGAGGAGGCGCAGACGTGGCACGGGGAAGCCCACAGCTGCGTTCCTGCGGGTCCAGCGGTGCGGCCCCTGGAGGCTCCTGTGGTGTCCAAGAGGCAATGCCCAACTCTCCTACTCAAAATTTAGATTATTTCAGTCCTTCACAATCACTTTCCGGAGAGAAGCCAGAATACCCCAAAGACAGCACTCGCTGCACTTCTCCCACCTCTTGTCCTAACACTCCTCCAAGGGCACATTCAATTTACACAAGTTTTTATATTCTCATTTTTGCCAGCCCACCCCTGCTTCTAAGTTTTACTCCAAATAAAGACAACGGAAACCCCTAAACCAGCAGGACTCGACGTTCACCTCAATGGCATACTGGGAGATGCAGGCAGGCAGCTCTCGGAGCTCGTACAACACACGCAGGACATTCCACCATCTTCTCCTTCCCTATTTGCACGTCTCCGACTGGCACTTCCCACATCTACGGACGGTCTCCACTTCAGTTCTCGCTCCATCTTCTGCAAGTATCAGTCCTGGCCGTACAGAAGATGTTAGTTCCTTCTCCTGACTGATCCGGACTGTTTCTCCCACCACTAAACATACCCCACACACCGCCATAGCCCGTTAACGTTCAACGCTCCCTCCTGATCCGCTGAGCCCATCCTCACGCTCTTTTCTTGCTCTTCTACGTTTCTTTTCCTCATTTGATGAGCAGACCTAACTTGCAGGTGATCAGTGTCATTACAAAAGCACTGTGGCTTTCTTGAACGCTCAGTGGTTTTAAATAGGGCAAAGTCCCACCTCTGGAGAGGCCTCGAGTGCGAGAACAGCCTTCCTGCACGTTCCTGTTTTTCTTTACAGACTCCCAGTGAATTTATTTCAAGGAAAGCATGTAAACAGGAAGATGACAGTGGCAGAGCTGCAGTTAAGTTTTTTTTACAGCAAAATTACACACTTTGCTTCCTGTAAGCATGAGGAATATATGCTTAGAAGTTGGTAATCATATAGAAGCGGAATTTAGAGAAAACCAGCAACGTCCCAGTTCTAACTCCGGCCAAACAGCCAAGAGGCAGTTCTCCTCCCAGGGCTGATCACCACTACTCCATCCGCTTTCACCTCCCCACCCTCACTGCCTATTTCCCCCCAGGAACCTACAAAAGGAAAACCTTTGTGAAACACTGCTTTAGGGACACTGTACAGCACCTATTTGTTTGAACCGCGTTTCTGAGCGGAGTTCTTGAAGCGTAGGTCCACTGGATCACTCCAGGAGCAAGAGACGCTCTCTCCAAAGTTGTTACCGCCTCACTCTCCTTCATCTTTTGCCACAGTTGTTTCACTGTCCACTTTCAACACCAGACAACTGCCAGCTCTGTCGCTCCACTCCAGTCATAAAACCAGAACACTTTATTTTCTGCAAAGCACCATTCCTTCCATCCAACAATTCGATAAGAAACTTTGAAGAGGCAGATTCAAGAAAATCTTTTATATACAGACATATATACCATTTCTCCACTTCCTGGTTCTCCCAGCCCATGGGACAGAAATTAAGCAATATATCCTTTCTTTCTTTAGACACCAGAACAAATATCATCCTTTGGAATGTTTTCACTTCAGTGTATTTTTCTTTTTCAAAGCAAGCAACAATAAGCATTACGAGCTGTAGAAAAGTTACACTGTTTTGGACGGCAGCCTTCCCCGCAGTGTTTCACTGAGGATTGTTTTATTTACCTGGGATAGAGAATCACTCCAGTTCCACTCCCTCTCTAGCACAATTTCACTTGTTTCATTCAGAGCTGGTCCTCAGACTTTCTTCTCTATAAACGCAGTATGCTGGCCCTGAAGATAGCTCACTATCTTTTCCTCTATTTCCATGCCTTGCGCTATTTCCTCATCAGAAAGAGATAACGGAGTCTGTGAGTCTTTGGTTACAATAATAACAGAGGTTCTCCGTGACTCCAGGATATTTGCTACCACCACCTGGTGACGATATTTCTCCAGAGCCTGCCGCGATTTATCGATTAAGATCAAAGGATCCGTCTCCAGTTTAAAGGAAATAACAAATGCCTCTGGGGCCCATTCTTTGACGAGAGGGGACAGCATTTTTGGCACCATCTTCATTGTGATCTACATTGGGGAAAGACAGCAGAGGAAAGTTTCAGTTTTCTCATTACAGTGTGTTTTAATAAGAGATGGGGGGTAGGGAAATTACAGCTTCAGTTCACGTTTATTTACATTGGGAAGTTTTTCAAGGCAGTATTTGGTCAGATCTCACCAAACAAGGTTAAAAATGTCACTGTAAAATTAAATTATCAGTCTGGTATTCACAATAAGCAGGGTGTTCTTAAGCGATGAGGCAGGCCCATGGTAACTGCATAAACATTTGCTATTTAAGTGCTAAAACCCACTCTCTGGGAATATAAACATAAGCAGAGGAAGATAAAAAAAGAATTACAACTGCAGAAGTCTGAGTTTTCAGCTCTCCAAAACCCAAGCAGCTCATCAAATCTTAACCCTTCTTTCTATCAACTCTTTAGGGCACATGAAGCATAAATATGCCAAAGCATGGGGGAAAAAGTAGGAGTCTGTTCTCCAGCTTCCTAACTTCTGGGTCTGTCACTGGGAATCAGGTTGGGTCTCCCCTTTCCTATGCTAACAATAAAGGATTAAGCCCAGCAACTTAATAGAAGCTAATTAAACTAAATAAATTTGGTATTTGTTACATACAGAGCTCTAGATCCACCTGCTCCCATAGCTGACAGGGATCTGGGCACAAGACACGTGCTACACCTCTGGGCTGTTGTCAGCATTAAGCAGGAAGAAGGCAACATAAATACTCCAGCTGCAACTATTCTTCAGCTGAGACCCGCCACCTACTCATCTCCATGTTGAAAGCGTGTACAGTTTTGAAAGGGTATTTCCACAGGATTGTGCTCCCGTGAAAATTCACCCTCCCACTCCCAGTGAAAACACACGCTTTTCTGGCCAGCAAGCTGTTGCTTTGCAACCTTTCTCGGGTCTAATTTACAGGCAGTGACCCTGGCAGGACGCTGGGAGAGGCGGAGGGGGGGGCTGTGCCCAGGGGTGCCTCACCTGCAGGGGCCCCTCCGAGGACTGGATCTTGTGCTCCGGCATCTCCGAGATGGGGATGTAGAAATCCGATACGGCAGCGGCCAGGTAAAACATGACACTGGAGCCTGCAAGAAATACAACTGCAGTCACCCATCGCTGCTGGCCCATCCCGAGCAGCCTGGCCCCCTTGCCCCAGGGACCCCCACGATGCACCAGAGCTGGCTGGGCTGCCAACTTCCCCCCCCACACCAACCAGGGGAGCCCAGGGCCACCCCAGACCCCCCCATCGCCTACCGGCACTGCCCTGAGCAGGGTAGCGCTGCCCCCCCACACTGGGGTCCCCTCAGACACACTGTCACCGCCTCATCCCCTCCCACCAAGCCCCAACAGCCCCCAGGGACCACCCAAACCCTCATACCGGGGTGCTGGAGCCCACACGGGCCCCTCTGTGCCCTCACGCCAGAGGCTGGGCCCTGGGGCCTCCTTGTCCCCTCACGCCGGGGACACCCCCCCCGGGGGCCGCCTTGTCCCCTCACGCCGGGGACACCCTCGTACCGAAGGGCGCCAGGGCGCGGGCGGCGGCTCGCAGCAGCGCCAGGTACTCGGCGAGCCCGGTGAACTCGATGGCCAGCAGCGCCCCGGCCTCGGTAGCCCGCTGGTAGTCGCGGAGGGCGGGCAGCAAGGCGGGGAGAGCGGCGGGATCGGCGGTGACGCCGGGCGGCGGCCCGGGGGTGAGGCGGAGGGCGTCGAGGAGGGCGGGCCCGGGCGGCGGGAGGGCTCTGGCCCAGGGGAAGGCGGAGCGGGCCCGGTGCAGGAAGCAGACGCCGTACCCGGCGCCCACCAGCCGCTCGGCCGAGGCCGCGCCCCGCCGCCCGCTGCTGAAGTTCTCCAGGAAGCGGACGGCGCGCGCCTCCAGCGGCACCTGCGTCCCCCCCGACGTCACCAGCGCCACGCGCCGCCCGCGCGCCGCCTGCCCCGCTGCCCAGGCCCGCACGCGCGCCTCCGCCGCCGCCTCATCCGCGCCGCCCGCCGCCATGACGGCCCCGCCCCTTCCGCCGGAAGCGCGTCATCCTCCCGCCCCCCTCCCCGTTGCCGGAAGTGTCGCCTTGGCAACGCAGAGGGGTGCTGGAGGGGTCTCGCCGCTGTGAGCTGTGCGGGGCGGCGGCCCGGCTCCGCTGCCGCCGCTGTCGCCTCACGTACTACTGGTGAGAGCCCCGCTGGGTGCGGGGGACGGGGGCAGGCCCCGGGACGCAGCCCGGGAGGAAGGCCGGGAGGCAGGGGCGGGGAGCAGCGCCCAGGGGGGAGGCGGCCTGGGACCGGGCCCAGGAGGCGGGAGCAGTCCTGGGGCACGGGGAAAGGGCGAGAGGCAGGGATTAGCCTCAGGACGAGGCACAGGGTGCAGGGAGAGGACCCGGGGCGAGGCTCGGGACACAGGGAGAAGGCCCAGGAGGCAGAAACAGGCTCATGACAGAACAAGAGGCAGGCACTGGCCCCATGACAAGGCTCAGCACGCTGGGAGAAGGCCCAGGACGAGGCGCAGGAGGCAGGAACAGGCCCAGGACAAGGCTCAGGGCACAGGGAGAAGGCTCAGGATGAGGCCCAGGAGGCAGTGCCAGGCCTAGGACAGAGGGACAGGCCCATGGTAAGGGCTGGGGGACAGGGACAAAACCTGGCACATGACCTGGCCCAGGAGGCAGGGAGAAGGCCCAGGAGGCAGGAGCAGGCTCAGGACCAGGCAAGAAGCAGGGACTAGCCCCAGGATGAGGCTGAGGACACAGGGACAACCCCCAGGACAAGTCTTAGGACACAGGGATGAAGCCTGGGTGGCAGGGAGGAGGCGTGGGACAAAGCTCAGCAGGCAGAGATGAGGCCCAGGAGACAGGGACGAGACCCAGGATGGAGACAGGGAGAAGGCTCAGGGTGAAGCTCAGCAGGCAGGGTAGCAGGAACCGGAGCAGGCATGCTCAGCAATCTTAGCTGGAACATTTCTCCTCACTCCCAGCGGTGCCCACATCAAATAGAGAGCTGCGCAGTGAGCTTTCTAGATGTTTACACAAATATCTCCACTTACACGGGGGCCTTAGTGAAGTCATATGTTAACTATACACTTCATGGTTTCACAATGACTTGAGGTTTGTTTGGCTTTGCGGTACCGCAGTGTTGAATGCCAGGCTCAAACCAAACCGTATTGGGAGTTTTGTGAGTGATTTAAATAAGGTTTTAACATACAGAATCATGGTGGCTTGGCAGGACAGCGCTGTGTTGCCGTTCAGGACTATCAAGTATATATTAGATGCTCTGTGAGCAGACAAAGGGCTGGTGGCCGTTGTGGGTAATTCTTGTGGTGAAAGTCCAGAAGACACAACGGGCAATAATCTTTCTTTACATCATTTCCAAGCAAACAAAAATATCATTCTTCCCTTATTTTCTTAGTGATGTAGATCATCAAAAAGCCGATTGGGTTAGTATCCACGAGCAAATATGCCAGCTGCTGATTCCAATCCGTACATCCCTCCCTTTTCTCCTTTCTGAAAAAGAAAGAAAACATGACATGGAACAGCTGGTGAAGAGGCAGGTACGTACCAGAAAAGCGAACATCACTTCAAAGTGTTGCCAGTGAAATTCAATTAGATCTCTTCTTCCTATACTTTGATGTACATCGTGTTGGGAGGCACCTCGTTGCGTGATTGGTACTTAGTTGCAGAGCTTTAGGGTTTTTTTTTTAAACAAAAACTCTCTAATAAGGGGAGTGGGAGCATCTTCTCTCCAATTCTACAAGCCTCTTGCCTTTTTCACAGTCCTTACTCAAAGTGCTGAGCTTCCTCAGGCAGTGGCAATCCTGGATCTCCCGCCTTGCCAGGTAGTTAGTCCATCTCTCAGGTTAGTCCAGGATTCAGCAGAGTTTTATTTCTTACAGGCTGTCCTCATCCTTTGCTGATGAGAGGGATTCCCCTTTCTCAAAGCAGGGGGGGCAAAGAAATAAAGTCCCCTCCCTTTGTTTACCTGGCCAAGTTTAAACGCCCTTTCCCACTAAATACGGTCTTTTATCTCTGTTTTTTGGCCTCGTGGGTGGTGCAGATGTGCAGCTCCTTTCCAGCTCAAGTGGTTTTCAACTCTTTTTTGTAGTTGTTGTTTATGGGGTGGCAGGATCTGCTTTTCCACAATGTTGATAAAAAAATAACCCACCCACCCAGCTACTTAAAATCTTGCCCATAAAAATAAATTATCCTTCTATCGTTGCATAACTCCTAATCACAGAATAATAGGACAACAGAACAGCTGAAAGTGAGCTGGTAACAATCAAACGGTGCCACTGAGAACATCATCATTAATCTTCTGGATTTTACACCATGTATCATTTTTAAGGTTGTTTCTGGGCCAGGTGCTACTGCTTTGGTGAGTGACTTGTGCTGCGATCTTTCTTGGGAACATCCAGAGAGAGAAAGTCTAAAAAAGGTGGAACCTGCATAGGCAGTCCTTGGTGAAAGCTTGCAACAGGCTTTAGGCAACAGATTCCTTTAGGCTTTGCAGGAACTGGACAGTGACAACCCAGTTTAGTTTTGAAAATCCCGTCTGTTTGAAAATCACAGGCAAGATTCTTGACCAAAGTCCAAAGAGGGTGTGTTAGAACAGCGTGTCCCAAAAGCGTCAGGAAAAATGCAAAAGCTCCCTTGTTCCAGGTTACGTTTAAGTTGATCTTTTATAAAGTCTGCAAAGAAGCAAAATCAAAATTGGTCTTATTGGGGGTGGTGGCAGGATTTTTGCATCCTTAACTGCTTAAAGCTTTTTTTCAAGAAACCTCAGCTGATGTTGAAAGCATTTGTTATTACATCATTGAACTTACAGCAACTCAAATTGTGCTGTATACGTTACGAAAGACCACGTGACCCGACAGATCAAGGAAGTACTCCTTGATTAGCTAGAAGCTCATAATTTGGTTTTATTAGGTTCCAGGGGAGGACAGCAGGAAGATGGGGCTGGTGGAGAAGGGAGAGTCACTCCTCTTGATTGGAGTGCACACCCAGGTTAGCAGACGGCAACTGCAAACCTGCAGCTTGAGCCGAGCCTTGGAATGACTTCATGGGAAAAGTCATAGAGAGCAGACTCCCGATTTTTTTTCAAAGTAGAGATTTTTACAGGTTCGTTAACAACCTTATTACATTTGTTCTTTGACCTTTGTCTCCAGACTATTTAAATAAAATAGATTCTGGGCACGGTATGTGCTGGGACACTTTGTCTTCCTTCTCTCTTAAGAAAGGAGTGAAAAAGCTGAACCTTCTTGCTTTCGCAGCAAGACTGCGGCTGCTAGCCCACAGAGGAAGTCTGCCTTTATGTACAGCAAGGCATAGGGTAGAGAACATTGGGCCTAGAATGGCTGACAAGCGTTGGAAAAGCAGTATGGAGAGTGTGAGATTATTTACTGCCCCATCCTGGAGGCTTCATCATTTTCCCATTCACAGAGCCAACAAAAATGCTTTAAAGATGGTCTTTGGAGCTCAGGGAAAAGCTACACATTCTCATGACTGAGAAAATACCTTCTGCTGAAAGCCTGCCCATAGGTTTATTATTTTTTGAACATTTCTGCTGTACTTCACAAACTCCTGCACGGTGTTTGTTTAGAAAACACACAGCTCGGGCCTCAGTCAGGACACAGGAAAGCTTGTGCACATCAAAATGCCCTTTGGCTTAAGGGAAAGTGCATGAAGCTGAGAGCCAGGAGGTTATGAGTTTCATACCTCGTCTGTACTCCAAAGCTTTGTTGATAGAAATCTGCTTTTGTCAACATAGCCGGGGGGGTGCCTGCAGACAGTGCCTCCAAACTGACAAAACTCCAAGTTTCTGTTTGTAGAATAGCCTCACCTGCCTGCGTGATGTCAGCTTACCACAGCCCCTGGGTACGGGAAAAGATCCACACCTCAGCCAGCTTCAGCCCTCCTCCAGCACTGATGCTAGCCCCGCTGACTGCAGGTTTCCACCCAAACTGACTGGAAGCCTGCCTTCCTCTTTAAATCGTCGTTTCTCCAAGCGTGGTGTCATTTTTGGTGCCTGTGAGTGAATAAATGAATGTGGCACCGAACCCCAAGTGTGTTCCCCACCACCCCCCCCGCGCCCACCTGGAGCAGAGCTGGGGTCCTCAGCCTCCTCAAACCCCAACTGGGGGAAAACTGCGTGGGGGCATCTTCAGAGAAACCTCTGTAATTGCAGCACACATGAAAAGAGCCCAAAGCGCGCAGGTCTGGGGGCGTGGGGCTATGGGCAAGATGAAAACAGCACAGGGCCAAAGCTAACGATCCCCCCAAGGCTTGTAACTGTGAAGTCTTAAATATTCAGTGCTGCAGGGCTTCTGTTGTCTCCTGCCCTTTCTTCTCCTCCTGGGAGCTGTGCAAGAGTCTAACCCTTCGCTTGTCCTCACTGCAGATGTTTTAAGATAGCTTACATCATGAGAAGCAGCGATGATCTTATTGACAAGGAGTAAAAAAAGACTGATCCCCATCTCCGGCACCTCCCCAGATGACAATCTGCTTGATACTCACGCACCAAAGCCAGTGCCAGTTGCAACAGAAAGAGTGGCATGGACAGAAGAGGCAGCCTGATAAATAACAGCTTTCCCTGCTCCTTGCCCTGAGCGTGTGCTGACTTTTTCCACGTGCACCCCCAAGAGGGCTCAGTTTTGGTCTTTTTTCACTCTCTTTGCTGGAAGCTCAGGGGGTAGAGAGGGGATGATCGCTCTATTTTCTAGCTCTTGGCTCTCCTTGCTGTAGCAGGGTGCTATCACTCTGGGGT
Source organism: Strix aluco (assembly GCF_031877795.1). NCBI lineage: Eukaryota > Metazoa > Chordata > Aves > Strigiformes > Strigidae > Strix > Strix aluco. Next base: position 8,696,914 of record NC_133952.1, on the reverse strand, counting down.
GCGTTCCTCAAAACTTCCATTTATCCAGAAAGGATGTTGCTTTATCTCAGCCAGGATCTCCAGGAAACACTGTCCTTGAGCTCCCTGTCCCTGAGCTGTTCCTTCACCCTTGGCATGACTCTCTGCCTCTCTCTAAGCACTTAAAGCTCAGCAAAATGCCAAAGCCTGTCCTCCGAAAGCACTGGGATTTGCTTTTTCTGCCCTCTGATCAGCCACGGCTGGAAAACAGAAGGCAATAAAGTGGTAGAATGGTATTTTCTGCCGGCGCTCACTGCACAGGCCTGCCCGTGCCTCCTAGCCAGGGCCTCTCTGCCTTGCCGTGGCGGCACTGCTAGGCACCCCGGCAACGAGATTTCTTCCCAGGCAGCTTTCCCGCTGCACCACTTGTGTGAAAAGCCAACGCAGAAGTGTTGGGAGTTGGCAACAATTACACTGAAAGCAAAGAGAAATAGATAAATAAGCATCCTGGCTCTTTTTCACGGGCATCCCTCAGCACGTTGTAAGGGCACAGCATCTACGGTTGCCGTAGAGCTGTTGGCAATGAACCGGCGTTCAAAGGGAGATACGTTTGTGGAGCTGGTGAATAAATCAAATGCTGCAAAGGGTGGAAGTGCGGTGTGGACTGCTCGGAGTAGCAAGAGGCAGGGAGCAACTATACGTGCAGGAAACTTTATGAGTTCTGCTGGCAGAAACACTGCAGAAACTGCCTGACCACCAAACCCGGCCTGGGTAACGGCTCCACAGAAGTGTAACGCAGTGCATTAGGGTGTTCGGATTTTGACCAGCTTTCCAGACTCCGCGCCCAAAATACCAGGCCCAGAGCTGGCCGGGAGAGGGTGGGAGGAAGCACCCACACAGCACCATGTGAGGAGCTCTCTCCTCGCTCCCAGCCCGCGTCTCCTGCAGCTGGAGCGGTGCCATGCTGGCACCGGCTTGGCAAACCATACGCTCCGCTGCCTGCTATGAGTCACCGTTATTACCGTCAGCAAAACCCGGCCGTAGCCCCTTTGTCTAATCTTTTCTATGGTCTTGTGATGATCATTTTCTGTGCTTCACAGCTTTTATTGCTGCAGCCTTATTAGCCCTTTCTCGTAGGCGTAAAGGATTCTTCGTCTCATAAGACACCACATGACCTAAGAGGATGTCCAAAGCTGTTCCTGCTAGAAGTAGAAATGAAAGCCAGGCTCTAATATGACAGCTTTAATTTCCATCCATTAATTACAGACACAAAGAACATTACAATCACTGTTTTACAGTTTGCAAACTTGAATGCAAAAAGTGACCGTGAGTTTTATTTCTCTTTCTCCTTTGCTCACTCTGTCCCGTAACTGTTTCCCCGCAGAAGTACATCATCGATGTCGCGTGCAGCACGGCCCAGGGGTTTGTTTTGGATGGAAAGCATGAAGAAGCGATACCTGCAGCTCTGCACGCACTGCGTTTCAGTACTGAAGTGTACGGCTCAAATTCTGTGCAGTTGGTGCCTGCTTATCTCCTCTTGGCTGAGGCCTCCACTGGTAAGTATTGTCTAAATAGTAAGGTTGGCAAGGGCAAGACCTCCCCTGGGTCAGGTTTCTGGTTTCCTTTTACCATTTATCAAGGAAGGACCAGCTCCGTTTCAACACTGTGCCATGTCTCTACCCTGCCCTGCCTCAAGGGCATTTCAGAGCGATTTGAGAAGTTGCGGACACACCCCTTTGCTGTGTGGGTCTTTGGAAAAGAATCACTCAGCAGTGATGAGAGATCAATGCAAGCAAATGAAATGTTGTCTCCATCTCTACCAATTCCCACAAGAGAAGCAGTATGAAAATCTATTCTTTACCTCTGTGGCTTCGTGTGACTCTCAAAAGCATTAAATTCCCGAGGGTGGTTGGTTGGGCTCTTGTCTCAGGGAACCAGCAAACATTTCTGAGGCCGTTGCATCAGAGGAATGTCTCAGTTCATTCACAAAAGCGTGCTCTGCCTGAAGGAGAGCTTTTTCTCATTGACTGTATGCTTTGTAAAAAATGTCAAATTAGGACTCTGCATGTGGAGAACCGCTCTCCTCAGCTGCAGACGTAAAGGATGGAAAAATGGCTGTAAATCATTGCCATTCCAGGAGCACACACAATGCTCTGCTGGCAGAATTGAGCTGTCTCAAGGATTGTCGTAAATGGTGTGGCAAGAGAAGGGAAAAAAAAAAAACCCATGAGTAATTCTAGTGTGATAATACCCAAGTCATTAGTGGCTGCCTGTAGCTAACCTGTTTTGAACACGTGTTTCAGAGATACTGAATGCAGTACACAGCTCCTGGCTTCTCTTGTAGCTCTAGACTCTCGGCCTGTCTGTAAATTAAATTTTGAACACCTGCTCAACCAAGGAGCGCTTGGGAGAGAAGCAGGGAATCCACAAACTAGATCTCCATGTCAAACTACTGCAAAGGGGTAGCAGGCAGTATTCTCTAAATTTCTAAATAAAAAACTCTTCTTTATCCTCCTTATCTCTACATTTCAGGTGCTGGCCGTCTTCTGCAGGCATCGAAATATCTCTCCCAAGCCCAGTGGATTGTCCTCAGAACTCCAGACTGCAGTGTTGCTGTTCAGCATAAATTACATCGTAGTCTGGGGCTTTTCTGTGCTGCTGAAGAAAACTTTGAACAGGCTTTATATCACCTGGCAAACGATGTAAGCCAACTCAAATACAGAAACACTTCCATTTTTCTTCCTTCTCTAACACTTCCAGGTCGATGTGGAAACCCCAGCAGGCAGATTTATAATCCTGAGTTTAGGTACCAAGAGGGTACATGTTACAAACACCTGAACTGTCTCGATCTAAGACACCTGTGTATCCACGTGTCAGCCAAAGTTGTGTTTTATTCCCTTGAAGAGACATACACCTTGTCTTTAGTGCGTCTGCTTATAAATTTATCTGTCTGGTTATTTTCCTGGGATGAACAGACACTCCAACCCCAAACTGGTATCGTTGCCTTTTATTCAACAGATAAGTGACTTTATATTTTGGCTGTCATTTTTCTCCATACTTTTCCATTAGACAACAGTTCCCTGTCAGCCATTATTTAATGAATGCCTTATTTAACTCTTTAAATGTCTGCTTCAGTAGCGTTTTCCCCAATTCAATCTTTTTAGCCACGAGAGCAGTTTGTCAGCTTTGAAGCAGTTATTGCCAGCTGTGTTCCTGAGGATGCTTTGCCTGTCATTTGATCCCCCAAAGGCAGACGAGCTCCGCAACATCCTATTTATGTCCCGTGTAGACTAAATTTATCCAGTGCAGAGTGATGTATACTCACTACTGTTGAATTTGATAGTAGCTTTGTGCGGGCGGGAATGATGACACACGGTTGAGGAGAATTAGATCCTTTCTGTTTTAATATATACATAATATATACAGCCCTCTCTTTGCTTAGTTGGTAAAGCTTTTGGGAGATTCCTCGCTGTGCCATTAGTTTTTTAGGTGCCCTAAATCTGCTGCCCGAAAGGGTGTCAGGTAATAGTTTTTTTGCTATTAGCAAGTCACTGTGTCAGAGCAGCCCGAGACCTGCCTGAACTTTGGCTGCGTGTCTGAGATCTGCTGAGAGTCACACGCCAGCTCAGAATAGCTGGAATGCACCACTGCCTGCCCACTCCCCTGGCTCTGCCTGGGGCTTCTGGGGGCAGAAACAGGCGCCGCGGGCGGGCCGGGAGAGCTGAAAAGCGGCGGCAGGTTGTGTGTTTGAAGGCGTGAGACGTCCCAGCTGCGCAGGGAGAGGTGTGGGAAACCTGCCCCGTGCTTCCATGGGGGAACACACTGGGGTAAGGGTTCCTCTGCCCCAGCGAGCCGGGGATTTGAGGGTGTTACATTCCTTTGCATAAAACACAAATTACAGCTTTTTTAGTACCACATTTTACAGTTGCAATCAGGTATAACTAACGCTATAGTTACACAGAAAAAAAAAAAAGGGAATGCTTGCAATATTTTTAATCCATAACCAAAAATTTCCCAGGTTTGATATGAGCATTAAACTTCTGCTTTTTTTAAAATATTAATTTCAGATTTACCTTGCCAGTTCTATGTTTGGACTGAAATCTATTGAGACCTCTGGAGGGTATTTCCACATGGCTAATATTTTCTTTCGCCAGAACAAAATGGACATAGCAAACTCACTCTATGCTGAGGTTGGTAAAACCAAAGATCATCCTCTTATATTTCTCAGGTTTTTTTCTGTGTTCTTTCCAATATTTCTCCTGTTTCTGACTGCCTTTAATACGATGGTGACCATATCAAGTGCCAGCATTGCCATTTAGGATCAATCCTAGAAATCCTTTTCACACTTAAATATTTCTCTGAGTTAAAACCAGGAGACATTAATCCTGTACTCAGTTTAAAATCATTATTCAAATTGTCTTCAATTTGGGCAGCCAAACCTTGTTAAAAAAATAGCTTTGCTACCAAATACCCCGCGCCAGAGATTAAAGAGAGTCCCACAAGCAGAAAGAGTCACCGGGGGGTTTCCATGGCCAGGGAAGAGTTGCTGAGCAGCACAGGGATACAAACAAGCCACGTAAAATTTACGCTGAGAATCAATAAAGAGTCACACTGATAAAAGATTGTCGGAACAGAACGATCAAGCAAGGGAAGTAACAATTATCTAATTGCTCTAATAACTGGGGGGGAAAAAAAAAAAAAGTGAGCTTTCATTTGTTTTGGTTGATTTTCTGTGGAAGCAGGGCTTTGCCAGCTGTGCCATCTGCCTCCATTCCCCTCGCAAACTTCAACCCAGTTGGCTTTTGGTTGACAATTTAGTTAGATTTGTTCAAGTTTTGATGAAAATTAGTAGTCAGATGGAGAAATGAGCTTCCAGCTCAGGCTGCCACGGGGAGAAGAGCGGTCGGGTCTCTGTGAGACACCCAGCTTGGCAGCAGCCAGCTCACTCACGGGCAGGTCCTCCGGTTCTTGTGGCAGGGACGGGCATTGCAGGGGACATTGTTTATAGAAAAACTCGTTGCTAAATAGCAGGTATTCATACAAGTGAAATAATTCATTTGCTTCCTGATAGGTAACCGACATCTGGCATGCCTTTCTCATGAAGTCAGTTCGAGCGCAGGAGCAAATTGTCAACTCACGACCGGAAATGTCTCCGCTCACCGAGGACGAGGAAGTCGGCAAAGCCTCTCTGAGTAAGCCCCGCTATTGCGCAGAACCGTTTGGAAGACAGACTTTAAAGAATCCCTCCGTCCCACCGTTCATATTTATTTTGCGTGGCATTTCCATAGAGCAGGTTTAATGGGGATCACAGGTATTCCTGATGTCGTCGCTCAGCAGATTGCACTAGATGAAACCAATGAGGCCGCTTCAGGAATGAGGGCGTTCAAGTGGAAACACAGCTTTGCCCTTTTTGTTTACCTGCTCCTTTTCACAGCGCCCTTGGCAGTGACTTTAGCCGTACAATATTTTGCCTTTCAGGATTTGACTCCACTTCAACATTCTCATTTCTCTGCAGCTCCTTTGTCTCCATTTAATTACGGGAAAGTGACATTTCATCTCACTTAGGCAGGTTTACAACTCTGTCTTCTGAAGCAGTAGGACACGATGCAATAGCGTGTACTGATAATTGGATGTATTAATCTGGAGAATAGTCTCAGGGGAGCAGCTGGGGAATCTCTCAGTGGGACACGAAGGTGCATAAAGCATTAGGAAATACGCTCGGGTGCGTGGTGCTACCCTGTGCTCCACTGAAGTCAGTCTAGACTCTGGTCCTTGTCTTCTTTCTGCCATCTGTGTTAATAAGAATATTGTCAGAGATGAAAAATGTTTCTGTAAATCCCATTACCTGGCATTGTCTCCATCCAGTAGGAACCACACCAAGACAGGGCTACACGATACCATCTTCAGTTATGACAGGGGTATGAAAGTTGCTCTTTTCATGCAGCTGTTATGACTCCACATCCTTACTAAAGGCTAATCAACACAATTACTGACTGGATGAAAAGATATCTGTTAATGGGTATGGAATTTGCATGGAGCTGGGATACCGCGTTGATGCTTGTAGTAGAAATGCTTTGATGTCTAGAAGAGATAATTGGACAGTTTTGAATATATTATCTTGCATGCATACATACATCCAACAAGATTATTTCGTTCTCGATGCAGCTGAAGCCCAGCAAGCAGAAGCAATCCGAGTACTGAATGCTGTATTAGACATCAGAGAACAGGCACCAAAGCAACAACCCGGGGAAACTGCCCGCGTTTTGCACACTCTGGCCATGCTTTATTACCTGGGCATGGATTTATCCAAGGTAAGTTTGGGTAACTCTGTCTCAGCGCTCACCCCGTCCCGTGCAGCCAGCGGCCTCTGTTCACCTCTCCCCAGTCCACGGCAGCCTCGCAGCTCTGCGTGAAGCCTGAGCTCTGTCAAGGCTAATAAAGCCCCCTGGGTCTGTTTTGGTCTCTGCCGGGCCCTCCACAGGGGATCCTGTAGTCCCCCACATTTTCTGGGTTCATCCTTCACGTGGGATATCCTGGCGGAGTAGCTGCCTGTCGCAGGCTGCAGTTAGACATCAGGTCAGAGGTTATGGAGCAAGCAAGACGTGGGCCTCGCGCGTGTCTCTCCTTGAGCCAGACTCCCTGTCGTTACCATTATATTAAGGTAATTTCACTCTGTTGGACCCTGTAATTCATTTTTGAATTTGCACCCCTGTATTTTTACAGCTAAAAATTTCAGATGCAACTGCTAACTTCAGAATGCCCAACTCTCTGCCTTAACAATAACTGATTTTGAGGAAGTGCTGAGCAGTAACCATCTGGAAATCAGGCCTCTTTGTCTGGGCTAAGCACTCAAAAGCCCGAGTTTCTTCTGCCTGTGTTTTGGAAGGTGAAAATACAGATTACTAATGGTCTCTTCATTGTATCAGAGAAAGCCGTAATGATGTGAGTCAGTGTTTGGAAGACACAAAGAAACAAATTCAAATTAGAAAAAAAGACAAAGCTTTATAATTGTGACAATGTCTAATCCCTGGAAGAGCTACCAAGGGAAATGAGGGATTTAGTTCGGAGTGAGTCAGTACAGCTGGTTTTCTCCTGAAATAGCTTTGGGAATGTTCAGACGAGCTGCTGTGTGAGATGGGAGGTAATGATCTCCAGCGCGGGGGGCTGGGGTTGGTAATCTCTTCTGTCTGCACCGCTGGATGCTCAGTGATCTGTTGGCAGCCTTACTCTCTCCCGTAAAGCAGCTTGTACAGGTCACCCTCTGAAGCAGGCGCTGAGTGGCTGGAGCCTGGATCTGCTCCAGTGCAGCTTTTCCAACGAGCCTCCACTACCTTGAGAAAAGGTAAATTCCTGACCATTACTTTTGTATTTTCTGTTTCAGGCTCTTGAGGTGGGGACAAAAGCCTTTGACCTGGTGCAAGGACTGCCCCAACAAGAGTCTCTAGAGGCCATTGGTCATTTGTTAAAGTTGATTAACTCCGTGCCTTCCTGCACAAAATAAAGAACTCTTTCTCCCAGAGCTGGGTCGTCTGTTTAAGGAGGTTGTTGAAGACAAAGTGTTACAAGCCCTGGGTCCTGTCTGCTGCCGTCTTCCCAGATGTGTCCCTGTCCCTCTCCAGGCGTTTGAAAATTGAACATTTTGGTGTGAGTTAGTTTTCACGTGCTGCTCAACCTCTGTAGCCTGTTACAGAATAACAGCGTGAGGGTGAGCAACAAAAGCACAACCAACACACGGTGCATAAAGCATTATCTAATGATTTATGAATAAACAAACAGCCTCTTACGTCCTCACGTTATCCAGAAGCTAAAACAGCTGAGGTGTGTTTGTGACCAGTCTCCTCAATTTGCTTTTCAGTTTGATGAGGGAGACACAAGGGAGGGCTCAGGGGGGGCACACAGGGAGGGTCTTCCCTGCACGCCTGACCTGGGGGGTTGTCATCTGCTCCTCGGGACCTGGTTGGGCTCGATCAGGTGTTGCACCTCTCTGCAGTGTCCCTCCATCTCCAAACCTACTTGTCTCTCTTTTTGCAGAGCTTTAGGGGAGTCTCGTAGCTCTGGGCACCGAGGGACTCATTTGTTATGGAAGAACTTGCATCCAGGAGGGACCACGAGAGCAGCACGAGGGACCATGAGCAGTCGAGGGAAGGGATTAAAAGGCCATTTAGCTCCAATCAGAGCTTCCAGCCCCAAGATTTCCTCACGGCTGAGAGCTCGCCGGCACGTAGGCATCCCGTTAACTCCAACACCCACCCCGAAAGGAGGAAATCCCTCGTGTCACCGCACGGCTGCCCCCAGGGAGCAGCGGGACCCTCGCTGCGAGGGCAAAGGGACACGTTGGGGAAGGGCTGGAGGAGGCCCCGGCAGAGCGGGGCAGGACAGGGGCCGCGCGCTGAGCTCGGTTCAGACGCCGAAGCATGTGATGGCCTCGCACAGCTGGGAAGGAGGTTAAGGGAAACTTGCCCTGCTGCTAAGGTCTGAACTCAGCTGAGCTTTAAGCCTACGATTAAGTCTCATTTACTTCAGGAGGATTTACGAGTGCATTTAATTGCCTTGCCGAATTGGGATGGAGTCAAGTACGCTTTTTAAATGCTTCATCAAGCTGGGACCTGAGCAATTAGAAGGGATTGATGCTGCTGCTAAAGGGAAAGCCCCCACTTCAGCTGATGTTTCCTTACACGGGGTGGGGTAGCGCTGCTCTGAGCGCACGAGGGGCCCCACAGCAGACAGGCTTGGGGGGGGAAATGGGTCGAAGACCCCCAGATACTCCTACAGGAGCTGTTGGTGGACCCCTCCACCCTCATCCTGTCTCTCCACGGCTGGAACAACCACCTCTGCGGGATGGGGGGGTGCCGGGAGGGGGGGGGCCACAGCTCCTGCTGGCCCAGTGCCTCGGGGCACGGAGGATTTGGGTCACGGTGGCCGGGGATTTGGAGCGGCGGGTTCGATCGTGGTGGTAATCCCTGCAGCCAGGCTGAGCCCGCGTGACGCGCCAGGCCAGCGGCTCGGTGTCGCTGCTCCTGGTTGCTTTAACACCAGAAAAAACGGTGTGAAAATTAACTTTGCATAAGGCTGAGCATCTCCAGGAGCGGTGGCGGGCAAGGGCTGGGAATGGGAAATGTTAGCGCGGGTGATGAGAAGAGCCCCGGGCAAATAAAGAACATTTTTGGGTGCTTTGAAAGATTTTACAAGAGCTGTTTCCTACAACACGCTGCAACAGCCATTTCCAGCGCGTGCACTTCAGGGCAAAGTCAATAAATAGAAAAAAGCCTGAAGTGACCAAGATCAGCATTTCTTTGCCCGAAAGTGTTCAGACTTGCAGCTCTTGGCACCTTGTCATTTCAAGGGGAAAGAAAAAAAATCCACCAAGAAGCAGCAACCTCCCTCCCTGCCTTGCTCAAGTGCTCACAGCAAGAGGCAGGCGCTCTGTCCCAAAGCAAATCCTCTTCACAACCCCCCGGGCAGCACCGAAGGGGGTAAATTTTAGGGTCTACTGGGGAGCTGGAGCAGGTCAAAGCTCCAGCCAGGTACCGCCACGGCGCCAGCTTCAGCTCGGGGCAATTAAATTGCAGTCGTACACCCGGGGGGACACGTTTTGCAACCAGCAGTTGTTGCCACGGAGGAACCGCTTTGCAGGGCCACGCTGGGGAGACCCGCTGAGCCGCGTCCGCACAGGCCCCGCGAACCCCAAATTTTAGGAAAGACGCTGTTCCACAGCCACGTTCCCCAAAACCGGGGCGCCAGAGCAAGAGCGGGGGACGCCTCCCCCCGAGGGCAGCAGGATTTCCCCCTTCCCAGCCCCGCCGCAACGCGCCGCAGGGAACGAACAGGGAGTTGGGTCCCACCTGGCGCAAGGGATGGTGTTTAAGCAGCCAGGAGGAGGAGGAGGAGGAGGAGGATGCGGTGATGAAGGAGAGCTGAGATGCTCCGAGCATCCTGGAGCAAGGACCAGGCAGGACCCCGGGCCCACCACAACCACCGCTCAGGCCGAAATAAAAGGCACAGGACTCAGCCGCTGGGTCGCTGCATACATTCTCGTTTATTGTTAGCACACCACACACCTTCCTCTTGGCACTTATTTTTATGTATTTGTTTAAAAAAAAAGAAAACAAAAAAACAACCACACACATGCACGCTCCGCGCTGCGCAGAGACGCCAGTTTAAGTTTATCACAGGGTGTTTTATATATATATTTCCCCCCCCCCCCCCGCCCCTTTATTTTCTTTCAAGTGTGGTCACTTCCAAAACAGACAAATAAATTAAAAAAAAAAAAAAACTATTTAAAAAACAAACTGCCTGTGACTTTGGGAATGTGCCAGTAGCTCCCACACCAGTTGCACGCGGGGAGAAGGGATGCTTTTTTTTTTTTTTTTTTTCAGTTTTGTTTGAAAAGGACAGTATTTCTCTTTTTTTTTTTTAATATACTACAGCCTGAAATTCAGTGCAATAGATACAACTACAGTGCAGGTAATGAACTATACAAAAGTCATCCTAACCATGTACAAGCTTTTTTCTTAGTCGCTATAGAAACTATACCTTTGCATCTGTACCTTTTTGTATACATTTTACAATGTGAATATACTCCAAGAATATTTACAGTACTTTGCTTGTCAAATCAGAAAGCTATAACTTAAATGTCTACTATTAACAACCATTGAACAAAAATATATATAATATAAATATCTTCCAGTCTATACACAGAGCAGGAGATGGATGTATCCGCGTGATGATGGATTTTGGTGAGTCCGGGCCCGGGGGGGGGTAGCGATGGAGGGGGGGTGTTGCTGTAGTGTGTGGCTGCCGGTTTCGCTCTGCCGGCGCTTCACCGTCAGGCAAATATTGCCGAGATTAAACCAAAAAAATAAAACCAGACACTCCTTCCCCTTTTTCCCGCCCCCCCCTCTCCCGGCTGAAATTCAGGCAAAGGAGACGAGAAGCCGCTGGCGGAGACGACGCTCTGCAACCTGCACCAGGATTATCGACCTTTCCAGCCGCTCGGGTCGGGGCTGCTCCGTCCTCAGCGCGCCCCCGGGGCGGGGAGTCCCCGTCTGCAAACCCACCGGGGGCTGGAAACCAATTAGACTGCTTTAAAAAAGAACTCGTTTTGTTTTTTTTGTTTTGTTTTTTTTTTTCTTTAAAAAAAAAAAAAAATATCGTTGGTTTAGATTTAGTCGATTTACGTGATTTTTCTACGATTAGAACGTTAAAAAAAAAAAAAAATTAGCTTCCAGCTTTTAAAAACTTCCACTACGTGATTTCTCGTTAAATAACCTATCGCGTCGTTAAAAAAAGGGGCGCCGCCCTCCCGCTGGCGGAGGCTGCCTGGTTGGTTTTTTAAAACATCTATTGGCTTTGAAATCCTGGACGCGAAACCAGCTAAAAAAAAAATAAAATAAAATAAAAATTGTTCCTAGCAAAAAAAAAAAAAAAAATAAAATAGGTCAGTCTGTCCCCGATAAACCAGTGGGGGAGTCTGGAAAAGGGGTGTATGCACAAGAGCCGGACCCCCCGCTCCCTCCTTCCTGGTTTCTGTACAAAGCATTTTAAAAAATAAAAACCCAACAAACTGAGGAGAGAAGGTGGGCGGCCGGGAGGCGCCGCGGGCGGGTTACACCTGGGAGTCGGCGCCCAAGCTGTGAAACTCATCCGGGGTTTTGTCGCTCTGGTTGGCTCCCCCCTGACGGAAACCCGAGGCGATCTCGTCAAAGGTCCGACCCTTCGTCTCCGGCACCTTGAAGTAGGTGAAGATGAAGAAGAGGACTAGCAGCACCGTGAAGATGATGAAGACGTAGGAGCCACAGAGTTGCTGGGAAGGAGAGAAGAGGAGGAGGAAGGGGTGAGCGCGTGGAGGGAGACGGCACCAGGAGCGGCGCGATGGGCCTCGGCTGAAGGGCCAGGAGGGACCGTCCTGCCCACACCCACCACCGGGCTCCAGGGCCGCGTCCTCCTTCCCTCTCACGGCACATCTCAAGCTGGGAGGGACCCACGAGGATCCTCAAGTCCAGCTCCCAGCTCCCTCCCTCGATCCTGGCCCCTGCCCTCTTCCCTGGGGGTGTTCACCCCCCCAAACCACGTCGGGGCAGGTTTTAGGGCTCAAGTCCCACAAGCCGAGCGGTTGCGCCCCCAAGCCTGACCCCCCCCGAGAGCGCGGGGAGGTGGTTAATTACCGCGATGTACTGGAAGCCCATGCCCACGATGAAGTTCGAGGTCCAGTTGGACAGCCCGGCGACGGCGAAGGCAGCGGGACGAGGGCCTTGGCTGAACAGTTCTGCCACGATAAACCAGGGGATGGGGCCTGGGCCAATCTCGAAGAAGGCCACAAAGCCAAAGATGGCCACGATGCTGAGGTAGGACATCCAGGGCATTTGGTCCTAGTCCAAGGGAGAGAGAGAAGGTGGGTTTGGTGAAGGGGGATGAAGAAGGTGGGTTCGGGGAAGGGGGATGAAGAAGGTGGGTTTGGTGAAGGGGGATGAGGAAGGTGGGTTTGGTGAAGAAGGATGAAGAAGGTGGGTTTGGTGAAGGGGGATGAGGAAGGTGGGTTTGATGAAGGAGGATGAAGAAGGTGGGTTTGGTGAAGGGGGATGAAGAAGGTGGGTTTGATGAAGGAGGATGAAGAAGGTGGGTTTGATGAAGGAGGATGAAGAAGGTGGGTTTGGTGAAGAAGGATGAAGAAGGTGGGTTTGGTGAAGGGGGATGAAGAAGGTGGGTTCGGGGAAGGGGGATGAAGCATCTGGCCGTCCCAGATGATGAGACTCAAACACGTGTGGCGCTGGTGGAGACGCCAGGAGGTTTCTCCAGATCAGATTTCTGGGACCTCAAGGGAGACACGGGCAGTGGGGACTGCTCCACCGTCACCTCTAGGACGACAAGGCCTTCCTCGTCTCCAAACAGACCTCCTCCTCCTCCTCACCACCACAGCGAGGGGCAGCGTGCAGGATCTCCCCCCGGTCCCCCCCGCCCCGTCCCCACAAGGCCCATGGCTCACCAGCAGCGTCAGGGCGATGGTCATGAGCACGGCACAACCCGCCATCCCCGCCAGGCCGATGAGGTGGAGGGTCCTGCGTCCGGCTCGTTCCACCACGAAGAGCTGTTGGGTGGAGACAGGCGTCCGTCAGCACATCCCCGGCCTGGAGGAAAAGCCCCTTCCTGTCCACCTTCCCCCGGGTGAGAGCTCGGTGGGTCAAAACTCACCGAAACGACCGTGAAAGCCGTATTGACCACGCCGGAGCCGATGGTGGCGTAGACGGGCTGCTCCACACCTGACTTCTCAAAGATGCTGGTGGAGTAGTAGAAAACCTACAAAGGGCAGGGATGTGCCGTGAGGAAAGGAGACCCAAGTTCTGGGTGGAACAAGCTGAGCTACGGCACCCAGGGCCCCCCAAAACTCACTGCATTGATCCCCGAGAGCTGCTGGGACAGCTGCAGGACGATGGCAATGAGGATGGGCTGGCGATACATGGGGGAGCGGAAGAGCTCCATTATGGTGACCTTCTTCTCTCGCATCATTTGCCGGCTCTCCTCCTTCATCTCCTGAAGGTCGCTGCTGACGTCCGTCGTGCCCCGCAGCTTCTTGAGGACTAAGGGGAGGAAAAGTGGAGTCAGGAGCAGCTGAGGACCCTCCTGTGCGGTGGGATGAGCTCGGGGGTCACTCACCGCTCTTGGCTTTGTTCTCCTCGTTGCGGTTGATGAGGAGGAAGCGGGGGCTCTCGGGGGCGAAGGGCAGGATGACGCACTGCAGCAGGGCAGGGACGAAGATGAACCCCAGGAGCAGAGGCCAGAGTGAGTCGTTCCCCATGATCAAGTCCAAACCGAACACCTGAGGACGAGAGGAGTTGAGTGACCCTTTCCCAGCTCAAGTTGGACCCAAGTCCGCTGCTCATGGGTGCTCTACAGGCTTGGACACCCATCAGAGGGACACGGGCTTGGCCAACAAACGTCACAGCATGATGTTGCCCATCCCAAACATTAAGAGGTCACAGCTTCCCCGCTCCTGCTGAGCTCTAGGTCCATCCTTCCGGCCCCAGCTCCATCCACGCTGCTGCACTGAACCCCATCCCCTGCAGACCCCGAGGACCATCAGCACCAAAGACACTGGCCCTCTGGCACTTACTTGCGCGATGAGGATGCCCAAGACGATGCCAAGCTGGTGGAAGGTCCCCAAGGCACCCCGCAGCGCGGTGGGTGACACCTCACCCACGTACATGGGCACAAAACCAGTGGTGAGGCCGGAGTAGAGGCCGATGATGAAGCGGCCAAGGATGAGCATCTCGAAGGAGAAAGCCATCTTGGAGAAGCCCATGAGGACGGCGGAGATGAAGGCGAGAATGTTGGACATCAGCATGGAGTTGCGCCTGGGGAGGGAAGGGAAGAGGGCGGTGTGAGGATCACGGGGCTCAGAAGAACCCAAACATCAGCTCTTGGCAGGAGGAAGGTGCCCAAAGCCACCCCGCTGGGATGCTGGGGGGGGGTGAGGCTGCGCAACCCCCCCAGTGAGGTCCACCACAGGTCCACCATGCTCGGCACTCACCGTCCGAAGCGATTGACGAAGAGCCCCACAGAAAAGGACCCGATCATGCCTCCGACAGAGAAGATGGCGACGGAGAGGGACCAGAGCGTGGTGAGGGTGGCAGGGCTGATGGGCTCCTCGTATCGGTACAGCCAGGTACGGTTGTAGAAGTCCTCAATCACCTGCAAAAGAGGGGGGAGAAATGAAGCCATGGGTTAAAACCATCCCCGTTTCATCTGTGCCACCAGTGTTATGAATTGCCCAGGCCTCAGCCCGGCCACCTACAAACCCTTGGCCGGCGAACGCGGCTCACAAGACGATGCATCACAAAGGCAGGAGCCGCCCAGCCGCCGGGCAGGTGGCTCGGCTCCAACCCAAGGGAGGAAACCTGATGGGATACGCAGGGGAAATGCAGCCGGACGGGTTCTGGTCTCGCCCTGCCGAGAGAGGCTCGGCGTTGCCAAAATACCTCTTTCACCTCGCCGGGCGGCCGTGGGGAGGTCACGCTCCTCCCCGGGGCACGGGAGGCGGGGCGGGCTGCCTCCATCACCGGAGGAGAAGCAACACAGGAGGGAGGAAAGTGAGGAAGACAGCAGGGTCATCCAGGCAGCTGATCAATTCCCATCCCCTTGGATACCCCCTTAAATTTAATTTCTAGGTTTTTTTCTGCAATACTTCCATAACCCAGTACTTCTGCTATAACTCTGCAGTACTTCTGCAATGCTAATATCCAAGACAAGGCGCTTGTTTTTAATTACCATCTCCACAGAACACCCTTTTTTATATATTTTATATATATTTTTAAAGTATTTTTAAAGCCAGCCCACTGCTGAGAGCTTCACGTCAGTTATTTAAGGGTCACCCATACCCAAAACAAAAAACCAAAGGGCTCGATAACACACCCGACCAACCCTGGCTGGAAGGAGCAGAGATTTCACGCGAGCAGGGAAAGCTGCTGCTGGACATCAAGCGGCTCAGACCTCGCTGCTTCGAAGGGTTTCACACGTGCTCAGCTCCCGATTAAGTCTTTGCACAATCACGCTTCGTTTTCTAGTTTTCCCATCACTTCAAGCACAAACGAGAGCCCCTGGCAGAAGCAGCTCAAGAAACACACCCTGTGCTTTGCTATAAATTTCAATAATGGAAATTTTTTTAAGTTGTTTCTTTTACAAAGCCCCTAAACCATTAAGATTTCAAGATTTGTGATTTTGTTTGCCTCCCGCTTCACCTGGAGGTTTTGACGCTTTGGGGGCTTCTTCTCCTTTTCCTAACATCACCAAAATAAATAATTGATATTATTATTTGGAGAACCCAGGACTGGCTCAGGCTCTTGGTGGGGGTAAGCAGGTCTCTGCACACACCCCACCAAACCTTGCGGTGCTCTAAATTCCTCCCTGCTTTCCAAAAAACCTCCAGCTCTCTCCCCCGGAAGCAGAAAAAAATTAATCCAAGCGACAGTGGATGCCCCAGCGCTGGCTGAGCTACGCTGGGCTGTGTTTTGTCTTATCAAAAACCAACATCTAAATACCCCCCCTCCTGGCCCCCTTTCCTCCTGCAAAAAAAGGATGGATGGAAAAACCCACCATGAGCCGCTCGTTGGGAGAGGAGGAGATGAAAAATGATGAGTTGGAAGCGAGTTGCGTGAAAAAAATATTTGCATTTTCCAAAAGTTGGGGTCTTTTTCCTCTCTCTCGCTCTCGTTTCATTCAGCTGAGTGTTCCCTACCAGCCCTCGCCCAGTCTCGGGCCACACATCACATCTGCAAACACCCCCCGCACACCCCAGCCCCGGCGCGCAGCCCCCCCCGTGGGACAGCAGCCCCCCCCGTGGGACAGCAGTCCCGGTGCGAGGAGCTGCTGCCAGCAAATGCTGCTGCACTTGCACCGCTGAAGCCAGGGAAACGATGCACCCCAGTCCTGCAGCCCCGTGCACCCCAACATATCCCCATCCCAATCCTTCGTCCCCGTGCACCCCAGTCCTGCACCCCCACACATCCCTATGCCAGCCCCAGTGCATCCCCATCCCAATCCTTTGCCCTGGAGCACCCCAATGCATCCCAGTCCTGCACCCCAACATATCCCCATCCCCATCCTTTGTCCCCGTACACCCCAGTCCTGCACCCCGACAGATCCCAGTCCTGCACCCTCACGCACCCCTATGCCAGCCCCAGTGCACCCCCATCCTAATCCTTTGCCCCACTGCACCCTGACGCATCCCCATCCTGCTCCCCAGTGCATCCCGGTCCTGCACCCCAACATATCCCATCCCAATCCTTTGCCCCAGTGCACCCCAATGGATCCCCATCCCAACCCTTCACCCCGATGCATCCCCACTCTGCAAGCCAACCCCACTCCTGTGCACCAATTTATACCAATCCTGTGCCCCAGTGCACCCCGATGCATCCCAGTCCTGCACCCCAATGCATCCCAGTCCTGGCCTGCCCTGACGCATCCCCACCCCAGTCCTTTGCCCCAGTGCACCCCGATGGATCCCCATCCCAACCCTTCACCCCGATGCATCCCCATCCTGCAACCCAACCCCGCTCCTGTGCACCAATTTATACCAATCCTGTGCCCCAGTGCACCCCGATGAGTCCCCATCCCAACGCTGCACCCCAATGCACCCCCATCTGCACCCTGATGCAACCCCATCCTGTTCCCCAACACATCCCCATCCTTCACCCCGATGCATCCCCACCCCAACCCTGTACCCCAATGCATCCCTGTCCTGCTCCCCAACACATCCCCATCCCCACCCTGCACCCCGATGCATCCCCACCCCACAACCCAGCCCCACTCCTGTGCACCGATTTATCCCAATTCTGCTCCCCAGTGCACCCCAATGCATCCCAATCCTGCACCCCAATACGCCCCCGATCCTGCGCCCCGGTGCACCCCCCACCCTTAAAGGTGGGATGAACCCCCACACCCAGAGCATCCTGCAGCGCTCATCCCACCTCCCCTTGCGCCCCCGACACAGAGCACCCCAAATCCTTTCCCCCCATCAGTTCCGCACGCCGAACGCAACATCATTCACTGGGTGACTCGCCCCTAAAATACACGGCCCACGCCTGGCCTGAGCCCCAAGAGTTTCATCCTAAAACACATGAGGAAAACTGAGGCAACACCCATGGGGGCAGGGGGGGGGGGGAATCATCTTGCTTTGCTGGGGGTCTGTAAGAACCAGAGCTCAGTCCCAGGGGAAGACCCCAGCTCCGACGTGGTCCCTGCCCACATCACCCAGGGCAGCATCTCCTGGGTCAGGAGGGGACGGAGAGAAATCCTTCAGCCGCGGGGAAACGCCGCGCCTCGGCGGGATGCAGGGGTCGAGGCGGTAATTACAGAGCACCCGCTCCCCGCCGGAGCTCAGGGGAAAACCAGGGCAGATGCCAGAAAGCAGCTCCTCAGCACGTTTCCAGGGATTTCCCAGCTCGCCGCCGGTTCAAACGCCGCTGCTGTCGCCGGACGAGGACGCTCGCCGCCGGCCGCGCACCAACGTCACCAGCACGGAGCAGTCCAGGGTCAGGGTGTTTTTAGCAGGGCGATGCTTTCGGCAGACAGATGCGTGTGCCGTGGCCGTGGGTGCCTCCAGCCGCGTGAAATCCTCCTCAGGCCACTCACCGCCATGAAATGCAACATCAGGCAATACCTCAAATAACGGCAACTTGCGTCTTTTTCGCTCTTTCCACACTCATGGGAAGTTTTTTGCACGGGGTCTTCTCTCCCACAAGGAGCGTTTTCGGTGCTTGAGGCGAGATTCTGCAGCCCGCTCGCTGGTAATGGGATTAATACTCTTGCGGCGTGAATCCTGCCTCGGTGGTTTAATTATTGGGGATGGTGCAGCAGAGGCCGCGACGATGCTCGGGGACAGGCTCTGCTCTCGCGCAGCAGCAGCTGGACCCCGGTTTGTCCTTCGACACCTCACCCACCACGGGAGCTCTGCACGTTGCAAGCACCACGCGGGATTCCTGAGCTAACATTTCCAACTAACACCTCAAAAAGCCACGTAATTTGGGGAAAGTCACGTTTTTCAAGGCTCCCACGTACCTGCCGGTGGCTGGAGGGTTCTGACACCACGCGAGGCGAAGGAGCCAACGCTCTCCATCCCCCTTCTCGCGCGCAGCCCGCCCCAGCCGACCCTCTCTCCTCCCGGGGATGTCTGAAGCTCCACTTTGAGATGACTCAAACCCTAATTAACTCCCAGACCTTCGCTAAAAGCCAAGGTTAAAAGTTACGCCGGTCCCACCCCAAGAGCATCCTGCAGGCGTTCCTGGGATTTTTCCCAGCAAAAAAACACTAAGCGAGAAGGAAACTAATTCTCTTGGGAAGGCGGGAGCTAAATAACTCCCTCACAAATCCCATTACAGGCAGTAAGCTGCCTAGCGGGATGTACTATTTTAGCCGGGCTGGCAGCGGGTGAGGGTTTGTTTTCAGGCACGAGGGGGGGGTGGAATTTTGCTACGGCGAGGTTGCTCGGCACACGCTCACCTTTTGCGGGGCGTTGATGACGCCGGTGTTGTAGCCGAATTGCAAGGAACCCAGCACCGCTCCTCCCACGGCGAGCATTAGGCGAGCCGTCATCTGCAAGAAAAAGGGGAAAGAAAAGAAAAAAGAAAAAGAGGAGTTAAAGGTGGGAGTCCCAGCTGTGCCCCCTGCCTCGCCGGAGAGGTCCCCCGGTGCTTCAGCCCGGGGAGCTGTAAGAGGAGGATGGATGCTCGTGAGGTTGTGAGCGCAAATATGCAGGATAAAAGAGCAAACTTGCTTTTTTGGTGGCATCCACGCGGGCTATTTAAAAAATACTGGTTTAGGCTTAAAAGAATACTGTTTGGGGATTCGGGGAAATTTTTGTCCCCAGAGTGGGGCAGGAGGTTTTATTTGGGCTCGCAGGATCCCCTCCGAGGGCTCCACATGACACCCGGGCAGCACACCAGCGCGAGATGCTTTTGGGGACACCACGGTGACGCTGCCGGCCGGCCGAGCATCGTCCCAGCATCAGCGCGAGGATGCCCCGGACAGCCGCCACTAACGAAGTTTTTTGCATCGGAGCCTCATTAACAGTCGCTAAGCAAAACCCCGGCTCTTTGGCAAACCCTTCACCCGCCTCCTCTTCCTCCCGCTTCAGCCGGAGCGACAATCGGAGCCTTGTTTGGGAGCGGGGTCAGGGCAGGCCAGCGCTCAGGCCACCTTCGTTAACAGCCCAATTATCCCAGGCAGGAGATTTTCCCGGTGCTCAGCTCCAAGAACCAGGATCCGACATTCCCAGTTAATCAGCTTTGGGATGATCCACGTGAAATTTATAAGCCCCTTAATTTGAGGGGCTGGGCTCTCCCCAGTTATCCCGGGTACCAGGTGCATCACCCCAACCCAGGGATGCTCCCCTGGCATCTCAGATTAATATTCCCAAGGGACTGGAACCTGTCAGACCCCACCTAAACACAACCCCTAACTCAGGAGGGCTAATTGCAAAGTACACACACACACAAAAAAAAAGATTTTTTTTTTTTTTTAAGTAAATATAAATAGGTGCTGTTCGCTGACCTCGCCTCTCCGGCCACGCCGCCTCCCCCCGCGTTAAAGTTTGCATAGAAAAAGCAACAGGGAATAAAGCCAGCCCCGTTAATGAAGCTCATTAATTAGGCTTGGCCCCAACACAACTAATCAGGGACATTTTAGCACTTGATTTTGTTCTGTGCTTCTGAATAAAGCCATCCCGAGAAGCAAATGCCCCGCTTGGGAGGGCAAAAACGGGCTGGAAAGTTGATGGCATCCGAGAAAAACATAGAAAAAGCCCCCAAAAAATTCAAAATTCCAACTCCAACCTCATCCATCTGCCCACTGCTCCACAAAACTGTGACAGGGGACACCGGGAATGGTGACAGCAGCCTGTGCTTGAATGAATATTTTTAAAAATGAGGGGGTTTTTTGGTATTTGGGTGGTTTAGGGGATTTTTTTGTTTGTTTTGGGGTGTTTATGGGGTTTTGGGCGACTTTTCTTTATCCCTTTACTTTTTGGGGGCCACCCCTTGCTTTCTGAGGTAGCAACTTTTACTCTGCATGGCTAAAAGCTGGCTCGCCTGCCCCAGGAACGCCGCCGGGCCATCAGCGTGCCGGTGAGTCACGACGGCACCGTGCCGCGCCGCAGGGACACATCCCGCTGTCGTGAACTTTGCTCTGGGAAGGTGACAAGTAACGACACCTCTTCACTCCAACAGCAGCCCTTACCCCACAGAGAATTAAATAATAAAATCACTTTCGTCATTCTTCCCAAAAAAAACCCCTTACATTTTTAACCTT
The DNA here is from genome assembly GCF_031877795.1 of Strix aluco. NCBI lineage: Eukaryota > Metazoa > Chordata > Aves > Strigiformes > Strigidae > Strix > Strix aluco. Next base: position 8,676,160 of record NC_133952.1, on the reverse strand, counting down.
TAGCAAAAAAAAAACCATTAAGTTCTTAACCTTTCGCAAAAATTTTATATTTTTATTAAACTCCAGCAGCTCGAAGAGGCAAAGGGAGCGAGTTGGTAGGAAGCTGCCGGCGTTTTTGGAGGCTCTCCCCGGGCAGGGTCACTGTGAGTCAGCTCCTCCCGCTCGCTTTGGGCTTCCCAGATCCAAACAAGCTGCCCGGCCCGATGCGGGAGCCTTTCGGCTCTAACCTCGCCATTAAAGGAGAGGCTTAAGATGGCGAGTTAGGAAAAAAAAAAAAAACCACACAAGTTGATTTTTAAGGGCAGCCTTGAATGGGAAACTCCTGCAAAGCCATGCACAGGGTTTGTTGGGTTTTTAACTGCTTGCAAAAAAACAGTGGCTTTATTTGGAGTTTAGGGGGAAAAAAAAAAACCCAAACCCAAGGTACTTCCCCCTTCTTGCTTTTGTGCAGTGAACTTATTGACAGCCTGGATGTATCCAACACTTGGGGTTTTTCCCCTACTCACTCCTGCACCTTACAGGAGGGTGAGCACAGCGCTCGTCAATTTAGTAAAATTCAGATTTTTTTTTTTTTTGCTTCTTCATCACTTGAACGCAGAAGCCAAGACCCTTAGAGGAGATATTGACTGTGGGGTGACAGCAGCCCCCCAAAACCACAACGGACTGCATTTGGCTTTATAATTTTTTTTTTTCACCCATTTGTTTTTTCCTCCAGCACGGAAGAATTTCAGGATACTGCCTGCCTCACAGAACAAGGAAATTAATAATACCTCTAAAAAAAAATATTAAACAAAGTGTCCCAGGAGGGAATTTCAGGAAAATCCTCATTTAAAGAGAGCCCATAAAAATTAGCCACGAGGCTTTAACGAGCATCCCAGAGGCTGACTGCAAGAGGTCCCATCCGGGGATGGATGCCAGGGGTGATCGCGGGGAGCGGGTGCCACCTCGCAGCATCTTGCACGCTTGTTTGCACACTCGTGCACGCTTGCGGGAGAGCAGATAACCGGATCCAGCCCCGGCCTGGGATAACACGGCCACACGCTGGCTCCCAGCCCAGGAAAAACTTACGCACCCACCGAGGGCCGGGTAAAACCTGCTCCTAAAGCCACGGCATGTGCCACAGCGCCGGCATTCACCGACGGGAGGGGGGTTTTTTGCAGCCGAAGAAGCGGGGGGGTAACACCGGCACCGCAGGGATCAGCTGAGATTTTTGGGGGATTATGGGCATGGGAGAAAACTCACGGTGAGGGGAAGCAGAGCCAGAGCGGCGTTAGTTTACGTTTTATTATTTTTTTTCTTAAAGGTCAGCTGGGGACGGCGACACGATCCCTCCGAGTTTTGCAACCGCAAGAGCGTCTGTGACGAGCCCGGAGATGTTTTTGCATGCAAAGAGCCCGAGCAGCCTAGCTCCGTGGGCAGAAAAGCATGTCCCGCTTTAATATTAAATATTAAATTTAAAGGCAGAGGGGTGAGCTCGTCCCCCCCCTCCCA